>NC_052065.1:57030963-57330963 GCF_903992535.2 Arvicola amphibius
TTGAAGGTTTTGTGGCTGGGTTGGTGTCCCAATCCCTTCACTTGGGGTCTTGCCTGGTTACAGAAGATGGTTGGTTGAGGCTCCATGACCCCCATTACTAGGAGTCTTTTCTAGGGTCACTCTCATAGATTCCATGAAGTTTCAACTGCACTAGGTTTCTACCTCACCCCTGAATGTCTCCCAATTCTAGTCATTTCTCCTAGGATTTTCTCCCTCCCCCCACCTGATCCTTACTGTTCCCAATCCCACCTGCCCCCAGTTCACTGGTGTAATCTACTCTATTTCCCCGTTCCAAATCACCCTCCTTGAGCTCTCCTTGTTACTTGGCCTCCCTGAATCTGTGGACTGTAACATAATTATCTTTTAGATTGCAGCTAATATTCATTTATAATATTTGCCTTTCTCATCTGGATTACCTCATTCAGGATGATTGCTTTTCTCTAGTTCCACCCATTTGCCAGCAAATTTTATGATGTCATTGTTTCTTTTAACAGCTGAATATTACTCCATTGTATAAATGTACCACATTTTTTAATTTATTCTTCAACATCTAGGTTGTTTCTTGTTTCTAGCTATTACAAATAAAGCCGCAATGAACATAGTTGAGCAAGTGTACTTGTGGTATGTTGGAGCATCCTTTAGGTATATGCCCAGGAGTGGTATATCTGGGTCTTGAAGTAGATCAAATCCTAATTTTATGAGAAACCATCATATTGACTTCCCAAGTGACTGTACAAGTTTGCCCTCTCCTCAGCAATGGAGGAGTGTTCCCCTTGTCCCAAATCCTCTCCAGCATAAGCTGACACTTGTGTTTTTGACCTTAGTCATTCTGATAGGTGTAAGATGAAATCTCAAAGTTGTTTTGATTTGCATTTCCCTGATGGCTAAGGATGTTTGTTGAACATTTCCTGAGTGTTTCTGGGCCATTTGAGATTCCTTTGCTGACAATTCTCTGTTTAGATCTGTACACATTTTTTAATTGGATTATTTGGTTTGTTAATTTCTAGTTTTTTTGAGTTCTTTATATAGTTTGGACATTAGCACTCTGTCAGATGTAGAGTAGGAAAACCTTTTCCCATTCTGGCTGCCACACTTTGTTACAACAAAACACCTAGGTTTAGAGAATATGTAAGAAACACGGTTTGTAATGTAATGGGTGAGGTTCAGCTCGGCATTTTGGGAGTTGAAAGTCTAAAATCAGGATGCCTCACTTGTTCAGCCTCTAGTAAAGGCATTCTGGCAACATCACAATATAGAAGATGGTAACATGGTAGGAGTACATGCAAGAGGAACAGAGCTGTTACATGCCAAGAAAGGAAGCCAGATAGTGTCACGGTTGCCCTCTCACGAAAAATAACTGAAGGTCCTAAAAGAATTACATTAATGCCTATTAAGGACAATGCTACCAGTATCTTGTTGTGTGAAGTTTTACTCTTTTTTGGCTTGGGGGGAGAGGCACCACTCAGTTCCCAAATAAATCAAACACAAGAGTCTTATTCTTTCTTATATATGCCAGGCCTTAGCTTGGCTTGTTTCTAGCTAGTTTTTCTTATCTTAAATTATCCCGTCTACCTTCTGCCTCTGGGCTTTTTCCTTTGCCTACTTCTGTGTATCTTACTTTCACTCTTCCTCTGTGGCAGCTGTGTGGCTAGGTGGCTGGCCCCTGAGTACCAAATTCCCTCCTATTCAGACAGTCTTGTAAACACTCCACAGCCTCTCAACATAGCCACACTACTAATCACATGAACTTTTGAGAAATACATTCCGATTGTGTGCAAAGTACAAAGCCAACCAAAATCTTACAAAGAGTAGTTTCTCAAAGATTAGTGGCAATGTGTCAATTAGAAACTGTATCAATGACTCTTTCATATCTTCAGTCACAAACTGATCTGTCTTGGATTTTGAACGGATTGAAACCCATGTATGACTGACTTTTACATATGTGTAATTTTATAGCACCATTCATTGCTCACTTGGGAAACACTAGTTCACTAGTGTTTGCAAGTCTCATGAATTTTAATACACTTCATTATTCAACATATAAAATATAGTGTCTATATCATCAAAGACACCTCTAAATACTGAAAGGTTGTGAAGCTCACAGTGAAGAATACATGCTTTCAATAATTTAGATACTTGTTTAAAAATTTTATCTGGGAGAGGGCTGAGAATCAGATACAGAGCCTTGTGAAGAATATGAAATTCATTATTGTCAACAAATCCTGTTGCTTACTCAGTGGGAGACGTATTTCAAGTAAAGAAAAAGAGACTGTGTCTGCCCTCAGCACTTGACACCAATCAAATGACCACGTGTGTGAGTCACAATAGTTTGCTCAAAAACTATATTATATTCTCAATGACAGCCAGAACCTCCTATCTCTAGTACCTAAAAGACACCTTGCACAGAAGAGCAGTTAAATGAATTGATGAATGAATGGATGAATGAGTGAGTGAGTGAGTGAGTGAATTCTCTAAATGCAGTCTGTGGGACAGACACTGCTGTGAGTACTAGAAAGGCAGAGAGTACATAAGAGTCAGCTTCTGCCTACCAGGATTGAGCATATAGAAACCGCATGCGAACAACTCACAAGTCAGTGCTATACATAAGAGGCCAAGGTTTAGGGATGAACTCTAAACACATTTTAAAATATAAGCCATTTACTCCCAGTTTACTAAACTAGAACATTAAATGTTGGGAAAGGTATTGGGGCTTCGGGTTTTAGTGTTACTGCTGCTATGTACCACCATAGAGTTCTAAAACATACTGAAACAAATATTGTTGCTCAGTCAGAATGGGACACTGATTTCAACTCAAGATAAAAGAGTACGTCAATTGACTCTAGAGGGGTTCCCAGGTGTCCAGGAAGACGCCCCCAGCTAGTTCCTTGGGCAGCTGGGGAGAGGGAGCCAGAAATGTCCCGATCCTATTGCCATACTCATGAATATCTTGCATATCACCATAGAACCTTCACCTAGCGTTGGATGGAGAAAATGACAGAGCCCCACATAGGAGCACCGGACTGAGCTCCCAAGGTCCTGATGAGGAGCAAAAGGAGGGAGATCATGAGGAAGGAAGGCAGGACCGTGAGGGGTTCGTTCACCCATTGAGACGGTGGGACAGAACTAATGGGAGACCACCAAGTCCAGTTGGAATGGGACTGATGGAACAGGGGACCAAACCGGGCTCTCTGAATGTGGCTGACGGCGGAGGAGGACTGAGAAACCAAGGACAACGGCGATGAGCTTGGACTCTACAGCATGGACAGGCTCACTGGGAGCCTTGACAGTTTGGTTGCTCACCTTCCTGGACTTAGGGGGAGTTGGGAGGACCTTGGACTTAACATAGTGAAGGGAACCCTGATGGCTCTTTGGCCTGGAGAGGGAGGGAGTGGGGGTATGTGTGGAAGGGAGGGGAGGGAAGGGGGAGGAGGAGGGGAGGAGATGGAAATTTTTAATAAAAAAATGAGAAAAAAAAGAGTATGTCAAATGACCATGTAAGTGGGTCACAATGTTTTCCTCTAAAATAAGGATATTCTCAATGTCAGTCAGAACCACTTATCTCCAGTATAAGAAACCCCTTGTGAACTCTACAAGGGATCTAGTTTGCCCGGGAAGTGCATAAGGAGAATTGATGCAGCATATTTAACCTGGAGTTGAAACCAAAAGGGCATTCAAAGGGGGAAAAGGAAAGGAAGAAATGAGACGGCTCAACAGTAAAGAGCACTTGTTGCACTTGCAAAGGAATGGGCTCAGTTTCCAACATTGACATGATGGTTCCCAACCATCCCTAAACTCCAGCTACAAAGGATCTGATGCCCTCTTCTGACCTCTGTAAGAACCAGGCAGGCATGTGGTATATGAATATACAGGTGGGAAAAACACTCAATTGAAAAAATATCCAAAAATATCTTTAATAAAATTTGAAATGGTAGAACAAAAGTTCCAATTAGCTTTGAGTAGTCACGAAGGCAAGTAATAGACAAGCAAGAATAAAATGTTATCCACTGTGTTGGTATCTATACTAACCTGTATGATGCACTGTAACTGCACTTCCACTAAGAATTTGGTGACTTTTGTGGTTGATTTTGTTTTTGAAACATTCTCTTACTATGCATCACTGGCTATCCTCGAACTTGTGGAAATCATCTTCCTCAGCCTCCTGAGTACTGTAGTTACTGCATGTGGAACCATAGCTTTCTTATTTGGGTTTGGCTTGGTTTCAACTTTTTGAGACAAGGTTGCATGTAGGCCAGACTAGCCTTGAACTCCTCAGCTCAGGTGCTGAGATTAGTTGTAGGCATTCAATATTACTCCTGGCTTACACCCAACACGTAATTGGGATGAAATTAAAGTTGATAGCTGTTATTGTAGAATCTAAGGTAGTTGACACATGAAAATACCTAAGAGATTGCTGGGTTTGGTCACATTGACTGCTTTTAATTATAAAAACAGAGTGCTCTTTTCACAAATGTGCCCCTTTATATTTAACAATTAATTAGTTTAAATGGCTCCTCATACTGCCACCTGGTAGGGCTCTATGCTTTTCCAAGATAAAATGACATAGTGAAAATATGTATAAGATTGAATATTTCGTTTTGGTTCTTGATCAGATACTATTATTTGCCTTTGGCTTCTGCAGTTGTAAGATGGCAATAATATATTGCTCAGAGGTTTGTAGGAGCATTAAAATAAGATGATATGGCAAAATGTTTCAAGAAATAAGTAATTTGATGGGTGTGGTGGCATGTGCCTTTGTCTTTAATCCCAGTGCCCGGGAGGCAGAAGCAAGTGGATCTCTGTGAGTTCAAGACAAGCCCAGTCCACATAGTGAGTTCCAGGACAGCCAGAGCTATGTAGATACACCATGCCTCAAAAAAAGAAGTAACACAACTATAGTTAGTTTTATTTTTAAACTGTTACTAACTGGCTTTTAATAAAAATATGTACAATTGTGCATAAAACGGAACTACTGAAAGTAGTGACTTGAATTTTGAAAGCCTTGTAGAGTCTTTTTAGAATAGGATGAAATTTATGGTGTTTGGGGCTGGAGAGATGGTTCAGTGCTTAAGAGCCCCCAAGTCAGTTCCCAGCATCTATGGCAGATAGCTCACACCTGTATACAACTCCAGCTTCAGGGAGATCTGAAGCCCCAGGCCTCCAAGGACATCTGCACACATAGACAAATAATAAAAAATAATAAAAGTAAAGCTTTAAAAAATTTATGCAGGTTTCCTTAAAATATGCACATCTGCCAAATAGTAGGGCATTTTTTGTATATACACTTAATAGTATTTTGATCATATTCACCCCCTATTATCACATCTTGCTCCATCCAATACTGCCTAATATCATTCTCCATAAATATGCTCCCTCTTCTACTTTCATCTCTTTTCTGTGTATGTGTGTGACCCACTGAATTTCATTTGTGTCATTTATAAGTTCATGGGCATTTTCACAGTAGCTACACCACTGAAGAAAGTGTCTTTCCATTCCTTGTAAACTGTTAACTATTTAGAACGCCTCTGAAAGTGTGGGACCTCAGGATCCCCTCCCCCTTCCAGAACAGGATATTGATAAGTTCAATTCGTACACAAGTAATCATGGTTGCTGTGAGTTCAAGCGCACAACAGACAAACCATTCCTGGAAGATGCGGTACCGTACCACTCCCTGCTCCATCCTCCATCCCTTCTTACACGATGTTGAACACTGAAGTCTGATATAACTGTCCCATTTATGGTGCAACATTCAACTTTCATTTGTTCTCAGCATTTTAATGAGTTCTGAGTCTCCGCACTCAGTGTTGACTACTCCGTAAAGGAGCTTTCCTGAGCAATCTTGCGAGCAGCACCATTCTACGGTCATGAATGTAGCTTTTAGAAGGCAATGTGACAAGCATATTGAATTACCTAGATGATGGATACACTTGGTAAAACAAAAGCAGTAGCTTCCCCAGTAGGAACTATGATACTCTCAACCATGGGCTTTGTCCATGTTTGCAGTACCAGACATGAATTCCTTTGTGTGGAATGGGCAACAAATCCAATCACAAAGTGGTTGGTTACTGCATAAGATTTGCCACTAGTATAGCAGTGGATCATCTATTTTGGCTGGTTGCAAACAAGCTCATTGCAAACAAGTCAACAGTGGAGTAAGGCTATTGAGGACGATTTTTATACTCCTATTTAACATAGCATTGGAAGTTCTAGCCGATGAAATTTAACCAGTAAAAGAAATAAAATGTATTAATAATACAAAGGAAGAAGAAAAGTTATTTTGCCCACAAAAGACACAAATTTATATGTAGAAAGTCCCAAAGGTTAGTAAAAGGATTAGAATTAGTAAATTTAGCAATGTCATTAGACAGAAACCAGTTTGGAGGTTTTTCCAAAAGCTAAACATAGATATACCTTGTGATATAGACCCAAAGGACTCCATACCCTAATTGAAAGATAGCTGCTCACCCAGGTTCTTCGATTCTTTACTCACAACAGCCAGAAAATACAAAAATCCTAGATGTCCATCAACTGACGGGTAATGAAATATTGTATATTCACACACTGGGATATTATTAAGCTATTAAGAAAAATGATATTAATGGATAACTGCATGAAAATATATTTGATAGTGATAGTTTAAAACCCAACGTTAAGCTCCACAACTTCTGTCCTGAATGACTACTCTAACAGTATAGAAGCTCACTGAGTTATATAGTCTTTATATGTTTTTATAATAAAGTCTAAAATAAACAAATTCCACATCAAATTATAAAATTCACAGGTGCCTAAATGGAACTAGAACCAATCATCTGAAGAAGGCAACTCGGACTAAAAAAAGACAAATGCCACATGTTTTCTCTCATCTGTGGATGTTAGCTTTGAATTAAGCTGTGTATGTTTCATTTGGGGTTAAACGTTAAAAAAAAAACTGCTAAAGTCTTAGTCAGTGTTCTATTGCTGTGAAGATACAATATGGCCACCCCAACTTTTAGAAAAGAAAGCATTTATTTTGAACTTGCTTACATTTTCAGAGGTTTCGGCCACTCTCATCATGGCAGGGAGTATGGAGGCATGTCGGCAGACATGGTGCTGGAGAAGCAGCTAAAAGTTCTCCATCCAAATTCACAGACAGCAAATCTGTAGGCCTGGCCTGAGCTTTCAGAAACTCAAAGCTCACCCCCAGTGATACACTTCCTCCAATTAGGCCATACTTCCTTCAACAAAGTCACACCTCCTAATCCTTCTCAAAAAGTGCCACTCTCTGATGACTAATTATTCAAATGTATAAGCCAACGGGAGCCATTCTTATTTAAACCAGCAACTTCTACTCCCTGCCCCCATAGGCTTATAGGCATATCATAATGCAAAAATGCATTCATTCAGTCCAATTTCAAAAGTTCCCATAGTTCAGTCTCAACATTGTTTAAAAGTACAAAGTTCAAAGTCTCTGAGATTCATGGCATTCTCTTAAACATAACCCCCCATAAAATCAAAATCAAAAAATCAAAAATTAGTGAACAACAGACAATGGAACAGAACACACATTGCTATTCTAAAAGGAAAGAAAGGAAGCATAATGAAGAAACAGTGGACCAAAGCAGGACTGCAAACCAGGAGGACAAACTCGAAATTCAGCATGTCTGATTTCAAGACATTCTTCAGAGCTCCAACTCCTTTCAGCTTTGTTTACTACAGCACAGTTCTCTCTCTTGGACTGTTTCCACACCAGCTCTGCAGCTCTTCTGGGCAGGCATCCCACAACACAAGCATCTCCAACATCATTGGGTCTCTAACACAATCCAGGCTTTACCTTCACAGCTCATGCAATGGCTTCTCTGGACTTCCATTCAGGAACAGCCCTGACACATATCTGACCTCACTGGCTTTCCTTAGCCATGGAGGGAGATTACACAACACCTTTCTTACATCCTAGACTCTAAAGCCAAAACCACATGATCCTTGCTCTATAGCTCGCTGGGGTTAGAACTTCTCCCTCCTTCAATTACATCTTCATCAACTTTCTGTTGCTGATTCCTTCAATGTTTAAGCTTGTCTTTAATTTCTTTTCACAAGTTGGACATTTAGATGGGTAGAATCTTGTCCTGAGATCACTACTCCCTGTTTTCCATTTAGCATCAGGCTTTTCTTCAAACTTTTTAAGTCCTTGAGCACTGGACTTAGCTCCATTATTCTTCCTGGTGTTCCTTTTCTCCTCAACGTGTATATTTTTTAATTTTTCCTTACCCAGTTTGCTCCTTTTCATTATAGATCTACATAAAAATGGCCACTAATAACCAAGCAACACAGTCAATACAAGGCTGTCTTGAAATCTCCACTGCCAATTTCAGTAATCCAAAACTCAATTTAGTCTCAGAAAAAAAAATTTAGGAAAAGAGTAGAAAGTAGCCACATTCTTTGCCAGAATATTGTAAGAACAGTCTCCAGGCCATTTAGCAAGATTCTTCCCCTCAGAAATTTCTTGAACTGGGACCCTGCAGTTCAAATCACCCTAGGCAGTATCTTCCTTGTTCCTATTAGAATAGCATATTAAGCACCACTTAAAATAACCGATTCCTTTCCTAGTCCAAACTCCCGAAGTCCACATTCCACTAATAAGCAGGACAGTCGGTCCTCGTACAGCAGTTCTGTGCTCCCTGACACCAACTTTTATCTTAGTGGTTCTACTGCTTTGAAGAGTCACTATGGCCAAAAGCAATTCTTAGGAAAAAAAGCATTTAACTGGGGCTTGCTTACAGTTTCAGAAGTTTAGTCCATTATCATCACGACAGTGAGAATGGTGGCATTCAGGCAGACATGTTGCTGAAGAAATAGGTAAGAGTTTTACACCTGGATCCACAAGCAGCAGGAAGAGAAACCCAATCGGCCTTGCTTGGGCTTTTGGAACCTCAAAACCTACCCCCAGTGACATACTTTCTCCAACAAGGCCATACATACCCTGTTGAGACCAATTGGAGTCCTGGCCTTCAGCTGCTCTTCCCTGTCTAGCGCCTTCTAATTGGAGTTACTAAAAGCTGTGCCTTCCCTAGAGGATCAGAGGATGGGATTTTCACCTGTTGGCTATTGACTGCTGGGTATTTAAGCCTCTGTGGTGCTATTAAAGAAGGGCTTTGTAGCAGTGATTGGAGGTCCGTGTGTCTTTCTGTCTCTGTGTGTGTTTTCTCAACCTCCAGCCCCTTGCCTGAAGCTCGCGAACTGGATTCTAGCAAATAGTGCGCAGACGGGGGAGGGGGAGAGGCTGCAATCTTTCTTAAATAGTACCAATCCCTAAATGGCTAAGCATTCAAATATATGAACCTTTGAGGGTTATATTCTTCCCCCCTCCCAAAAGGGGTTTTCTGTGTAGCCCTGGGTGTCCTGGAACTCACTATGTTGTGTAGTTCAGAGTGGCCTCAGAAATCTTACAGCCTTTGCCTCCACAGTTCTGTGATTAAAGGTGTGTGCCACCACCACCCAGCTGAGGGTAATTCTTATTCAAACCACCACAAGGTTCATGGGGAGAGACTTGCAAGGGAAGGTCCACTGCCATTGCTCTTGGCTGCCCTCTAGAACTTAATAGCAAGACCATATTGCTGAAGAGACCATACATTTGAGTCATAGAACATGGAGAATTGAAGCTGCTACAACCTAGCTTTGTCCCTACTGGCTAGCTGTCCCAGTGCCAGAAGGTGAAAGCACACTACCAGAAGAGAAAAATAATCATCAATTAGATCCATCTATGAACCCTGGGAGCCACAATAATGACTAGCCTGGCAAGCCATGCCCACTCATGTAATAGAGCCATAAATATCATGAGAGAAACCGACAATTTTCTGATTGGCTTTAAGTCCCACTCAACAAGATGAAACACATACCTGGGCATCATTGTTGGGCCAAGAACAAACCTATGACTAGACAGCTTAGAAGCCTTAGTTGAGAACCTGCCACTATCATTTTGCTAAATGCACATAGTATTAAACCAACTCCTGTGATTAATTGCTATTCCCATAGATCAAGGTATCTCTCAGCCCTCATCTGAGAAGCTTCTATTTGCAGTAGATAGTGATTAATACAGAAACTGACAATTGACCAAGGTGCCGAAAACAAGAGACTGCAGAATGCTGAACCCTAAACGGATTGTACATATCATACCCTCTTCTTCTAAAGCTAGGAATCATTGCAGAATAGGAGACAGAAAGGGTGTAACAGTCAGAGGCAAAAGGATGACTACAGAAAAACATCTGGACATAGCAGATCAGCTGTACATATCAACTCCCAGTGCCTGTTACCCAGCACTCACAGACAGGAAGCCCATGAGCTACATAGTGAAATAATCTCAAAAAATAGTTTGCCATGTACACACAACCACATTTAATGTAGAAATATTTCAAAAAATAAATAAATAGAAATATTTCAAAGAGTCATTATGAAATAATGTTGAGGGGTTTTATTCATCCATAAAAAGAACAAAATCCTGTCATTGGCACAGAGAATGAAATTCGTCATCTGCAGGAAAATAGGCAGAAACAGAGATCATGTATATCCTTTGAATCAAGCACAACCTCATAATGGCTACCAAATAAATGCTCGATACAACTGACTATCCAGAAAGTAAACCACTTATTGAAGGTGCTTAAACTTAGGAATTTATCCTACACCCCATATTAAGAAAAGTAAGTAGATATCACTGTAACAATGAGACGAAGACTATTTGCTTTATAGCCTAGGCTGCCTCAAACTCATAATCCTCCTCTATCAGTCTTTTCAGTGTTTGAACTAGAAGCATACATCACCACACTTAGCTCTGGAAAATACCCTGCAAAGTCATTAGTGCATATATATTAACAAAAGTAGAAGAGAAATTAAGATTATGTTGCCAGCTGCTCATGATTAACACAGTTTAGGATGTAATAGGGATTTCAGATTTTTCTTATGAAAATAATATCATTTACAGCACACAGAATTTTGGAGAAAGCATCTGAGGTTGGTGGTAAGAGTTCTGGCCTAGGATTAAACGTTAATAAGGCCAAGCTCCTTTTCTTGGCTTCTGTTTCTTCTTACATAAAATCATAGAATACACTGATTTCTGTCCTGTGTTTTCTGGGTTGACCTGCTAATTTCAAAGGGCACATTTAGAATCCTTCTGAGGCAACCATTTCTCCCAGCTGTTTCCTGTTCCAAGCGAAGCTTCCATTCTCTCCATGTTGCCTGCCTACTTCTGGACAAGTTCTCTACAACTGAACCACATCCCCAACCCTAGTCAGATTGTTTATTGCTGAAGACTGATGGGCATGCTGTGCTTTCCATTTATGCAGATGTCTTTGTTTCTCTTGCATTTCACTGCTGTTTCTCGGTTAGTTCATTTCTCAGTGGACTCTATTGTTTTGTGATCCAGCAGCCTATTAATAGAGTTTTGTTTTCTTGGTCACCTCTCTCACAAGCTCATCATTTCTGAGAACTGTGCTTTTTACTCAGTGCCCAGAGAACTCCCTATTTCATTTCATTTGGAATGCCTCCAAATATAACAATGCATTACTTCATGGCCCTGCCTCTGTGCCTTTACTGGTTTTGGTCCCTGTGGCTCCTTTAAGAAGAGGCATTTCCCATTCTATAGGCTGTCATTGTGTCTTGTTAACTGTGTCTATTGCTTTACAGAAGCTTTTCAGTTTCAAGAGGTCCCATTTATTGTTTCTCTCAGTGTCTGTGCTGCTAGGGTTATATTTAGGAAGTGATCTCCTGTGCCAATGCGTTCAAGTGTACTTCCCACTTTCTTTTCTATAAAGTTCGGTGTGGCTGGCCTTATGTTGAGGTCTTTGATCCATTTGGACTTGAGTTTTGGGCATGGTGATAGATATGGATCTATTTTCATTCTTCTACATGTTGCTATCCAAGCCATGCCAGCACCATTTGTTAAATATGCTTTCTTTTTTGCATTTGATATTTTTTGCTTCTTTGTCAAAATTCAGGTGTTCGAAGGTGTGTGGATTAATGCTGTGGGACAGTGGTTTGTATCCTGTCGACTGTATTTTAATAAAATGCTGATTGGCCAGTAGCTGGGCAGGAAATATAGGCAGGACAACCAGACAGGAAGTAGAGGTGGATCAAAGAGAACAGGAGAATTCTGGGGAGAAGGAAGTCCTAGTCTGCAGTCATGACCCAGCCACAGAAGAAGCAAGATGTGACTGCCTTGCCGAATAAGGTACCAAGCCACGTGGCTAACATAGACAAGAATAATGGGCTAATATAAGTTAATGGAGGATTCTCATTGGTTAATAAAGAAACTGCCTTGGCTTTTTGATAGGGCAGAATTTAGATAGGTGGAGTAGACAGAACAGAATGCTGTGAAGAAGGGAAGTTAGTAAATCGCCATGCCTCTCCTCTCTGAGACAGTTGCCATGAAGCCAGCCACCAGGTCAGACATGCTGAATCCTTCCCAGTAAGACGCCACCTCGTGGTGCTACACAGATTACTGAATATGGGTTAAGCAAGATGTGAGAGTTAGCCAATAAGAGGCTGAAACTAATGGGCCAGGCAGTGTTTAAATGAATACAATTTGTGTGTTGTTATTTCGGGGCATAAGCTAGCCAGGCGGCTGAGAGCCAGGCAGCGGGAAGTGGCCCGCTGCTCCATCTACAATAAATTATAAGAGCTAATAAAAAGCCTGAGCTAATGGGACAATCATTTTATAACTAATGTAGACCTCTATATGATTTCTTTGGGAGTTAACAACTGTGGGAATCAGGCAGGACAGAAAACTCAGACAGATTAATATCCAGGTCTTCTATTTGGTTCCATTGGTCCTCCTGCCTGTTTTTATGCCAATACCAGGCTGTTTTCAGTACTGTAGCTCTGTAGTAGAGTTTGAAGTCAGGGATTGTGACACCTCCAGCAGTTTCTTTACTGTACAGGACTGTTTTGGCTATCCTGTTTTGTTTTGTTTTGTTTTTCCATATGAAGTTGAGTATTATTATTTTGAGGTCTGTGAAGAATTTTGCTGGCTTTTTGATGGGCATTGCATTTAATCTGTAGATTGCTTTTGGTAAGATTGCAAATTTTACTGTGTTAATTCTACCTACCCAAGAGCATGAGAGATCTTTTAATTTTCTGGTGTCTTCTTCAATTTCTTTCTTCAAAGATTTAGAGTTCTTGTCATACAGGTCTTATATTTGTTTGGTTAGAGTTACTCCAAGATATTTTATGTTATTTGTGGCTATTGTGAAGGATAATGTTTCTCTGATTTCTTTCTCAGCCCATTTATCATCTGTCCCTTTTACTTTCATGTCATATATATATATATACACATATAAAAATATATATTCCTTATATGAGAAAAATATAATATTTACCTCTGATTTGGGTTTGTGCTCACTTTAACTATACCCATAAAACTCCTTAGGTCAGGCCAGGCAGTGGCAATGCATGCCTTTAATCCCAGTACTTGAGAGGCAGAGGCAGACAGATCTCTGATTTCAAGGCCAACCTGATCTACAGAGCAAGTTCCAGGACAGGCTCTAAAGCTACAGAGAAACCTTGTTTCAAAAATTCAAAAAAAATATAAAGTAAAAAGAAAAAAACACACTTCCTAGGTCCCCAAAGGTACACATATCCAAAAAGCTACCAAGCATCTGAAATAGGACACTTAAAAGCAGTTTCTATCCTTTCAGTGTTTCTGTTAGGTATTCTTCAAATCTTTCAGAGGCCTTCAGAATATGGCATTTAAATATTTTAAAAATTTATGACTTTTCATGACAGTGAGACACATCTGACCTGGCAGCACCAATCTACTTCAAGACGAAGATGGGCATCAAAGAGGCTCCTTGTGGCATTTGTTAGATGAACTGGACATGCAGGATCCACAGATAAATGACTGCTGAACTTGCCTAAAGCTAAGATGACCCTTCGGGGTTCCTGTTACATGAAAAAGTCTGAGACATTCTGCAGAATACTGAAGAAAGTGACTAGCAAACTGCCAAAATAGGCGGAACTGTCTTTGAAATTTCCTGCTTCAAGGAAAAATCTGCTGGATACTACGGGTCTGTAGGCTAAAAGATGGATGCCCCAATGATACAAAAGAACTTTGGGTGACTGTCCAGGCAGTGAGATATGTCTCTGTCAATAGTAGAGTTTTGGAAGTTGCTTACAACGTACTTCCTGTCTATTTAGGTAATATTATATCCTTCTGGAGTCTTTGATAGTGTTGAAGTGTAGATAGTAATAAAATACTTTTCCTTAGTTATAAGAGATAAAGTAGATATAAATATTGTAACTGTAAGCCTTCCTTTTTTATTTAAATAGGAAAGGGAAAATGGTGTCAGAGGTCCTTCTCTCTGTGTGTTGCTTTTATTGGTTAATGAATAAAAAAATGCCTTGACCTCTTGATAGGGCAGAACTTAGGTAGGCAGGGAAAACTGGACTGAATGCTGGGAGAAGGAAGGTGGAGAGAGAGATGCCATGGACACACCACCAGAGATAGACATGCTAAAACTTTGCTGTTAGGCCACAACCTCGTGGTGATACACAGATTAATAGATATGGGTTAAATTAATATGTAATAGTTAGCCAATAAGAAACTAGAGCTAATGGGCCAAGCAGTGATTTAAATAATACAGTTTCTGTGCAATTATTTCGGGTCTAAGCTAGTCAGGCAGCCGAGAACCAACAACTGGACTCCTCCAACACACCATAGTTACTATATGTGCACAGAACCAAATGCTGTGGAATAATCCTTGTGTATACTGTGTGAATATATGTCACTATGATTGCTTTAATAAACAAGCTGACTGGCCAATAGCTGTACAGGATAAAGTTAGGCAGGAAAGCCAATCTGAGAATGATGGGATGAGGAAGAGCAGAACCAGAGGAGTCACCAGTCAGATGCAGAGGGAGCAGGAAATGATCATGCCATGCTAAGAAAAGTACTGCCACATGGCAGAGCATAAGTACGAAATATGGAATAACTAAAAATATTAAGAGCTAGTTAGTAATAACCCTGAGCTATTTAGGCTGAGCATTTATAATTTTTTTTTTTTTTTTTTTTTTTTTTTTGGTTTTTCGAGACAGGGTTTCTCTGTGGCTTTGGAGCCTGTCCTGGAACTAGCTCTTGTAGACCAGGCTGGTCTCGAACTCACAGAGATCCGCCTGCCTCTGCCTCCCAAGTGCTGGGATTAAAGGCGTGCGCCACCACCGCCCGGCTAGCATTTATAATTTATATTAAGTCTCTGAGTGATTAATTGGGAGCAGGCGGTCAAGACAGGAAAACTTCACCTACAACCCATAGCCCCAAAAAAGAGTACTAAATTTTGCTGTACATGCTTAAAAATGCAGAGTAATAGTGAACTTACAGGTTTACATATAGAGTTGATGCTCGTGTAAATAAGTAAACAACGCACCCAAAAATGTGCCACTGAACTTACAGCATTCATGGTGGGATCAACCAATACATGAAATTCTCCTGCCACACTATGATAGTCCTCACTGAAAAGGAACACATTGTACCTAAGCCAGAAGAAGAGGCTAACATAAAAATGAAGAAATCCAAGAATCCAGCAAAAAAGTTAAAAAAAATAAAATACGTGTATGAAGATATACCTTATATACCACAAAATTTACTAATTTAAAGTATAAATATAAAACCTGTTGTTTCTGTCACTTGCTTATATATTACTGTTTTTACTCTGTTTTATTTTGTATTGTTTTGAGAAATGCCAAATACTAACCCCTAGACAACCAGGGAATTTTGTTTTTATCTTGGGAAAAGATCTTGTTATATGTTGTCAAGGATGGCCTCAAATTCATGATCTTCCTGCCTCAGCTTCCTGAGTACCGGGGTTATAGGTATTCATCCCTCTACAAACACACACCTTTAAACACTAAAACATGGTAATATCTACTAATGCAAAAATAATTATACCCTATAATTCTTTCTTATAGTTAATTATAAGTTTTCATTGTACTCATTATAATTCTTTATAAAGCTTCTTTATTGCAATTACTTCATTTTCTAACATATTCAACACAGTTGTACAAGGCAAATCTTTTTCTTCCTAGCATATATTCTTATAAAAAGTGTTTAAAGAGCCAGGCGGTGGTGGCGCACGCCTTTAATCCCAGCACTCGGGAGGCAGAGGCAGGCGGATCTCTGTGAGATCGAGACCAGCCTGGTCTACAAGAGCTAGTTCCAGGACAGGCTCCAAAGCCACAGAGAAACACTGTCTCGAAAAACCAAAAAAAAAAAAAAGTGTTTAAAGTATTTTCTTTTATTATACACAGTCACATTTGGCCATTTTCAAACGCACATATAATGTGCTTTGAACATATCCCCCATATCCTTCTTTCCCCTTTCTCCCCTGCCATTAGTCCTCTTTGATCTCCAAACAGTTTCTATTTTCATCTCAAAGGAACTATATGATTTTAAGTAACCACAGTGTCTAGGACCCACCAACGAGAGGACATGTGATATTTTTTCTTTTGAGACATTAATATATTTAATGTCATTATCTCTAGTTGCACCACAGTGATATAACTTAAGATATCATTCCAGAACACAGTGATTGAAAATAAGCCAAATAGATGTTGAGGACCAAAAAGTCGCCAGGCATGCTGGCACCCATCTCTAGCACTCAGAGCCTGAGACAGGAGGATTACAAGTTTCAGATTAGCTACACAGCAAGACCCTACATAACTAATAAACAAACATACAAATTAATAAGAATGTTCATAAAAGTGTATGATTTCAAAGCCTCAGGTTTCTGATTCACTGTAGACATTTTAAATCCACGGTTAGTCAAACAAAACCAATCAAGAGCATTACAATGAGCTAAGCTATAAACGATGCCTATAGCCAAGACAGGGGTAAGTAATACTTCAAAAGCCACAGTGAGGTAGAACACCAGATGTCTGTTTCAAATTATGAAAAAAAAAACACTTCAGGCTGTCCTCGTTTTTAATATTTTCTACCTGTGTTGAACCATTCTCTCAGACGCTGGAGCATATAATTATTAGTATGGCCTGAACAGCCTGACCTTGTCTACACACACCCTGCTACTGGGCCCAGGAGGTGCACCTGTCACCAGAATCACACCGAAGAATCTGAGCGAGTAGAATACTTTCCCAGTGGATTGTTCAGCCGCTATCTATCCAAGCTCTGCAGAACTCCACCGTTAGACTGGGAAGGGTTTCAATCTCGCATGACAGTAACTAGAGAAGTTTCCTTGTGAAGTGGAAAGTCTTTCTAACTGCATGAGAAAATCTGAGATCTGCAAGACTAGGAATCCACTCTAAGAAGCCAGCAGCAGAAACTGAAGAAGACAGGCAGAGTGGAGTACGGAAGTTGTTCAAAGAACATTATTGCTGTCCAATGTGGAAGATAAATGTCTGTTATGGAATGCAGACCAATAAAATCTGAACATGCTCCTGACATTTGATAACTTGAGTTTCTTGCTGATAAACATGGCTTAAGCTCCCCCTCCCCCTGTTCGTATTTGGTTGCAGGCTATCTATGGCAAGAACAAGAGGCCACATGCTTTCAAGATGAAGTATTTTCCTATTTTGAAACCATCGAAAGGTGAGTGAAATTTTGCCTGGAGTCTAAAATGATGCCTAACATTTGGGCAAACCCCGAGGTATGATCTCTAAGAGGGGAAGGGAAGAAGCAGGAAGGGGTAACGGGCAGAGAGGGGAAGAAGGACAGTTAAAGGAAAGAGAGGGGGGAAGGGGAGAAGGGAAGGAGGAGAGACAGCTAATGAAAGGCATTATGAAAAGCTAATGAAAAGAAAAGACTTATTGGGGTAGCAAAATGTTTTTCTAAATCGATTGCAGTGATAGTTGGGAAACTGTGACATGAGATTGTCCAACTTTAATGGGTAAATTGCTTTATATGAATTATACCTAAATGTGTATATACTATATATTTTTCACAACTACTATATATTTATAGCTTTCTCCAATCTCTCAACAAAGTGGATTTTTTATCTTTTTTTTCTGTCTTTGTTATATGATTACCAATTTTGTTGGGATGCTTTTATTGAGATGGGTACATTTAAAATTCAAGAGCCATTATTCTAAAAATGCATACTATTCAGAGACCTGAACAATAAAAGGCAAGCATTAGTTAATTATATTAAGAAATAATTTGGGGCCTCTCTTTTCCATCTTCCTCTCGGAGAGGCAGCTTTGCTTCTGCCTCTCTCCCCACTTCTCTGCTCCCCCCATCTCTCTCTCCTTCTCTCCCTCTCTCCTTTAATAAAGCTTTATGTCTAAAAAACAAAAAAAAAAGAAATAATTTGGGGCTAAAGATGTGGTTCAGTGGTAAAGTGCATGCCTAGCATACACAAGACCCTGACTTGGAAGCCATAGTCTTTAAAAACTATCTACCTTCAGAAAATCATTTTCTCAGTGTATCATCTCTACAAATCTGACTTATAATCCAGAAAAAAAATGTGTATTTCAAACTTTTCCTAGCTAAAGAATAGTTAACCAGCCTCTTAAAGAGTTCATTTATGTCTCCAAATTACACACACATACACACACACACATTTCTCCAAATTATATGTATATAATTAAGAGAAAAATGTATGTATGTATATAAAGCTCATCATCCATTAAGAAATCAGAAAGCTCAGGCAATTACCAAGCCACAGCTCTCTACAATACTAACACTAAACTCAAGGATTCTGCTCTTATAGGAGTCTTACTATACCATGTTTACTTTGGTATTAAACACTACAAGCATAATCTTCTTTATGAATTCTCTCTCTCTCTCTCTCTCTCTCTCTCTCTCTCTCTCTCTCTCTCTCTCTCTCTCTCTCTCTCTCTCTCTCTCTCCCCCCCCCCCACCGCAGCGCTCGCCAGACCCTTCTGGATTTCAGACCTCCCACTCTTGTAGCGTGAGTTCCCCCTTTTTCAATTATTAAATTATAACTGTTGTTCTTGAGTTGGTCTGGTTATTTATTGTACCAACCAAATACACCAACAATTTATTAAAATACAAATGAAATATCATAACACTAGACAGGCTAAGAAATTAAAGCTTAAAGGGAATAAGTTAACTTATGGCAAATCACACAATTATTGTGTAGTAGAATTGCTATTTGAATTTCAGAATACCATTGTCAAAAGCTCCCCATGCTAGGGCTCTGATTACAGACCCCCTCCCTTTCCTTTCCTAGTCTCCAGTAACAGCAGTCACGGGCTGCAGTTTGGAAGCATTTCTCATTTGGAAAACCCAATGGTGTTACATACACTTTGTGCATCTTTTTCTCTTCACTTTTTGAGACAGGCTATCATTCTGTAATCCTGACTGGCCTGGAATTCACTACGTACCTCAGGCTTGCATTACACCCCCAGAAATCCTTCTGCCTCGGCCTCCCTAAAGTTGGAATTAGAGGCATGAGCCACAGCACCAAGTAGTGTGTCCTTTTTGCCTCTTTTAAGGGGTTTCCTTTTCTGCATGAATATGTAAGGTGTGTGTGTGTGTGTGTGTGTGTGTGTGTGTGTGTGTATGTTATGTGCACATGTGTGTGCAGAGACCAAAGGAAGATGTTGAGGGCCCTGCTTACCAGTCTCTGTCTTATTTTTTGAGACAGGGTCTCTTCGCTGAACTTGGAGCTAGGCTAGTGGCCACCAAGCCCCAGCAATCGTCCTTTCTCAAGCACACGGTTCCACACACACCTCGCTTTTTACATGGATCCTTGGGATTTGAACACAGGTCTTCATATCTGCAAAGCCATCACTCTTGCCTGCTAAGCTATCTCCTCAGCTTCAAGGTTTTCACTTTTTAACCTAAGTGTCAATTTAAACACATCATGATGACCAACCTTAGTTGTCAACATCATTTAGAATTATCTGTGACCCAATCTGCTTGAGCACTCCAGCATGGGCTTTTCTTAATCACATTATTTGAAGGAAGACCCAACCTGAATCTGGGTCGCACCTTCTGGTAGCACCCCACATAACAGGACATGGAAGAAGGAAATTTTGCTTTTTGCCTGCTTGCCCTCACTCTCGCTGGCAAGTCCGCCTGTCCTGTTGCTGCCAATTTCTTCAGGATTCCAATGTCACTAAAAACCAGCAGCTCTCCAGGAATCCTCTCAGACATCAGTGCCAGATTGGGACTGAAGAGACATCCCGGCTCATGAGCTGAACAACTCACTAGAGATTCTCAGCGCTTCTGCCTGGAGACAGCCACTGTTAGATTTCTCGGGTCATGTCCTATCCATCAGTTTCTATCCTATTAGTTCAGATCCTTAAAAGAACCTGACGAGGGCTGGAGAGATGGCTCAGAGGTTAAGAGCATTGCTTGTTCTTTCAAAGGTCCTGAGTTCAATTCCCAGCAACCACATGGTGGCTCACAACCATCTGTAATGGGGTATGGTTCCCTCTTCTGGCCTGCAGATATACACACAGACAGAATATTGTATACATAATAAATAAATATTTAAAAAAAAAAAAAAAAAAAAAAAAAAAAAAAAAAAAGAACCTGACGAACACAACAGTTCTGCTTTTAAAAAGAAAAACTGAGTCACCCTTTCTGTTCAGCAATGGTTACACCTCTTAGGTATAATCATTTTCTGTGTCATCCCCCCAAGTCTTTGAAAGTTATCATAAAATTATAGTTCTAACTTTTTTTTTTTTTGGTTTTTCGAGACAGGGTTTCTCTGTGGCTTTGGAGCCTGTCCTGGAACTAGCTCTTGTAGACCAGGCTGGTCTCGAACTCACAGAGATCCGCCTGCCTCTGCCTCCCGAGTGCTGGGATTAAAGGCGTGCGCCACCACCGCCTGGCAAAAGCATTTCTTTTTTTTTTTCTTTTTTTTTTTTTTTGGTTTTTCGAGACAGGGTTTCTCTGCAGCTTATACACCAAGCAAGAAAATCCATATGAATTGCTGTTTCATTCTTTAGAGGAATTTGAAAATTGTGCTAACACTCTAACTCTATGAAAGCCTGGGTCTATGTTTCCACATTCTTTATAGTAACTACCGTCCTCCAGGGCTTACACTGCCTAGAGGTCCTACTGCTTTAGCAGGATAACAAGAAGAGGAAATGCCTGGGTTTCAGTATTGTTAAGGAAGTACAAGAAATCACACAATGGAAATATAATGGACAATCAGGTAGGAAATCCTCCTGGGACATGAGCCTCCTGGAAGAGTTTACAGATAGCGTTTATACACTGCCCCATATCCAATAGTAATGTCTCATTATTGGCAAGAATAATTAAGACAAACATAACAGCAACGGAGCTAAGTTGAAATCTTCAATCTGAATCAAATAGCCTATGACTTGAGACAAGTGGCTTAACCTCCTAATAGCTCCAATCTTAAAGGTTTTCCTGGGAGGATTAAATAAGTTAACATGGATAAAGTGTTTTTTAAAATGCCTGCAACTATCTATGTGGATAAATATATTAAACACTTGAATTTTACCAACTAGTTCAGTTATACTAGGTAAATCAACTCAATGCTCTTAAAATGAGCAATCTGAGCTATAAAAAGACAGTTTCGGAAGTATTACAGGAAAGGAAAATTAGTCCGCTTTACTAGATTTACAAGTAGACACCTGCAATCCCAGCACTTGAAAGACCGAAGGAGGAAAATCATGAGTTCAAGGCCTGTCATTAAGACCTACATTAAGATCTTGTCAGAGAAAGAGGGAGAGGGAGGGGGAGAAAGAGAGAGAGAACACTAATAGGTCCCATGAATATAAGTGCAAAAACTCACTAGCAAAAATATTAGTGGCTGAATGAGCAAAGTATAAGACAAATTATGTATGACCATCAAGTGGGCTATATGTCAGCTGGTTTATCACTTAGAAATCAATGCAAACCAACCTGGCAACAGGCTAAAGAAGAAAGCGCGTGATTCTATCAAAAGAATCTGGCTAAAAGGAATGTCTATGGGGAATTCTCTAAACTTAATAAAGAACATCTATAGAAAGCCCACAGCTAAATGACAAAAACTGCCCTTTTCCCACTATCACCGGGAAACCAGCAAGTGTAGAAGGAGCAGCGGGCTGCATCCAGCCACCCGGCTAGCTTTGCACCCGAAATAATTACATAGAAACTGTATTCTTTTAAACGCTGTCTGGCCCATTAGTTTTAGCCTCTTATTGGCTAATTTTTACATCTTGCTTTAACCCATATTTAGTAATCTGTGTAGCACCAAGAGGTGGTGCCTTACCAGGAGAGATCTTAACCTGCGTCTGTCTCGGAGAGGAGAGGTATGGCATCTGCCTGAGGCGGCTGCCCGACTCTGCTTTCTTTTTTTCATAATTCTGTTCTGTCTACTCCACCCACCTATGTTCTGACCTATCAGGCCAAGCAGTTTTCTTTATCAATTAACCAATGAGAGTAACACATAGACAGATGACCCTCCTCCATCAGGCAAGTATCTCCCTTCTCAATTATAGAATATTTGATTTTCGATAACTGTGACCTAAAGAAGGAATGAAGGAGGAAACTGGAGGCTAAAGCTGTGGGTAGCTATGCATATTTGCTTGTGCCTTGTAGGGTGACTTCAGATCTCCAGCTGTCTCCTTTCCTAAACTGGCGAGTAAATGCCAGGTCTGCCGGCAAGTTTGCGGTGAGGAAAAGAAAATACCTGAATATCAAGGACCCTTCTAAGGTTCCTTGCCCCGAAAGTAAAAAGGCAGGTCACCTGACGCCAGAGGGCTTACTGACCCAAGGGATAGAACTCCCGTCACAGCCTCAGGTGCCCCTTTCACCTCCCCCTCCCCCTCCCCTTTCCCCTTTCCCTTTTCCCTTTTCCTCTTCCTTTCTCTCTCTGGAATGAAGAAGTCTTCAGGCCAAGCTGACCTCCAACGTGATCACCAGCCTCATCATTGGTGAGACAGAGCCTCAGGCGAATCTTAAGTCACAGATACTACAGTAAGTTTTCTACTCCATAGTGGGACCTCTTGTTGTGTTCTTATTTCACATTCTGGACAACTGGCCTTCAGCCCTTATCAGACACCTACGACTTTATGCTGGCTATGGGATAATTTATTGATTTAACTGTACTTTATTAGGAACGCCAAAATGTTCTCTCCATTTATTGGACAGAAACCTATTAACAAAACCAGGAACCCAAATTATCTTCAAACTTCCAAAAAATATCACACCTTAATGACCATAATCACCTACGCTTGAGAGACAGTGATCGAGTCTTGACAGGTGTCTCTATTAACATCCAAGTACGGGCCCCTAACATGTAAATAAGGCAGTAACAACTATCCCAGCTACAACCTCAAAAGGTTTTCCTAACCATAAGCAGTATTTTCTCTAGTCTGAAGCCATGATCTACTTCAATCCTTAATCAGGAAAATCTTTTCATTGTGAGCTTCACTATCTCCCTGTCAGCCGCCCTGTTACATCCCAGTACCCAGCCACTAAAATCATTCCCTGACATGGCCTCCAGAGAGCTTTTCAAAATTGTAGTGATCCTTCCTGCCTTTGTTTCCCAGATTGCTAACTCTGTCTTTAATCCCTGAAGATTAGCTATTCTCTTCATTCCTCTTCCCAACTACAGCCCCCAGAAAAGATAGAATGCCCTATTCAGACACAATGTAATGTGCTAAAAAGCTTGAAGAAGAAACCCATCTTACCTGGAAGGCAACGTTCTCTCCCTAGAGCATGGATAGACCATCATTCTGCTCTCAGCTCTTCTGGGATACTTTCTGCCCTTTTCCTATATTCATATCTGTTCCCAGAGGAACCCAATCTCTAAGGCAATTTGCCCCTAGACACAATGAATTTGAGCAGGCTATCCAAGATTATGGTTTGGAAAGACTGCCTAATCCACTGGGAATTTGGGATAGACCTCTTTTCGAAGGCAAAACAGACACTAATTAAAACTTGCCTCCAGGGCCCTCAGGACCAACAACTAGTGTCTCTTTGGAAAGGCCCTTTCTCCCACTACCCAGGCTCTTCCTCTTCACACCAGAAAGTTCCCTGGAATTATCAGCTGGACTCATCACTCCATGGAAAGAGACTTTGAGGAAAGTGAGCAGGGAAGTGACCTTACCTACCTGTGAACTAGAAGCAGGTACAAAAGGTTTACTCTTGGCTCCTGCCTCATGTCGCCTTTGGCTCTAAACCAGTTCTGTTTCTGCCTTCTTATACTCAGAATAAAAGCTATCAAATACTGTGCTAATTTGCCTAAATTATATCACCAGACTCAAAGTGTTTTCCATTGGTACAATTATCTGCCTTCATTTCTCTTCCCTCTATAAGACTAGAGGACACTCAATCAAGATTAAGTGATGTATGTATTTCTGATTATTTTGCTAATGCTCATCTACTTTATACACAATCCACAAAACACAATTCAAACCGCTTCAGACACTATCATCCTTTTGACAAACAGCTTTGCAATCGAGTGCCTGGATTTCAATGGGCAAAATAAGTTATAATCAATCTGGTTCCTTGATTTTTCTCCTAACATCTGAAAGTCAGCAGGAATGAAAACCTTAAAGCCTTCTGTGCCTCATTTCATGGAGACACAGTCATGTTTTCTTGACACTTGGTTTCATGGTCTCAGCTCTTGAGAAGGGATTATGAGGCAACTAGTTAGAAAGGAGCAGATTAAAAGGTCAATGAGATTGGACCCCCACCCCATAATCAGCTGCTTGTAAACTAGGAACAAAGAAGCTAACATGTTGGGAGGTGTGTGTGTGTGTGTGTGTGTGTGTGTGTGTGTGTGTGTGTGTGTGTGTATTCCCAACACTTGGAAAGTAGATGCAGGAGGATCGAGAGGTCAAAGCCAACCTGAGCTACAATGGGGCCCTGCCAGGAGGAGGAAGAGGGGAGGAGAGGGAAGAGAAAGGACAGGGGAATGGGATCTGAGTCTGCTGTGGCCTGGGATGGACTACCAGAAAGTCTATCTGCCCCATCCCTTAAAGAGCTGATCCAAATGGGCTTGTCAATCACGTTGACAGGAAAACTGTTCTTAGGAAAGCGTGTCTGTTGAGGAGGTTAGAATAAATAGTAAATCGCCAGTTTTCTGACTGCTGTCTACTTGCACTCTGTGAGAGTGTCTTCCTCTGCAATGTCCCCTCTGACCCTCGCCCACTCTCATCCTTGAGAGTGTGTCACGTCATTCTGTACTAAAATTACCTATCCTCTACAATCAAAGAGACCCTCTCATAGATGCAAACTCAAGAACTTAAAGCTTAAAAATAACACATGATCTCTCCTGTTCCCATCCCCATGCCACCCCTTCCAGCTTCCCCCCACCATCCACTGGCAAAGTCCATTCTCTTTCCCTTTCCCAGTGAGATCATGCAACCTGCCCTTCCTCAAGCCCCCCTTGTTACTTAGCCTCTCCAGGTCTGTAGACTGTAGCATGGTTCTCCTTGTAAGTGAGTACATACCATGGTTGTCTTTCTGAGTCTGGGTTACCTCACTCAGGATAATCTTTTCTAGCTCCGTCCATGTGACAGCAAATTTTCTGATGTCATTGTTTCTAAAAGGTGAGTAGTACTCCATTGTGTAAACGTACCACATTTTCTTTATCCATTCTTCAGTTGAGGGGCATCTAGGTTGTTTACAGTTTCCATTTTCTGGCTATTACAAATAAAGTGGCCTGGGGTCTTCTATAACTAATAAAAATGGCTTCACTCTAATGGCACAACAGTTTTCTGGCATATTTAAGACCATAATTCAACCTCTATTATCAAAAACAAAGAAAATTATAAATTATCTTTTATTGATCTCTAACATCCACTTGTAAAACTACTGCCATGGGTATTCTTTGGGACTTCTTGACATACTAACAGTCACTCTACTCACCGAGTACATTTTGTAATCTCCTATGCCTTCATTCAATAGCAAAAGTCTTCAATGAGATGTTTCCAGACTGTACTTAGTATCCCTGATTTTAAACTTCCTTTGAAATAATATTTTAACGTATTTCTGTCTTAGCCACAGCTAAGACACAATTTACTTCCTTCCACAATTTATTGAAATCTGTTCCATCTTTTATTGTGGAAAGTTAGATTCTAAAAATAATGACAAAGGGCACTAATGCCATTCAACTTTTCAATTTTTCCACTGTCTATAACCTTAACAAAGCTAAATAACAATATCCTGTGCCAAAGCTATAAGTGTGCATATATACATATTAACTCGCAGTTTTTAGAAAATCTGATCTAGAGGCTGGAGTGATAGCTCAGTGGTTAGAGTACATAGGCTGCTCTTTCAGAGGACCAGAGTTTGATTTCCATCATCCACATAGCAGCTGACTCCCTCTTCTGGCCTCTTCCAGCACTGGGCACACATGTGGGACTCTTACACGGAGCCAAAACACTCATACATACCCATGGAAATATAAATAAATTTTAAAAAAACAGTTGAAAGTTTTACATGCTTTTTTTGCAGGTGCAAGTCTTGTTATGTGGTCCAGGCTGATCTTGAACTCATAGTAATCCTTCTGCCTCCCGAGTACTGGGATTACAAGCCCTGAGTCACCATGCCCAGATAAGAGTCCATTTTACTATTTCAATTGAGATGAATTTTAGATTCTCTAACTACGTTAAGTTAAACTTTACTTAAATCCGCCTCCATAAGCAGTGAAGTGCAACTTAATTTTTATAGTGGGAACAACCTGTAATCCAAACTCAGGTTTAATTTTTGTAAAAGGTACTTTTGAGTTTCAGCCAAGCACAGCAGCTAAACTTCGCCAGGCACCAGGTGCAAACTGATCACACCAGGCCACTCAAAGCAATGCCTCACATCCTAAGCAAGCAGCTGCCTTGCGAATGTCACTTCTTTGTTTCTTTCTGTAAACACTGCCTGCCTACATTGCTGGGTGGAGCCCTCTGAACCTCTCCTGGTTAAGGAATGCCTAATTATGAGTCACTCCTTGCTCAAACAAACAGCTAAGTTTACCTGAGGTTTTTCATTTAACAATAGTTAAGTAGTAGACTACGAACAGCCGAGAAATAACAAAGAAAATCCCGAGGCATCTGTTTGAGGATGAAACTTTAGTTTTCTATGTATGATTATTACTTAAACAGAAATTCATTACTAGTAAAAATTCACTTCTTCAGTCGCATTAGTCCCATTTCAAGAGCGAAACCATTCCATGTAGCTAATGGGTACTGTACCAAAAGGACAACATTTCCACAATTACCAAACGTTTTACTGGTCTACACCATATTAGAATACTGTGGCAGACATCATGAGCTTTGGAATTCAGAAGAACTTTCTACTTCGGACTTCTCAACTACCCACCCAACACTGATTTACTATCTTCTCTCCAGTCCTCACCTCAGAAATTTGTGAACATAATAATTACTAAGCTTATCCATCCCATAATAGACTCCAGCTGTCAGCACTTCTCCGCGGGCAAGGATTTTACATTACAAAGAATAAATGAATCTATCCTCTTCACTAACCACTGCCTTCAAATGACCACACTCTCTAACAGAGGAAAAGAGTATTGCAACGCAATTCTAAGGTGCTATTCCAGAGGCAGGACTACTGCCTTTCTGCGGAAGGATCACCCACAGGCCCTTACAAGAACACGCCCACAGAAAGCGAGCATCTCAGAAGGTACATACAGACTGACATGAAGCAATAGCCATCTTCTTCTCACAAGCAGCTCTTCAGTCAGCACCAGGAATGCCTCCCTGGAGCATCACAGCTGCCAGCTGCTACCTTTCCCGCAGTCACAAGCTCACCCCAGAGACCATTGTTGTTCTAATTGTACACACCCATAATCACAAGCAAGGTTTGAGCTGAGAAGGGAGAGAGAGCATCAGTGCACCTATTTCTGTCCCGCCCACAAAAAAAAAAGTAGAAAAGGGGGTTGTCTAAGTGGCTCTGCATATAAAGGTGCTTGGAGCCAAGCCACATGACCTGACTTTTATTCCCAGGATGTATGAAGTGTAAGGAGAGAACCAACATGTTGGCCTTTGACCTACACTTTGCACACACACAAGATTAAATAAACATAATAAAAATAAAGTAAAAAAGAAAAATAATATTTGGTGAAAGTCTGTCATCCAGCATGTACTTATCACTGTACTTAGATAATATTTCATATGCTAAGGCAGCTCTATGAAATAAAAATTATCTCCACTTATTATATATCTAAAGCTATTTTGTACCGAGAATTACAATGATAAAAATATAAATAGAAAAGTTTTATTTGGTGCAAGTCGATCATGTACCCATAACTATACTTAGATGAAATACACACTGAAACAGCTTTATGAAATAAAAATTACTTTTATTTTTTGTATGTCTACAACTATTCTGCTCAGAGAATTAAAATGGCTCCCTAAGGTCTCATGGCAAGAAAGTAGAAAACTGACTTTGAATCATACACATACCCAATTCATCCAGTCTGGTTTTAGTACAATTTTCTCAAAAAAAAAAAAAAGACTCGAGGGACAGGGTACATGAAGTTCACTGTTAGAACATTTACTTAGCATGCACAAGCCCTTGGTTTGATACCCAGCACAAGAAGAAAAGCCGGGCAGTGGTGGCGCACGCCTTTAATCCCAGCACTCGGGAGGCAGAGGCAGGCGGATCTCTGAGTTCGAGGCCAGCCTGGTCTACAAGAGCTAGTTCCAGGACAGGCTCTAGAAACTACAGGGAAACCCTGTCTCGAAAAACCAAAAAAAAAAAAAAAAACAAAAAAACAAAATAACACACACACAAATACACCAGAAAACAACCCCTCAAAGCCATCCTCCTCTTCTTTCCACTGAAAAGAAGTACATTGCTAGCTCACATCTAATACACGCAATGCTAAGAACTTAGCAAGACAGTATGTATAAGGCAAACAGGAGAGACAGCCTGACCTCTGATGTCACAACATATCCAACATGCACCAGGGACATAGATTTAAAATGAGGTTACATCATAGTTTCCTATATAGCCATAATAAGCAAGTCACTTGCCCTCTGGGAGCTGGGTACTCTAAAAGCAAAATGCAAAGCCTGAACCTAGATGATGATGATGATACCACATCAGTTTTGAGATACAAATATTTTTACATTTTAACATTTCTAAAATCATGATACATCATACTATCTTGTACATTGTACTTTGAAATTAGGTTCTTTAGTAGTGGTATATATAATTATAGAATAATTTAACACATGACATTCTAAGTGTGGTAAAAGAATTGCTATTCTTACTACACCCTCAAAGACAGATACTATTAACATTAGAGGAGAAAAAGAGGTTAAATAACTACCCCAAGGTTACAGAGCTAGTAACTGGTTGACGCAGAATCCAACATTATGCAATCTAAATTAAAAAGAGTTCAAAGAGGCTGGAGAGATGAGTCAGGATTTAAGAGCACTGGCTGCTCTTGCAGAGGACCTGAGGTTCATTTCCCAATATCCACATGGCAGCTCACAACCATCTATAATTTGAGGTCCCGAGGATTTGAAGTCCCTCTTCTGGCTCCTCAAATACCAGGCACACACATGGTGCACAGGAAAACATGCAGGCGATATCAATATACATAAAATAAATGATAAATATTTTCAAGTGTTTAAAATAGCATAATGAAATATATACAGCATAAGAAGTAGAAGTGGGAGGGAGGAAGGGACCAGCAAGATGAATCTGAGATTGATGAGAGAGGACAGTGGAGGAGGAAGAGGAGAAAGAATAAAGCAAAATGACGAGTGGGGCACCCATTACTTTGTATGCTAACTTTTAAAATTACAAAATAAAAACATGGGAGTTTCTTTTTAAAACTGTAGTCAGGGTAACATTAACAAAAGGACAAAGAAGGCACTTCCCATCCCCCACAGAAACATCAAAATAAAGCAGAAACAGTTTAAAATGGACTTTATCAGAGCTCTGGAATGTAGGCAAAGGTCCACAACAACCAACTGAAGACCGAATCAAGAAAAAGGCAACCTCAAAG
Source organism: Arvicola amphibius (assembly GCF_903992535.2). NCBI lineage: Eukaryota > Metazoa > Chordata > Mammalia > Rodentia > Cricetidae > Arvicola > Arvicola amphibius. The sequence continues at coordinate 57,060,837 of NC_052065.1, forward strand.
TGGGAGCATTCTTTTGTCGTTTGTACATGCCTCTGGCCAATGACCTTTAGCATACTGAAAGTGGCATTTTGATGTTTTAAAGTTGTTCATTCTGTATCCTAGTGTGGACCCTGGGTTCTAGTTCCACAGAAAACAAAACAGATTTTATTCACAAACTAGTGTGAATTTCTGTTTGAATTTGAGAGGCGGCATGAAGGACTGAAGTCAGGCAGTTGTGATTTTACCTGATACTGAGCTCAAGTTAGAAAATCTATGACTCGAAAACTGTAAGCTGGCAGAGTGTGGCGGCATTTATTACTATTCCAGCTTATTCGTGGGAAATGGGACATTAAAGACCAGTCTTGTAAGATCCTGCCACAAAAGAAAACAAAGAATGGAGGGCTGGAGAGATAATTCAGTAGTCAGATGCCTGCCTAGAGTGCGTAAGACCAACCATAGGGTAAACGGAACAGAGATAAGAAGACCTTGGGCATAGGGGTATGGAATGGAGGGAGGGAAATCCATCTGCAAAGACTAGTAGAAATTTGTTGCTGTTGATGATGAGGAATATTGATGATGATGGATTGTGTCTTTGTAAGTTCCTGACATTAGTAAAAAAAAAAAAGGTGTATGTCAAACTGTTACTGAACACCAAGCCCAGTGACCACACAGGACAAAGAATATATTCATTGCAAATACACTTTGTGAACATCACTAAAGCAGACTACTATATGAACTTCAGTAATCAAAAGGATTATCGGGTGATCCTAAAATGAAAGCATATCTTATTTTCAAAATTATCACATTATAATATTCAAATAATGAGTTTTCAACAGAGTCACACTTTCTACCTGGGATCCCCAGTGGCCAACACCTGACCTGAACTTACTAGGCCATCACCAAAGACGATTCCTCTTGCAGTAGTGGGAACTAACACGCAGACCCACAATCGCACAACGTGCAGAGAGTGAGAGACCTTGGACCATTCAATTCTAAATGGGAGCTCTCCATGAACTCCCCTCAGGGCAAGGGCACTAACTGTTCAGAAGAAGATGCCGAAAGACTGCAAGAGTCATGGGGGTTAGATGACACCAAGGAAACTGTCTTACAAATCCAAGAGAACAAGAGGACAGATGCATATACGAACTCACGGCGACTGTGGCAGCATGCACAGGTACTGGTGAAAGGGGATGTAGACACCAGTCCCCATCCCTAACCATGAAGCTGGCTGCAATCGATGCCCACTCTCACCGGGTATATAAATGACACTGAAGGCATGCCCCATGCCAGTATTAGATGGCCAACACAAACCTAACTCAAAGGTACCTTTGAAGAATTTTTTGTCTCATATTGTTTGGGTATTTTTTCTTACCTTTCTTAAGCCAAAAACACAGTCTACAAAGCAGCTAGAGAAAAGTAATTTATCTCATTAATGGGTTTGATTTACATAGAGAGTTTTGGGATAGTCAGAACCACAAAAAGGAGGCTGAGTGTTGTGGAATATTATTTTAAGATGTGTTACATTTGTTTAGACTGTGGAAGACTTGTTTAATGATGCAAAGATGTGCTGCATTTTTGTGATACATTTGTTTAACTCTGTGAAGCTGTGATATTTTGCCTGCCTAAAAGACCTGATTGGACTAATAAAGAGCTAAACGGCCACTAGCAAGGCATGAGAAAGGATAGGCAGGGCTGGCAGGCAGAGAGAATAAATAGGAAAAGGGATCAGGAAGCAAGATATGAAGGAGCAAGAAAAGAACGGGCCAGCAACCAAGCTATGCAGCAAGTCATGGAGAAAGAAGTAAAGATATACAGAAATAGAGAAAGGTAAAAAAAGCCCAGAGGTAAAAAGTAGACAGGATAATTTAAGTTAAGAAAAGCTGGCTAGAAACAAGTCAAGCTAAGGCCCAGCATTTACAGGTAAGAATAAGCCTCTATGTATTTATCTGGGACCTGGGTAGTGGCTCTCCCTGAAAAGAGTAAAGAAGTCAAGGGGTTAAAAACAACCAACTACTGATGAGGAAGAAGAGACAAAAGAAAAATCATTTTACAATAATACTACAACCACAGACAGCTCTGGAAAATACTGCTTTAATTTTATCAAATATCTAGAATAAGCAGTCACACAGACTGGTAAGCAAATTTGAAGTTATTAGAATCTGAAAGAAAATGAGAAGGGGAAAACATTTCTTGTTTGTAGTTCCTGTTAGGGACAATGAAGAAATTTCAGAAACATTAACGATGACTGTATATTATAGATGCAAATCATGCCCACGAGTAGTATACTTACAAATGGGGAAAAATCCCAAGGTTAGATCATATTGTATTTAACTCCCAAATTTCAAAGGTACCCAGTCTTTTCAAGGTCCCTTCTATTCATCACAGTACCATAGCACCCCCAAGCTCCACCTAACAGCTTATACCTAATACAAGTAAGAATGCCTGCCAGGTGCTCTCATTCTTGTTCTCAGATTAAATTAAATAGAAAACACGACAGACCTTTCTAATATGCAACATATTGAAGTCAGGGGTCAGTATTTCCTTGGAGGTTGGCAGTGTTTATTTCTTCAGTCCGAGGTGTTAAAATTCATTGGTTTTGTTGTGCCTCTTAGCTAAAGGCCCGTTTCAGTTGCAGGGACGCCCGTTCATGCAGCCCAAATATTTCACTTGATAAATATTCTGCTTACACTGCTTATGGCTTCCATTTTTCCAGCTACCAGCACTTCCTTACAGTGTGTTATAAACATGTGGACACAAAAGATTTATTCACCTAGGTTGGCAAAACACTGCTCAAAGGGAAAGGAAAAACAACATTGTGGCTGCCAATTCTTGCTTTAAGGAAGCAAGAATAGTTTCCAGGGAGCCTACGTGGCAGAAAGTGCCAGGAAGCATGGTGAGGATCAATAAAGGGACTGTGGCATCCAGCTTTTGAAATGACTCCCAGACATGACCTACCACAGACACAGTCAGCTTCCGGATAGGGCTCTCCAGCCTTTTCACGATGCTCAGAAGGAAGTATTAGAAAGCTTCCCAACAGGGGTCCCCAACACACTGCCAGGCTGCTGTCTTGCAAGTAGTAGTGCTCCCAGAAAAACACAGCTTAGCCTGACTCCCTTTGGAGAACAAAGGGTAAGTGCTTCAAAGAGCAGGCAGGTAGAAAAGGGCATTCAGAAGGGAAAGAGGCAGGCCAATCCGCTCTACACAAGTACACAAGGCAACAGTCAATAAAGGAGGCTTGACACCCAGTTTCTTAATAGTCACGGTCCTGAATGCTATTGCCTTTACCCCTTTGTTCAATGATGTAACTTCCTTTTTCACTTTGTTTTGGCGACACATTCGCCTTGTATTAAACTGTCCCTGGCTTCAGCTGCCCTAACGAGAAACTGCTATGTCTTCTGCTAAGTGGTGACAGTCATCATTCCTAGACTCCAACAGCCAGTATTTGACATAGCACTGGCCTATAGGCCCCGACACCCTTGGAAGGAGTGAAAAGGGACACTGTAGTGTATCTTACCAAGCTTTAGAAATCACAAAGTCAAATCTCAAACTTTGAAACTGTGACACACAGTGGCTGCTGTGAGCTAGGCAATTGCACATAGAGTTGGGAATTCTCATCCCAATCTTAAGTGGCAGATCCTAGTATCCTCATTTCATATCTGGTTTTTTATTTTGAACTGAAGCCTCCATCTGTAGCTCACATTGACCTCAAACTCTTGGAATCCTCTTGGACTCAGCATTCTGAGCAGCTGTGCCCACAGATAAACTACTCAGTCTGACTTATTCCCATTTCAGAGAAAATAAAAGTGAGGTCGATGGACAGTTAAGAGACTCTAAGATCTCAAAGTTAAATGCCACAGGCTTCAAAAAGCTTCCATTTAAATCTCTGTCCTTCCAAAGTGGTCAACTCAACACAGATGCCAAATCTGAATTCAAAATCTGAAGCAACAAACTTGTAAACATAAGCGTTTCCGTGGCATTAGTGAGGTCCTGGGACTAAGTCTGAGCACTAAAAAGTAAAGAGGACATAAATTCCTCATGACCTAAAGACAGGCGAAATGCCTTGAGACACAACGTCAGGGGCGACATCCACCAATGAAAAGGGAAACAACTTGAGTACATCAAATTACAAATCTGGAGCTGAAGAGAAGGTTCGGCGGTTAAGAGCAGTTGTTGCTCTTGCTTTGGACCTATGTTTGGTGCCTATCACACATGTGGTGGCTTACAAGTGTCTATAACGGGGGCTGGAGAGATGGCTCAGTGGTTAAGAGCATTGCCTGCTCTTCCAAAGGTCCTGAGTTCAATTCCCAGCAACCACATGGTGGCTCACAACCATCTGTAATGGGGTCTGGTGCCCTCTTCTGGCCTGCAGGCATACACACAGACAGAATATTGTATACATAATAAATAAATAAAAATTTTAAAAAAACAAGTGTCTATAACCTCCATGTGTACCATATGTGGCACATAAACTATACATGCAAGGAAAGCACTAATACATATAATGTAAAATAAAATAAATAAGACAAAAATCTAATTACAAATGTTTTGCTATGTGAACTGTCCCACTGAAAGGATTTGTGAAAGACAGGTTGTGAGAAAATACCTAAAGGCATGTGTCTGTGTCTGACAAGAGATCCCCATTCAGAATACAGGAAGCACTCACTAAACTCTAGAGTAAGGAAACAACTCGATTATATAATAGGCAAAAATATTTGCTCAAAGAAAATATACAGAGGGAAAATACCCAAGTGGTGTCGCTGACAACATCATTAGTCATGATGGTGAAGCATGCTAAGGTTTAGATACTACTCCAGTCCACTAGAATGGCTGAAACGGCAGTGTCAACACCAAGTCCTAGCAGGAATGCAGAAAAGCTAAAGCTCTTCTACACCGCTAATGGGAACGGAAAACCATTCCACTTTGCACGAAGATTTGGTAGTTTCTTGTAAAACTAAGCACATGTGTTTCAGCCCACAATCAATCTAGAGTGTTTGCCTTATAGAAAGAGTCACAAGATGACAGCACCTGCGCCTGTAATTACCAGAAGTCTGTAAGCGAGCCAAGTATCCTTCAGCAGGGGACCGGGTAATCAAGCTGGCACAAACACATGCAGGAATACTATTAAGCAATAAAAAGGAATGAACTACTGACATATTTATATGGGTCATAAGGGAATAATGCTGAGTGGGGAAAAATTTTATCTAAAAGGTCACATATTGCATGATTCCATTTATATAACACTTTCGAAAAAGCCAAAATTAGAAAGATTGCGAACAGCGCAGCGACTGCCAAGAGGAAAAGCCTGCACAAGTGTGGAATAAAAGGGCACAGATTCATATGGACAGGGATGATGAGAGGCATTTTTGTTTTTGTTTTGAGTAACCACACTATGAGCTCTTGAAACTTGTACAACAAACTCTTAGAAGACACACTAACACGCTCCATGGCAAAAATACCAAGCTAAGTCATCAGGGAAGTATATCAAAACGAGAAAGAAAAGATCCCGGAAGGCAGTAGATACCCACTTTGATCCTTCCTCTCAATGAAGAGAGGAAGAGACGTACAGGGAAGGGGAAGGAGGAATAAGAAAGGGCAACGAGGGGAAGAGAGACAACACATAACACTTTTTTTAATATGCAAAACGTATTTGTCTAGATGTCTGTACATGTCATGCAAGCAGAAGGCGGACTATTTGTGGGGGGGGGGAGGAAGGGAGCCAATTGGAGGGGAAAGAGTTCCAAGGGAGTGACAATGGAGGAAAACACGAGCACAGTTAAACAATATGTGTAAGAAAACAGCAGAGAGCCCAATAATTTTTCCTTTAACTAAAAATTAAGGCATATCTACAAGCAAGTTAGAATAGAATGCAGAGCAACAACAAAGGCAAATTCTAAATATTATTTTCCTAAAGCTTATAGAATCCACAAAGTTCACTTTCATTTGTTGGGATAGGCAAGATATGGCAGCATTTGGGCCACCTGGGGGGGAGGGGGAGTGTCACCTTGCTAAGCATGGAGCGTGCGCTGAAAATGATATTAGGTAGGAATCAGGGATGGCGGGGGGGGGGGGGGTAGAAAAGTAGATCCCCTCTCATTTGAGACCAAGTACAACATGCCTAGGTCTACTCAAAACACATTCTGGCACAATCAAAAAGAAATTCAACAGGCAGTGCTGGAGGAGAAATCCTCTAAGGGAAACTCAACATGAAAAACAAAGGAAAATAACTGGAAAACAACAGGCTGTCCTAAAAAGGGTGAATCCCCAGGGAGCTCCGGAGAGCTCCAACTTGTTCTCTCAATGCTTTTTCTCATCGAGGAGAGCTCTAATCACATTTGCTGATCTCAGACAGAAGCCCCAAAGCCCAGAGTTCTGTTTACTCTTTCCCTCAGCCTTACTGGTGACTACGCTGAGCACTTGACTCCACTTTAAGCAAGGCCTACGTTCACAAAGCTTTCCCCGCTGACGAATCTGCCAGGCACCACCCACTCTGACACTCCGACCAAAACTAACTAGCTGGGAAGTGAGGCTAAATTTCTGTCACCTACAGCTATAGGGAAGAGTGAGACTACAAATGAAAAACGCTGCTCATTTACTTTACTCCTAGTGAGTATTAGGGAAAAGAAAAGAATGGGTTGCAAGGATTTCATCGCATTTAAGCTTACTGTAACTCGAACCCCCCTAATGCTGCAACCCTTAATGCAGCTCCTGTTACAGTGGCCCCGACCATAAAATTATTTTCATTGCTACTTTGTAGTGATATTTAATTTGTATTTTAATAAATAAAGCTTGCCTGAAGTTCAGAGAGTAAAACAGCCCCACTGGTCAGCCTTACAGACCAGGCAGTGGTGACACTCACCTTTAATCCCAGTAGCCATACTAATTTGCCATAAAAACTGGGCGGTAATGGTACACGCCTTTAATCCCAGCCCTAAACAGGAATATAAAATGGGATGAAACAGCTCTCACACACAGTCTCATTCCGAGATTCCTGAAGGCGGGATCACCGTAAAGGTTAAGAACCAGTGGCTGGATCTTTTGTTTTTCTGGCCTTCAGGTTGAACCCCAATATCTGTCTCTGGGTTTTTATTAATCGTGCTACACTACTTCATAACTGTAATTTTACTACTGTTAAGAATCACAACGTAGTCAGGAGGTGGTGGCACATGCCTGTAATCCCAGCACTGGGGAAGCAGAGGCAGGTCTGTGAGTGTGAGGCCAGCCTGGTCCACTTAAGTTTCAGAACAGCCAGAGCTGTTACATAGAGAAACCCTGTCTCAAAAAACCAAAAATAGAAGAAAAAAAAAGAATCCCCCAAAGAGGCTGAGAGGTTGAGAACCATTGCTCTAGTTCCTTAAGTAATTTCACTCTTGATTCTTTGGGAATTTCCCTTCATGCACCCCAATCCTGCTCACCTCCCAGTCCCTCTATATCCTTCCCTTACCCCTGCAGCATGCCCCCCAAAAATCCCCCAAATCAATTAAAAACAAATTCACCCCGACCCCCTGTCTTGCCATCACCTCTTCATCCATCCTAGTGGTGCTGGGTGATGCAATGTGTCCAAAGAGCCACACCCACAAAATGCTCATTGCTATGAGCCTGCTTCAAGGCCTGTGGCACTCCATCACTTCATGTATTCTTTTAAAAATGAAGACCTCTATAGTACCAGTTACTCAGGCAGCTAAGGCCAGAGGACTATTGTAAGTTAAAAGACAGTATCATCTACATAGTGAGTCGGCCTAATTTGAGACTTTGTTTGAAAAAGGATTTTAAAAAACTGTTTTAAAGCCTAATGAGTACCATTTTTCCCAATACTGTCACACAGCATATGCAGTAAATTTCCTGAATTAATAAAATTAAGAGTATATTATCCTTTACTTAAATACCATATTCTACCATTTCACCACATTTATGACTAGCCAAGACCTTCCCATTCATAAAGATCACAGAAATCTTGACTACTCCACTGGACTTCAACTTTTCAATGGGCCCCTCAAAATACACTGCCAGAAAAGGCACTAAGGTTAAACCCAAGAGAGTGCTCTTTCAAGCTGGGCAATCCTGAGTGGGCCTCTCTAAGTCCCCAGTTCCTATCTATGAAATTTGAGAGGTTTAAAATAGCTCAGAAGTTCCCAAACTCAAAGCATTACTGTTCCTGGACAATGTGTAGACAACTGCTGGTGTTGACTACACACAGATAAAACATCTACAAACACAAGATAAATGGCAATGTCCAGAACAATCGAAAGGAGGACATACCCTGCCCAATGCCAAGATCATATTACTTTTGCTTCCCCAAGGGAAAAATGAATAAAATAATTAAGATCTCCTGGAGCCCTAAACGTTTTTGCCATAGGTCAATATAACAAAAACACTGCTATCCTTTGTCTTATTAAGTCTAAACAGTGACGGCCAGAGATATGACTCTGTAGGAGATGATTACAAAGTCCTAGGTTGTGGGGGGGGGTGTCATTAAATCTAGGCACAGTGGGATACACTCACAGTCTCAGCATTTAGGAAGTGGGGACAGAAAAAAAAATCGGTTCAAGAATAGCTCAGGCCAAAGGGGAAGACCTTGAGGGGAGTGAAATCAAGAGAGAGAACATTTGAATCATAAATTAAGAGATGATAATAAAGAAAAGGGAAGAATTAAGCACTGCATTCCCTAAAATGTCTGATTAAGAAAATTCTTAGCCAAGTGTGGCGGTGCACATCTTTAATTCCAGCACTCTCAGCACTTGGGAGGCAGAGGCAGGTGGATCTCTGAGTTCGAGGCCAGCCTGGTCTACAGAGTGAGTTTTAGGACAGCCAGGGATACACACAGAAACTCTGTCTCAGAAAAAGATGAAAGAAGGAAGGAAGGAAGAAGGAGAGAGAGGGGGGAAGGAAAGAGAAAATCTCTTGTAGAATTCTGCACATTGAGACTAAGATGTGATCTGGTGTGAAACCTTACTACTTAAGAAATTTGTGTTCTCTCTCTCTCTCTCTCTCTCTCTCTCTCTCTCTCTCTCTTTCTCTCGCTCTCTCTCTTTCTCTGTGTGTGTGTCTCCCTTCCCTCCCTCCTCCTCCCCACCCCCTCTGTGTGTGTGTGTGTGCGTGTGAGAGAGAGAGAGAGAGAGAGAGAGAGAGAGAGAGTTTTTACAACTGCAACCAGATGTTCCTTAATAACTATTCATTTAAAAATCCACAAACAGTAAATTCCACTTTGGTCTGTTACTCACATTTGAAATCCAAGTAAAACTGAGTTGAGAGCACATTAAAAACGTTAAGAAAATGTTGGGGAAGTCTAAACTGTTTACCTCCAATAGACGAACATGTGTGGTTGTTCATCAGCTTCATCCCAGGAGTCACGAGGGTGGGGTTGAGGAAGCTTCGCTTATTAATTTCATTTACTATTGTTAATGCCTGCTCTGAAATCCTCCCTACAAATCTCAGGAAAAACTCCGGTTTAGAGATCAAAATCAATGAGGTCTCTATTTCTGCTGCTTGTCAACTTGAAGGTAAATCAGTTAGAATAAAGAATCAACCTCCAGGGAGTTAGCTACAAAAGGCAGTGGCACAGCTGTGAACTTACTGATACGAGCACACAGAGAATGGCAACGTGGATGAGGATGACCACCATCTACTAGAGTCTGAGAAGATGGCCTGAAGGAAAAACGGTTTTACTGATTTTTCTGGGCACAAATATTGATAACATTTTCCAAATCCACTGCTAACCAAAGCCAACATTAACCCCTTCCTGAAGCTGAAAGACCACAGTAAATAAACCATTTCCTTTTAAGGATATATTTCAAAATCCAGTCATTTTATGGCAGAAAAGGCAGACCTCTGTGGCCAGCCCCACCTTGGCAGCAGACTCCCAGAATATAGCCTGAAGTTCCAGAAATTTAAAAATCCTGAATCTGCACTAGTAGTTGTTGCTAGTGGCCTCACTGGGCTGGTATCCAAACTCTAGGGTCTAATATTTCAAAAGAAGGCCAAACCCAATATTGCACAATCCTCCTTATTGTTTAGCAGTGTTTTATTTCAAATAATCTTTTGCTACCAGCAAATTCTCATATATGCCAGGGGAACTAATAACCATATTTGGCTCTGAAAAAGCCATTATTTTCTCTACCACCCACAAGCCCACTTCTTCCAGCCAAATTTTCTGCAACTGGTACTAATTTTCATGGATTTACATAAACCTTGTTAAAATCCACTAGCAATGAGGTACTGGGTAAACAGAAGCAAGCACATGATATACCCCTAAGAAGATGTCAGCATGAAGCACATTGTTTTATGCAACTAATATATGCTAATAAATAAATAAAGACATTTCATAAATTCAGTAAGAAAAAAGAAAAAAACTTGATTCCATCTAGAATTTCAAAGGGTATAAGATAAATTGACTATGTTGGAGTATGGTACAGAGAGCTTCTCAACGGAGAACAATTTTACTTAACATGGATCTAGCAAAATTTCCTGACTTAGGAAGGAGCTGGGATGTGGCAGAATGCTTTACTAACATGAACAATGGCCTAGCCTGGAACCTCAGAACCACGGAAACTAGACATGATAGCCCAGGCCTACAATCTCAGTACCCAAGATATGAGAGCAGGAGACTCGAGAGCTCAAGTTCATCTAAAGCTACAAAGCTAGTTTGAGGTCAGCCAAGGCTGCACAGTAAGTACAACCCTGGCCAGTGCTACATAGTAAGACACTGCCTCAAAACAGAAAACAAATACTTTGGAATTCAGGAATAGGGGTTTAGTTCATTGATACAGTACTTGCCTAGCATGACCAAGGCCCTAGCACCACAAAAAAAATAATTATGCTAAAATTTTTAAAGTTTAATACTTTTACAATGAGAGTATGAGATGACTAACCTTTACTGTCAACATCACTAGATTTAGAATCACCTAGGAAACAAACACCTTAGTGTGTTTGTGAAGCTATGTGGTGGTTTAAAAGAAAATGGCCCCCAAAGGGAATGACACTATTAGGAGGTGTGGCTTTGTTGGAGGAAGTATATCACTGTGGAGACGGGCTTTGAGTTCTCATATATGCTCAAGTCATGTCCAGTGTTTCAGACCACTTCCTGTTGCCTACAGGATCAAGATGTCGCTCCTTTGCTAGCACCATGTCTGCCTACATGTTGCCATATCCACCATGATGATAATGGACTAAATTTCTGAAACTGCAAGCCACCCAGTTAATGTGTTTCTTTGTAAGAGTTGCTGTGGTTATGGTGCCTCTTCAAAGCAATAGAAACCTCACTAAGACAAAGTGTTTCCAGAGATGTTTAACTGAAGTGTAATGCCCATCCTGAACGGAAATGACACCATTTCCTGGGCTGGAATTTATAAAAAAGAGAAAGTGAGCTGAGCACCTGCTGTGGAATATTAGTGGAAGATGTGTTACATTTGTTTATGCTGTGGGACATTTGTTAATGATGCAAAGATGTGTTGCATTCTTTTATGTTGCATTTGTTTAACTCTGTGAAGCTGTGTTACTTTGACTGTCTAAAACACCTGATTGGTCTAATAAAGAGCTGAATGGCCAATAGCTAGCTAGGCAGGAGAAGGATAGGTAGGGCTGCCAGGCAAAGATAAGAAATAGAAGAAGAAAGACAGAAGAGGAGGAGTGAGAAAAGGAAGAAAGAGGAAGCCCAGCCACTAAACCAGACATGGAATAAGAAGGAAAGAAAATATATAACAAAAAAAGAGAGAGGTGAAAACCCAGAGGCAAAAGGTAGATGGGATAAATTAAGAAAAGTCAAATAGAAATAAGCCAAGTTAAGGCCAGGCAGTCATAAGAAACAATATGGCTCCATGTGATTATTTGGGAGCTGGGTGTCATGCCCCTCAAAGAGTAAAGAAAAAAAAAAAACAACTACAAGCACCAGTATGCATCTTTGTTTCCTGACTGGATTCAATGTGACCAGCTTCCTGTTGCTCCTATGAACACAGTTGAGAATTACTCTTGCTGTTATGCCTTCTCCACCATGATGGATTTTACCCTCAAACTGCGAGCCAAAGTAAACTCGTCTTAGGTTGTTTTCTCAAGGATTTTGGGACAGCAACAAGAAAATAAACTAATGCAGAGGATTGGCTGCATTCTCAACAGAGAAGAGACTTATCTGTCGGCAAGCACTGGTTGTTTGATCAGATTTCTCTTTAGGGAAATAAGCTAACAACAGAGGCGGGAGTGCATGACAAGCAGGCATGCTGTCATACAATGTGTCATCTCAGCCCCTGGAAGAGTAAGGCAGGAGGATTATAAGCCCCATCCTCAAAACAAAGAAAGAAAGAAAGAGAGAGCCCCAAGAATTAGAAAGGAGCTACAAATTCATTTAGAGGAATTTTTGTTTTACTGTTTTGTTTTTATTTCGAGATAGGGTTTCTCTGTGCATTCCTGGCTATAGATCAGGCTGGCCTCGAACTTGCAGAGATCTGCCCACCTCTGCCTCCCGAGTGCTGGGATTAAGGGTGTGTACCACCACCACCACCAGCCCCATTTGGGAGGCTTTTAAACACAATAAATTCGTGGCTCCACCCTAGAACTACTGAATCTAAATGTCTCTCAGGATGAAAGGCATGAATTCATGGTTTAAGGTGATTTACTCTGAAAGCAACCGATGTTCACAGGAACAATTTGAAAGATGTGTTTAAGATAATGGTCTCTCCCCCACTTGCCTGCATCAACCACCACAATCCATACCACCCTGCCTCCAATCTCACTGCCCCAAAGAGGACAAGGGATGAATATTCACCACCACATTTCCAAATTTCACAGGTAATGAGAATCGTCTGGAAATGAAAGGGAAGGAGAGAAGTGGCAAGGCGAAAGGAGAGGTGGCTCAGTGGGTAAGAACACTGGCTCCTGCAGAGCCCCTGTGTTAGATTCCTAGCACCCACAGGGTGGCTCACCACCATCTGGGGCTCAAGCTTCAGAAGATCCGATGGCCTTTTCTAACTTCGAAGGGCACAAGGCATGTCTCTGGCGCTCAGACACACATGCAGGCAAAACACTCATTTACATAAGATAAAATAAATTGTTTAAAAGAAAAACCCATGGTGACATAATTCTCAATAGTAAACATTTGAAAGTTTGGGTTCTTAAGATTGGGAACAAAACCAGGAAGCTCACCTTTGCCTCTCCTGTTCCACACATACGGAGTTCTAGCCAGAGCAATTCAGGAATAAAAAGGAACTTGAAAAGCACCTCTGTACACAAAAATCTTGTATCTAAACAAAAGAAAAACCTCTAAAGATTCCGTATTAGAAAATGCCACAGCTAATAAATTCAGCAAAAGTGCAAGTCAAAAATCTACATGTAAAAACCAGTTAAAATTCATTATATTAGTGATGAACAATCCAAAAGGTAAATGTTAGCCAAGGCCACACCACTTTGAAAAGCTCTTCTGTTTTGGCTGAACCATGTGATAATTCCCAAACTACAGGAATTTGATTTCCAGAACTAAACTAACTTATTTTTCAGAGCTGAAGAAACTGCTGAGCGGTTAAGAGCACTTGCTGCTCTTGGTGGGGACCCTGTTAGGGTGCCGTCACCCACATGGCAGCTCACAATCATTTGTAAATCCATCTCCAGAGGATCTCAAGCCCTCTTTGGGCTTCTGAGGCACCAGTCAAGCACACACGCATGCGGACAAACATTCATGTACACAAAATGGAAGTAAAGCAATAATGAAATAACTTGTTTTTCTAGATTCTTGCCTCTCCTACCTGGCCGGTTAATTCAAAGACAGCCTGATTGCAAACACACACTATGGGATACTCATCAATCCCATGGCACAGAACCACCCTGCTTCCTCTGAAACCTACACGGGCCTCCCACTCTTCCACACGGGCCCCCATCATGCTGCCATCTGGCTATGGCATTAACGACTCTTCTAATAAATCTCTTATCCAAAAGAACAACCAGCCTCAGTGTCCACATCGAATTACCAACCTGAAACCTTTTGGTAATGACGAAAATCATTTCACTTAGTCCAGCATTAAACAAAAACAAGTAAATATAAAGGAGGATGTAGAAACATACTTAAGGAAAAGCACGGAACATGGCTTTAAGAAATTAAAAGTCATGGCATGGAGTAGAAGTAACACTGTAGGATGACACCCAATACAATGTAGACTCCATGCAGGCCCTAAGTGCTTTTCTCAGAAACAGAAAAACATCTAAACTTCACAGGCCATCTCAAGAGACCCTAAACAAACCAAATGACCTTGAAGGAGAAGAACAAAACTGAAGAAATCACACTTGTGATTTCAAAACTTACTAAAAGTCTATGCTAATCAGAACAATGTGGTGCTGGCCTAATGACAGACACATAAACAAATGGAACAAACCACAGAGTATGGTTAATTAATTTTCAACAAATATCCCCAAGATCATTCAATAGGAAAAGGGCAACCTTCCCGAAAAAGTGGCACTGGAGAAGCTGCCCATCTACATCCCAGAGAATGAAGTTGGAGCCTTACCATATGCAAAAATCATCATAACAATTGAAATGATTCAAAGGAGCTGGCGTACAGTTCACTGGCGGAGCATTGGCCTAGCATGTGTGAGGCTCTGCATTTGATCTCCAGTGCTTCCGAAAGAAAAATGATGAAGGACATAGAGCTAAAAGTGTAACAGTTATGGAGGGGGATGGCAGAGGTGTCACACATGCCCCGCAGATTGTTGTAGTGGAGCTATTTCCTTCTGGTGTGATATGACCATCAGCCAGCACAAAGCCGAGTTACTGTGGTGACCTACAAAATACCCTGGCCGGCAAACATGGCAATGAAATAAGCAGAAGAACACACTAAAAGCTAGGTCCCTGGTAATGGGAATTATATTCCCTCCTCGGAGGGCATGGTGAGGCACCAGACACTCACCTGAGCATCTAGTCACCACGCCCTCTTGGCCCCACTGCAGTGGTCTTGGAGCGAATCTAAGAGGTGGGTATAAATATGATGCAATTGAGTCACTCCGGTCCTTGTAAACAACCCTCACACATGCTCCTAGAAGTAACCTGAGAAAACTCATTGGTTCACCAAGACGGACTTGGAAAGAATCTTTCTTGGCTCTGTTGATGGCCTCTTGACCTGGAACAAACAAATATTTCTTGACACTACCTCACAAAAATTATTGACCGGCACAGGAATGTGTGAGGCAAGGTAAAAACACAGCAAAGTTTTGGGGCACCTGAAAAGGGAAAGTAGCCACTTGGTTCCGAGCCTCATTGAAGCCCAGCCTCAGCTGAGAAGCAAGAACTCCAACACAGAGACCAGGGAACGTGGGTCAGTTCGCAGAACAAGTCAGAAGCCTTGGATTTGATCACTGACATTGCATAACCTGGGTATGGTGAAGTCAAGGATCCAGATTTACCAGAGTGGAGGCCCCTAAAGCATAGAGGAAGTCCTCCTGCTGGAGGCGACTGCTGGGCTGGGTCTTCCACTGCACCGCCGTCGACACATTCTTCCACCGACTTACACTCTTACCAACATTTGTTATCCCAGTTGATGATAGATGCCCAATTATGTTTTTCCCAGTCCAAATGAGGTCATCAGCTCTGTTTATTTTCCAAGTTGTCTCCCAATGTTCATTCCCACAGAGGCCTGAATTAGTCACTATGAGACCATTGCTACAAGTGAATAGTATAAAATGGGGTTTCAGAGTTGCAAGCAGAGCTAGCTCAGTGAGTTCTTGCCTACCACACACAAGGCCTTGGGTTTGGTACCCAGAAGTATGCCCAGATATGACTGAATACATTTAATAGAAAGTACTTATAAACCAAGTGACATTATATCTGAGAGCTGCTTCAAATTAATCCAAACCCAAGGGGAAGGTACCAGGCAATGGACATCAATACAATAAATTAGTTCACTGTTGACACTGGATATAGGTGAACACAGGTTAATTTTAGTATTCTCTCTGACTTTTAACGTATTCAAAACTTTCAAATCTAACTGCGAAGGCAGCTGGATGAATAATGGAAAACCATGACGAGGAAGCAAGTGCTTTCCTGAAGGAGGCGACAGTGTGAGAAGCCCCAGAGTATTGCTGGGAGCTCCGCGCTGATGCTTTGCTTGGGAGCACTTCATCTGCAGGCAGTATCGAATAGCTAAAAGGGGAAAGAGTGGGGAACGAGTATTTTCTCAGATAAAAGTGACCAGTCTTGGAAAAGCAGCAGGAGGCATGTGGACAAGAGAAAAAAAAATGAAGATCACTGCAAAAATCCTGCTGAAGCGAACACTACCAGATGTGGTGGTCTACTGCATGCGAGGTGTCAGGGAGGAAGTAGGGAGGGACAGGAAGGAAGTAGAGAGGGAAAGAAGAAGGGAGGACAAATGGACAGGCTGTCTTTGAAGTTTCACCGCTGGCTAGCAATACCAGAAACCAAAATAAGGAAGTCAGTGGGATGTGGGGAAAATGCTTAGCTGGGTTTTTACTCAAAGCAAAGCAAAGGAAATGACTAAATGCCAGAATGAATGTAATCATTAAACCCAAAGTGTAAATAAATCCTGCCACATATCTTATGTGGAAAGGCTTCGTGATCTGGTTTTGTCCAAGAGCCCAGTAAGACTCACCTACATATCACACACAACACATGCTGAGCAAAAGACCTACATATCACACAGCACATGCTAATCGAAAACGAACTAGAAACAAACCTAGCAAGATATTCAGAGGCATGCTGACAAAGTCAGGTTTCAAATGACTCCACTCATTTTCATAATAAAAAAGAGAGTCAAGATACATTCCACACAGGACCATGAGTTCTGAAACTGATCAACTGGATCATGCATATCCTTTTCCTCTGAGATAAAGAAACAGAACCAGAAAATCAGAAATTACAGCATGCCTAATGAAGAATTGCAATTGGACGGGAGCATCAGAAGCAGTTTGCCTAGAAAGGATAACAGTATCCCACAAGATAGGAATTTTCAGAAGCCAACACTAAATGCCAGCCAGGGGAGAAGATTTAAAAAGAAAAAAAAAAGCTCAGGAGGAAAGAAACCCAGCTCTGAAAGGTTGCCAGCCCACAACTTCAGCAGACCACTCTTTATTCGGGAATCTGTGCTCTACAGAGTTTGTTTGGGATGTCTTCAGCCCACAAGCCTCACACTCCAGATACAGAACCTGTGCGGGTTCAAGAATCAAGTGGTGAGACAATCCTTAGTGAAAGAAGAGAGGCACATTGAAAACTCAAATTCAAAATCCTCACATGGGGCTCAGAATATACCACAGTGGTATGGGGCTCTTCCAGCATTCGGGAGGCCCTGAATTCCATCCCCAGTATTAAGAACAACAAAAAAAATTGCCCTGCCATGCACAGTGGCAACACAGTAGTTATAATGCATGCCTGTAACTGTAATCCTAGCAGTCAGGAGCCAGAGGCAGGAGGATTTCTATAAAACTGAGGCTAGCTCGGGCTATGTGGTAAAACATTATCTTAAAAAAAATCAAATCAGGAAGACACAACTCCTGGTAAGAAACATTCTTAGAAGGGTGGTGCTTGCTACAGCCCAATGTGAGAGCCAGAAGCCCTTTGAAAATTGCTACTCTTCACTGCAGACCAGCAACATTTGACACATGTGTGAGCATGTTTTCTTTACAAAGGTGTTGATGTTGAAACGATAATCCAGTTCCAAACTGGAGAAATCTAGGCAAGGTCCGGGGAGCACCTAACTCAGTAACTGAACCAAGAGGAACCATGCCTTTCAACTCAAAGTAAATAAATAAACTAAGCTGGGCGAGGCTGCAGTGTGCCTGTCATCCCAGTACCCAGAACGTGGGCAGGAGCCTCATTAGCTTCTGACCAGCTCAGGCTTACGCTAATGAGACCTTATCGCAAATATAAATAAAAAAAATATTTTTAAAAGATTTCCCTACCCCAGTTGTGCTGCTGTGGAAACTCAGAGAGTAGCACCAACGGGCTCTTTCTTATGTGCCTTCTGTGTGACCCTGCGCTCAACAGCACAAGTCAAAGAGGCAATGATTAATCCCAACAGAGGCAGCATTCTGAATACTAAGGCTCTGGGTACTGCATGTCACGCACTGCTTGACAGGCCAGGAACTTCCTGAGCCAGTGGAACAGCTGCAGCAGCGAAGTTCCAGGAAAATGCTCATGCGCCCCAGAACTTCACTTTTCAGCACTTTCCTGGCACACAAGGCGCACAGGGCAAAGCACCCAGTTGGCACCACTCTGGGAGCTTCTACGGTCCTCTGTCGTGACGGGGAAGACTGCTATCATTAAGCTGGCTGTACAGATAAAGCAGCCAAACGATAGCCGGGCGGTGGTAGTGCCTGCCTTTAATCCCAGCACTCGGGAGGCAGAGGCAGGCGGATCTCTGTGAGTTCGAGACCAGCCTGGTCTACAAGAGCTAGCTCCAGGACAGGCTCCAAAGCCACAGAGAAACCCTGTCTCGAAAAACCAAAAAAAAAAAAAAAAAAAAAAAAAAAGAAGCCAAACGATTTCTTATACAAGTAACAAATCTACTGATCTCAAAGAACTGCAATGAGATGTCAAAATGGTACAGCCATTATGGAAAATGCTATCATGTTTTCTTTAAAAAATTAATATTTTTATTTATTATGTATACAGGGTTCTTCCTGCATGTATCCTGCAGTACAGAAGAGGACACCAGATCTTATTACAGATGGTTGTGAGCCACCATGTGGTTCCTGGGAATTGAACACAGGACCCCTGGAAGAGCAGCCAGTGCTCTTTACCTTTGAACTGTCTCTCCAGCTCCCTTATTTAAAATTTTTAAGCAGAACTACTAGACAATCCACTTCAGGTAATATAGGCAATGGAATTCAGATGCAAGCCTCAGATGGGTATTTGCATAGCCATGTTCATTGCAGCATTAATGCATTCACAATAGCTAAGAGGTAGAAACAACCCAAAGGTCCACTGATGAACAAGCCAATAAACAAAATGTGGCATATACATGAAAGGATAGATGTAGTCTTTAAACTGAGTACATTCTGATATACATTATACCATGAATGAACTTTGAAGACATTATGCTAAGCAGAATAAGTCAGTCACCAAAGGGTAAACAATGTATAATTCTACCCACATAAAGGAAATAAAATAACAAAAACACTATGAGTGGAAAATAGAAACCTGCAAAGGCCTGGGGAAAGAAGAGAGAATTGGTGTTCTGAGGGACAGCATTTCAGTATTGCAAGATGAAAAAGCTGTGGTCGAGGAAGGAAATGCAGTGTTTTTACCATCATTAAAAAGGAACTGGTGGGGCTAGAGAGGGAGAGCTCAGGAGTGATGACTGTTTGCTGCTCTTAGAGAGGACCTGAGTTCAATCCACAGCGCCAACTTGAGAGACGCGCAGCCACCTGTAAAACTCCAGGCTATCAGATAACGTGTGGAGTGTTCAGGTAGGTACATAGTGCTACCGACCCCTACATAAGATGCCTCTAAAGTTCCATGCCTTGCAGATCTTTTTTTTTTTTTTTTGGTTTTCCGAGACAGAGTTTCTCTGTGGCTTTGGAGCCTGTCCTGGAACTAGTTCTTGTAGACCAGGCTGGCCTCGAACTCACAGAGATCCATCTGCCTCTGCCTCCCGAGTGCTGGGATTAAAGGCGTGCGCCACCACCGCCCGGCTTTCTGATTTTTTTTTTTTTTTTGGACCTTGCAGATCTTAAATCAGCTTTTATCCCCAGACATTTGCAGGTTCCCTTCCTGTTTCAATTTATCTCAATTGTCACTTCCTTTTCTTATCAAAGTTTTGTCTCTAGCTTTCTTCCTTATATTTGGTTTCTACTTCTAAAGGTTTGTTTACACGTTGTTTTCTCAAGACAGGGTCCCACTATGTAGTCCATACTAGTCTCAAACTCATAATCATTTCCCCTAGTAATCCCAGTGGAATTACTGGCAGGAATGCTAGCTGCTTCTAAATCTCTAAGAGGTGCAAATCACATACATTTGTTATTTATTAAGAATCATTAAACTTAGGACAGAATAGTTTCCCTGGGAGAATGCCTAGTACCACCTTAGCTATTCAGAAATGTTTTTGAAGAGCCAACCTCAAGATTCCCAGTTATTATTCTATATGATGAGATTTATGAATTTGACTTTCCTTCTTTATTTTTAGAACTGGAAATAAAATCCAGGGCCTTGTCCATGCTTGACACTCTACCACTAAACGATATTACCAGCCCAAACTGACCTTCAGTGTATAATAGCCTTACTGTAACGCAGCAAGTATACAAGGAAAAAAAATACATTTCCTTAGGTAGATTAAATTAGCTATTCTAAACTGGGCGGTGGTGGTGCACGCCTTTAATCCCAGCACTCGGGAGGCAGAGGCAGGCAGATCTCTGTGAGTTCAAGGCCAGCCTGGTCTACAAAAGCTAGTTCCAGGACAGGCTCCAAAGCTACAGAGAAACCCTGTCTCAAAAACAAACAAACAAGCAAAAAATAGCTGTTCTAAATGGCAATTGAATCCCAGCTAACAAACAAGAAGAAATTATGCCAGGGAAAAAAATTATTTGATTCCTTCTACAGTTTTAAAATCTCAATTGACTAACATTTTCTATAGGCATATAACAATTAAAAAATACATTTTTCTGTTTCCAGGCGTGTACCACCAGCCCTAGTACAAGGCAAGGGTTCTTGATCAAGTGTCAGGTACAGGAAACAAGAGCTCTCAAAGGCGAGCTGCACTTAAGATCACATGGTTAGCAAAGATCTGGGTGTTCTCTCTGCTGAGCCACAGGCTCACCCTAGAGGATCTCCACGAGTGCAATCCGGCATTCCCTGAGAACATCCGATTGCAATCCTGGAAAGGAGATATGGCCTGATTCCAAAAACTACAGGTGCAACGAAATACAGCCATCACTAGGGAGAGTATTCGAAACTTTACAGATACAACGGCAATGCTCTGGAATGTTCGGGACAACATTCAGAATGTCCCGAGACAACTGGAGATATTTCAAGAGGACACTGAAGGGGCTCTAGCAGGCCCAAACATGGCAAACATGTTGCCAGCAGGTTTTTCACTTTTACCCTTCTCCCCCATTCCCTCTTCCTTGCTAGACACCAAAGTCTGTTTCCTTAGTCCGCCACTTCCTCTTCCTGAGGTGGACTACCGAGGTCCAGAACGCAAAGTAATCAAAAGCCCCTTTTTAACTACCCTCAATTAATATGCCAAACCAAAATGAACCAAATCATCCTAACTCGGGGTGTCCCCCCGTCCCTTGACAAACTGTCATTTGCCTATGGCCCACATCTGTATCCTCCCTATCCAAAGGCAGTCCTTTGCCTCTCTGGGGCAAATATCCCTCCTGACTTCCTCCAACCCCACACCCACCCATCTCCCTTGGTCCTTTCCCCTTCTCCCTTGACCTCTGTCTTTCTTTGTCTCTTCCATTCCTGCAACTCTGCCTCTGGGGCAAACATCCCCTTCCCCATTTCCCTTGGTTCTTTCCTCCTCTCCCTCATCTTCTATCTGTTTTTGTCTTTTATGCCCTGCCCTTTGTCCCTCTGGGGCAAATAAATCTCCTTCGTGTTGAGAACATGGTCTTGGGGTGTCTTGTACTGACTTTCAGGTCGTTTCAGACAGAAAACAGATCCAGCAGAGGGAGGGTGTTAAAATAAATGTTAATTTAAAAAATGATCCTTTCACATAAAAACACTAAAGGCCGAGAACAGAAACCCTCGAGATCATACAAAGTTGGGTGGAAATGAATGCACTTCTTTTAATTAGCATAAACCAACAGAATTTGAAGAAATAGCTTCTTGACGTTTCAAAGAATTGTTTTTAAAGCTAAATTTAGGAATGTTGGGAGTGGGGGGAGAGGGGAACAGCTCAGTAAAGTGCTTACTATACAAGGGGACCCGAGTTTGGATTCCCAGCAGTCAGGAGCAAAGCCTGGCATGGCTGGGAATGATATAGCTTACTTTTTATGATGTACAAGGACCTAGGGTTAATACTTGTACCTAAAAGCAGGTGGAGAAGCATTGTGACCCATGTCTGTAATCTTATTATTGGGGAAACAGAGATAAAAGGAACCCTGGAACTTACTGGCCAACGGTCTAGCTGAATTAGTCAATTCCAAGTTCCTTGTCTCAAAATATAAGATGGAGAGTCATTGAAGAAGGCCTCTGAATCAATCTCTGGCCTACACATGTAGAACAGATACCCACATCCACACATGAACCTGTATATATATATGTATATGCACACTATACATATGAAATTTAAAAAGTCAAAACTACAATGAAAAATTAAGCAACACTATAATTTAATGAGGAAACTCTCTACTCCACATTATTTCAATTAGAATTATAAGCCTGTTTAAGATGAGCTTAGAAGAATTAATATGAAATCAAGACACAGAGAAACGAGGACTTCTTAGTATTTTGCCACTCTGGAAATTAATATCACTCTTCTCATAAAATAACTTTTAATATCATTGTCCAATACAAGATATCCGGCTGAATGGATCCTCAGTCTGAATCAGTCACTTGCCTAGTGCTTTTAGGAGTTAACTTGCAAACATTTTATGAATTTGGAAGAAAATGTTAAAATTATATATTATGTTCTTCAAAAAGAATTAGAATGGAATTACTGTATGATACCACAATTGTACTTTAGGAATATGCCATAGTACATTTGTGCTACTAAGCCAAAAACAACAGACAGAATAATCTATTTTAAAAATTTTGGTCAAGCATATTAGTACGTGCCTGCAATCTAATCATTCAGAAGGTAGAAGCAAGAGAATGGAGAGGTCAAGGCCAGCCTTGACTACATAGCAAGACCCTATTCTCAAAAAAAGGTATATTTTCTAAGAAATCTATTTCTCACAAGTAGACACTGGATAGGTATAGTGGTTTACACTTAGAGTCCTAACACTTGGAAGTCTAAGACAAGAGGTTTGCCACGAGTTCATGGACAGCCTTGACTACATTGTGAATTCTAAACAAGCCTGAACTAAAAGTAAGACCTTGCCTCAAAAAAAAAAAAAAAAAAAAAAAAAAAAAAAAAAAAAAAAAAAAAAAAAAAAAAACAAATGAAAAATTTGAGACTCTGTAAAGTCAAAAATAAAGGTACTAAGGCTAACTGGGTGTCTGCTGGGTGGTCTGGCCACTTTCAAGATGGGATCTTTAAGCCTGCATCCTATAGAGGAGCAGAATGCCACGGAAAATACAAAGTCAAAGGGGAGACTTGGGCCATCAAACTCTTTAAACAGTGTTAATCCTGGCCTGGGCGCTGAACCTCGTCGAGACATGAATGCCTCCCCAGAGGCCATACCTCTCAATCCTGTAGCTTTGGAAATTAAATTCCACCATATGAATTTTAAAGGACACATTCAGATCATAGCAGAGAAAATTCCCAAAATAAAAGGCAAATATTTGCGCACTATGCTCTCGTAGCAGCATTTTTCCCAACAGCAAAAAGGTGGAATATATGAATAAAGAAATACAATTTGGTCTATTCACACAATTCAGCCTTTAAAAGCAATAAAAGTCTAACACAGGTTACAACATCATTGTATGCTAAATGAATCCAGAAGGAAAAATACTGTACAGCTCCACCTATATGAGATTCTTAATTTAGTCCAATTTTTAGTGACAGAAAACACAATAGCAGCTATCAGAGGCCGAGGCAGGGAACAACTGGAAGCAATCGTTTACAGAGGGTAGGTTTAACTTTACACATTGTAGAGAGTTCTGGAAATTCATCATGTTGACAACTGCACAGCAATGTCAATGTATTTAGTATCAATGGACCATACACTTGAAAACAGTTCTGACAAAGCCGGGGTCTAGGTCAGTAGCATGCACTAGGTGAGTTCCATCCCTATTACTTATGTTGGGGAGGGATTTAAATGGCTATGATGGTACCTTTTATGTTGTATCTATTTTATCACACTTTAAAACTATTTATCAGCGTGGCATAGTGGCACATGCCTATAAGCCCAGCACTCCAAAGGCAAGAAGATCAATTAACCAATGGCAGCCTGAGATATACAGTGAACCCTATCTCAAGACAGAGTCGGGCTTGGTGGCACACACCTGTGAGGCAAAGCATGGAAGGTGGAGCCAGGGGGAATCAAGATTTCAAGGCAACTATGGTTACAAATTCATGAAATCCAGACTAGCCTGAGCTACCATGAGACCCTAACAGAACAACTATTTATCAGACACTATTTAACACAGCCACTTCCCTATCCACATAGGGACTGAGAGTGAAAGACTGTTTCATAAACTAAGAAGAATTTGCAAATGGGGGTCCCATTTGAGCTATGTACTTGAGAAAAGGGGAAGTGGAAATTTAGTATGGACTTTCATTTGGAAATGTTTCTTTTCCTGACCAGTATGAATCTTTTCGATCATTTCCGATAGTAGACTAGGAATGAGTAGCCCTGGTTCAGTAATGCCTTGGCCACTGTGCCCCGCCACCAGGAAGGGCTGCTGCAATGACTGTAAGGCAAGCAAAAAGCAAAGGGAAAGACATCACAAACAGGTTCTATCATGCACTAGACCTAAACAAGCTGGAGAGGAGAAACTTTGCCGTGATGTGAATCTTTTAATGACTTCTATAACAACCGGGGCATTGTAAAACGTTCAAAAAGAGGCCAGCTTGTGGCTGGAGAGATGGCTCAGAGATTAAGAGCACTGAAGGCTCTTCCAGAGGTCCTGAGTTCAATTCCCAGCAACCACATGACAGCTCACAACCATCTGTAATGAGATCTGGTGTTCTCTTCTAGCTGCAGATGTACATGTAGGCAGAACACTGAATACATAAGAAATAAATAAACCTTTAAAAAACAGCAGGCCAGCATCTGTCTTTCCTTTGAAAGGAGTTCTCTGAACATTCAGTGTCTGTTAGCCCAGCCCTGTGGCTTTAACAGGAAAAACAACTGCAAGCTAATCGATATCACAGAGCGTGCAGGTAGATTCAAGGACTCCATGCTGGGGAAAGTCCCATCCCCTTCTACACCCACAGCACACACTAATGCTAATATGTTCTTCCTTCAAGCCAACCCCACCTGCCTGGAAAACCCACACCAGGACTGTCTATCCTTCCCTGCATGAACCCAGGGACTTTGGTTCAACTTCAGCTCTGATGCAATAGGCAAAATTTCGATGTGATGTCTTTCCTTTCTTTTCTTTTTGTTCATCTATTCCTGGGTTTATTGGATTATTTTTCTTTAAAAGAACATACCATGACGAGATTGTAACATCTTCTTTTGTCAACTAAGTGATCTCAGATAAAACAATGTACTTTGAGCCGGGTGGTGGTGGTGCACGCCTTTAATCCCAGCACTCGGGAGGCAGAGGCAGGCGGATCTCTGAGTTCGAGGCCAGCCTGGTCTACAAGAGCTAGTTCCAGGACAGGCTCTAGAAACTACAGGGAAACCCTGTCTCGAAAAGCAAAAAAAAAAAAAAAAAAAAAAAACAATGTACTTTGAATTGCTACATGGCACTCCTACTGCACTTCTTACCCCACTCTCCTAGTTTAAGGAGAAACAAGGCATCAGCTGGTAAGGGGGAAGGAAGTCCCTCTACTGCATAATGCTCACGAAGTGACGGGAACAGAATGGAAAGCCTAGAAAGGGAAGAATGGTGGGTAAGAAGCAAAGCTGACAACCCATTATCAATAAGGCTATGCTGTCTCTGTGAACCCTCCAACAGGCCACTTCACTGTTTGGGGGGGTCTCAATTTGTATGCTAGAAAAAGAAGGTGCTCTAGTACATCCAAATAAAATAAAGAATGCTGAAAAGCAGGCACTGTGTTAGGAACTTAAACACCCTGAGACTGTCCCCTTTCTCAGCACCATCAGAAGTACCAGAGATGTCCTAGTATACTCAAGATGGGGCGGGGCTGGGGCGGTGTTAAAGAGAAGGAGACACACCAATATGGTATGTGAGAATGAGGCTGGCCTGATGTGGTGCCCTAGGACGGCTCTCTCATCAGTTCCTACTTTACCGTCATTCAAGTACATACAGGGCCCTATGGCAGGATGATATTTACATGCATGTGCCTTTGCTTGTCACTTCCCAAAATGCACTCTGGAATTTTCAAAGAATGATGTACATATAACGCCAGCTAAGTTACCAATACAGCCCACTTAAGTTTATGGTATAAATACTACCGTATGTGGAAGCCCTTAAATTGCTTAGTAAGAATTTTTAACTATGAAGACAGTTCAACACTGGCAAGGTCCTGGATTCAGCCTGCAGCACTGCAGAGATGTGGGGAGGAGGGTATTATTCTCAACGACATTATCTGATCCCTATATTCAACGACCAGAGTTAGCACTACTGTCTCCAGTTATAACTGAGAAAGCTGAGACCTTAGGAAACTTACAGAAGCTAGGGAGATGTTCCAGTGGGTAAAGTGCTTGCCATGCAGGCATGAGGACCTGAGTTTGATCCCTACTACCCATGTAAGACCCAGCCACAGTGGCACACATCTGTACCCACAGTGCTGGGGGAGAGGGAGGTCAGAGACACAAGGATCCCAGGAGCTCACTGGCCAGCCAGCCTAGCTCAACATATGAGGCTGCATCCTCCTCCTCGCCAAGCCCAGGTCTACCTGGGCTATATCAGACTCTCTCAAAACAGCAAAGGAGTTAGATCCAAAAAAATGAGCTCCAGGTTCAAGGAAAGACGCTGTCTCAAAACAAAAAAAAAAAAAAAAAAAAAAAAAAAAAAAAAAAAAAAAACAAGGTAGAGATCAAGTGAAGGAGAACAACTGGGGGAAACCCCTAACATGCACACACAGAAGCACACATGCACATATGTGAACACATATTAACACACACGGGGGGAGGGGAGTACATAGTTGGCCACAGGTCACCAGGCAAGTTCACATTCCAGCTCTGCATGCCTTCAAAGGAAATCTTAATGTATGCAAGTCCGTAATGCTAAACCATGCCACTCTTTGCTGAAAAGTTTAATTTCCCAGACATCAAATATGCTGAAACTGAAGATTAGAAACTCAACTTCAGCCAAAACCACATCTTCAACTACTTCCGTCCCAAATGTCCTATAAGTACATAAAATGACAAAAGCAGAAAACTTAATTAAAACCTCGAAGTTTAAAAGTTAGAAATTTCCAAAGCAAAACAGTTTCTAGTGTTCTCCACGTACAGAAATTAATGAAGGAAAAAAACTCTATGTCTTCTCTAGCCCTCAGGCTGTGGAGAAGACTTGACTCCATGACCTATCCAAACCTCTTCTAAAATCTCTTCATTTCCTATTCTCTCTGCCATGCTCACAAAGGCAAACCTGTGAGAATTCTCTCTGCCATGCTAACCTTTCAAGTCCAGCTCACTCTAGTTTGGTAAAGTTGCCAGAAATAACATAAGCTGCCATACTTCAAGAAAATGTCCTTACCAAACCATACCAAAATAACTCCACCAAAAAAATCATACAAACAAACAAAGGAAGAAATAGGAACTTAAGGAAACAGAAAAGTTATCCACAGTGTTCCTTTTCTTTAGGCATGACCAGTTGCAAACAGCCTGCCTGGGCAGCGTACCCTGTGGTGACTTCTGTGCTTCCTGTCTCTTCGCTTTCACTTCTTGGTATATTACATCATTGCTAACTAGAAAGGGAGCTGTGTCAGCCCCCACTAATGAACCAAAAATTCCCAAACTTATCAAAGAGAGAAAAGAACCCCTGCAGCTTATGACAAAGAGAGAGTGTAATACTGAAATCTTGCCTTTTTCTGAGCGCAGAGATGCAGGTTGCTTCTTCTGTATCACCTTAGCTGAACAGTTTGTCTCAAAGCTTAAAGTTCCAAACAAATAGACATACACAAAAAGACCTTCACAAATGATCCCAAGTACCCGAAGACAGATCGTAAGAGGCAAGAGGACTGCAAATTCGAAATGAGCCTGGACTACATATAATCAACTATGTCCAAACAAAAAGACAGGAAAGGGAAGGGAAGGGAAGGGAAGGGAAGGGAAGGGAAGGGAAGGGAAGGGAAGGGAAGGGAAGGGAAGGGAAGGGAAGGGAAGGGAAGGGAAGGGAAGGGAAGGGAAGGGAAGGGAAGGGAAAAGGGAAGGGAAGGGAAAAGGGAAGGGAAGGGAAGGGAAAAGGGAAGGGAAGGGAAGGGAAGGGAAGGGAAGGGAAGGGAAGGGAAAAGGGAAGGGAAGGGAAGGGAAGGGAAGGGAAAAGGGAAGGGAAGGGAAGGGAAAAGGGAAGGGAAAAGGGAAGGGAAGGGAAGGGAAGGGAAGGGAAGGGAAGGGAAAAGGGAAGGGAAGGGAAGAGAAAAGGGAAGGGAAGGGAAGGGAGAAGGGAAGGGAAGGGAAGGGAAGGGAAAAGGGAAGGGAAGGGAAGGGAAAAGGGAAGGGAAGGGAAGGGAAGGAAAAAGAAGAAAAAGAAAAGGAAAAAGAAGAAAAGAAAAGAAAAGAAAAGAGAAAAGAAAAGAAAAAAAGAAAAGAAAGGCGTTTTACACCAAAGAACCGCTGCAATTTGAGTGGGAAAGCAAAACTCCTAGATCAGAACTGACATTGCGTTATGCCTCAGGGTAGGAACTAGGAAAACAGGGCTTGGGTCAACACTTTGCTCACTCAAATGGTAAAACAGCTCGGAGTGCCTGCTAAACACCAAGCATTCATACTGTGTGAGGAAGTAGGCTATTTTCAGAACCACTTCCTTGCACACCTCACTACACAACCCAGCTAGCGCCAGACACATTCAAGGAAGGAGGTGCCTTGCCAGACCCAAGGACGGACAGCCAACCGCCATTGGTCCACTTATTTCAGTCTTGGGAGGGCTACTGTTGATTCAATGAACTAATTCTGCCATCTGCCATATCAACCACTGATGATATAAAATCAAAGGGGTGACCTTATGCATTAAATTTGTTTTTTTTTAAAAAAAAGTACATATTACTTATTATGGGTGGCGCATAACATTTGGCCACATGCTGACTGCTGCTTTAGCACAAAGAGAGAAAAAGGACCTTCAGATAAGAAAATGACAACTCTTTATCCCCTCTCCTTTATTTTTAGGACTTTCAACAAAGAAAAACAAATCCAGGAAGTTTCCTTCAGCCAGTTATCCTCAAAGATAAAAGCTACAGAACATCTCAAAGCTAATGACACGGATGCATTCAACTTCTCACCGCCATTAGAAAACAAGCATCTTCAAAGGTTCAATGGGCAGAGCAGGGCAACATTTATCTTGTTTGTTTGGTTGTTTTTCAAGACAGGGTTTCTCTTTGTAGCCCTGGCTGTCCAGAAACTAGATTTGTAGACCAGACTGGCCTCAAACTTATGGAGATCCTCTGCCTCCCAAGTGCTGGGATTGAAGGTGTGCACCACCGCCGCCCGGCGACATTGATCTTTTCTGCCAAGAAGATGACACTTTTTTATTAAACAATTTTTTTCTTGATTTTTGAATGTTTGGGGACAGAGTCTCTCCATAGCACTGGTTGGCCTGGAACTCACGATGTAGCCCAGACTGCTTCCAATTCACAGCAACCCTCTCGTCTCTGCCTCTCTAGTGCTGAAACTCCAGGCACGCGCTGCGACACCTAGCTCTTGAGCATCAGGATTTTTTTTGTAGAAAATTATATGCAATGGATTATTATTCATCCATAAAGGATGAAGTGCTACTGTTTGTGACTAAATTAATGGAACTGGAGGACCGTAGACTGCATGAAATAAGCCACGCGCAGGAAAGCAAACACAGCATGTTCTTGCTCATTTGTGAGAGCTAAAAAGTTTACCTCAACATTAAGGGAAAAGGATACTAAATCCTAGAGACTGAGAGGGGGTGAGAGGTAAGAGAAAAGAGCAAATCGGATAATGGGCACCAAAATACAGGCAAGGAAAAATAAGTGTTGTTCTACAGCCCATTGGGTTGACTATAGCTCACACTAAGTTATGACATATGTTATGAAGAACAAGAAGAAAGCGCTCAGTACCTCCAAATATCAGACACTGTGTAAGAAAATAAAACT
Organism: Arvicola amphibius; assembly: GCF_903992535.2. Lineage (NCBI taxonomy): Eukaryota > Metazoa > Chordata > Mammalia > Rodentia > Cricetidae > Arvicola > Arvicola amphibius. The sequence goes on from NC_052065.1 coordinate 57,090,761, forward strand.
CAGTGTCCAGGAAGACGCCCCCAGCTAGGTCCTTGGGCAGCTGAGGAGAGGGTGCCAGAAATGTCCAGATCCTATTGCCATACTCATGAATATCTTGCATATCACCATAGAACCTTCACCTGGCATTGGATGGAGAAAATGACAGAGCCCCACATAGGAGCACCGGACTGAGCTCCCAAAGTTCTGATGAGGAGCGGATGGAGAGAGATAATGAGAAAGAAAGTCAGAACCATGAGGGATGTGTTCACCCACTGAGACGGCAGGACAGAACTAATGGGAGACCACCAAGTCCACTTGGAATGGGACTGATGGAACATGCGACCAAATCGGACTCTCTGAGGGTGGCTGATGGTGGAGGCTGACCGAGGAACCAAGGACAATGGCGATGGGCTTGGTCTCTACGACATGGACGGGCTCTGTGTGAGCCTTGTCAGTTTGGTTGCTCACCTTCCTGGACCTGGGGGGAGTTGGGAGGACCTTGGACTCAACATAGTGTAGAGAACCCTGATGGCTGTTTGGCCTCAAGAGGGAGGGAGTGGGGGTGTGGGTGGAGGGGAGGGGAGGGAAGGGGGAGGAGGAGGGGAGGAGATGGCAATTTTTAATAAAAAATAAATAAACTGGAAAAAAAAGAAAATAAAACTCACCCTCAGTGATCGGTGTGTACCATATCTATGGAATGAATTATCACACACTGTAGCCCATAAATAGAGTTATTACATGTTAATTAAAAAGAAAATTTAAGCATCCTGTTATTAACTCTTCCTTGGCTCATAATCGGAAGCATATCGTGAGAAATGCGAGAGGCACAACTGACCAGAAGTCTCCAGAATAGAAGTTACCGGAGGTCCACACATTAGCAACAGCAACTCCAAGTAGTTCTAAGACAGTTGTTAATTCCTTAAAGATGAGACACCACCCCCCCTCCTCTCACTCAAAATTCTCCTTGGAGAGAAGACCAACCAAGCAAGTGCTGCCTTGCCCAGTGGGCAACTGACTACGTCAATCAGCCAGATCTTGCTGGACTTGTTAGACCTGACCCAAAAGCAACAATTGCTTCAGTAATGATGCCAGGCATAGGCATAGCTAGCACAAAGCTGCCTAGCACAATGGAAATCCCTATTAATGGGGATCTCCAAAACCATGCCAATTATCCCCCTACTGCCAAGGAAGCAGGAACAGATTAAAGGCGCATGGGTAAAAGAAAGTCCCAAATACCTCTATGGCTTTACCAATATTTATGACCTCTTTGAATGGAAGCTGCCTGTCATGTGGCAGCGGAAGCTCTGAAAGACTTGAAATCAGAGTTTGAAGTGGGGCAGATGAATTGTCAAAGCGAGACACTTGGCTAGGAGAGCAAATGAAAAGCCAAGGCACAATAAGGCAGGGCGCCTGAAAGGGCCTCCTGGGGTCTTGCAGGGAAAGGGAACTGGCAGCATAAAATCCTGATGGGGGTGCCAGAAGTGCGGAAGCTAAGGAAAGAGATGGTAGGAGGAGGCCGGGCTCAAGGAGCAGAAGCAGGGCGAGTGTGAAGGCAGGCAGGAGCTGAGCAGACACCCGGGACAGCCTAGCAGCTACAACAGGACAGAAGCAAAGGTGTTACAAACTTGGACAAGGCCAAACTGCTGACTCCTGATGCAGTGTGACCAAGCAGAAAAAAAAATAAACACTCAGAAACCAAATTAAGGTTTAGAGCCCAAACTGCCACACTAACCAAACTTTGCAAATGACCAAACTTTAATTTCATCATCAGGAAAATGGAGACTTTTGCCTGCTCTGGGTTACTTTACCTTCCCCCAAAACATAATGTTTTGCCTGGTTAACTCATGACTGTGAGATCACAGATAAAACTCTGCTGAACTGAAAGATATGCTTAGTGGTGCTGGTGATAACACCCAGTCATGCATGCTAGGCACATGCTCCACCACTGAGCTACATCCCAACACCCCAAGGTCCTTATTTTTATGACACCACCTAACAAACAATATAATGGTGTCAAGCAATATATGTTAGTCCCCAACCTTAATTTGTTAACAGTGAAAATGCTCAGGTTTCTCTGTAGCTTTGTAGCCTGTCCTGGAACTTGCTCTACAGACCAGGCTGGCCTTGAACTCACAGAGATCCGCCTGTCTCTGCCTCCCAAGATTAAGGCCTTGCCACTGCCAGGCGACTGATTAGTGCAATTTTAGAGATAAACTCAAGCTCACAAAGCATTAGCTTCCTCATCTATGAACTGCAGGTAATAACACTTCCTTCTCAGATTAAGTTGAAGAATGAATATTAAATGACCTTATCAGAAAGAACATGAAATTAGCTTGGTAGGGAGGTGGAGGGGACCTAGGAGGAGTTGGGGAAGAAGAAAAAGAATATAATCAAAATAAATTATATAGAATTCTCAAAGAATAAATAAAATATCATTTAATGAAAAGACCTTGTGTATTGTAAAGTACTTTGGAAATGGTAGTTTACACTCTGAGGCAGGATCTTTCTCTCTCTCACACACACACACATACACACACGCACACACACACACACACACAGAAACTTTACTTGTTATCTAAGACAAATATTGTTACACTTAAACGCTAACTCGACTGTATTAGAATTATTTCTCCCTCACAGATTGAGAGTGGTCACTTAAAGTTACAGTTACCTTGATCTTCTATAGCTCCAGGTTCTGACATGCAAAAATCAACAAAAAACCATACAGCTTCAACTTCAGACTCAAGGAACCTTCCCCTACTCCATTTCAGCAGATCTGTAAACTGTGTGGTTGTACGCAGGCCCACAACTGGAGGTGCATTCTTGGCTAGAAGAACCCAAGAGACTCTCATAAGGTGCAAAGGGTTCTGAAAATAGAAATGCAGTTCCACAAACAGACGTTGGTGACGAGCAGACACTTCCAGTGTGCACTGTTGTGCACAGAGCACAGCGATGGGACAGATATTAGGTTCAGTCCTGATTCTGTGAATAAGTGACTCTAAGATATGCGTGGGCACCCAGTTTTCCTCATCTGAAATATGGAAGAGTTTCATGAAATGTCACAAAGGCCCTTTGCACTGTATGCATCTATTTCTGGCAAGATACCACTCATTGGTGAGAAACCAGGGGAAGGGGCATGGTGATACGGGCCTGTAATCCCAGAAGGATCATGAGTTTGTCAGAAGTGGGTTAGCCAGTAAGACATTGTCAGAAAAGGGGGAGGTAACAGGAGGGAAGGGGAGGGGAGGGGAGGGGAGGGGAGGGGAGAGGGGAAGGGAGGGGAGAGATTCCCATACAATGGTCCACACATCCCAGCTACTTAGAATATTAAAGTGGAAGGATTGCTGGAGACCAGTCTGGGCAATCTGGTGAGGTTCTCATCTCAAAAGAAAAAGAAAAGAAAGAATGAAGATGGTTAAACAGCATCTGCTCTCCACAAAGGAAAAGCAAACAAGATACCAAGAAACCCCAGCTTTCTCTCACCTTCCATTCTACCAGCACAACTGTGCCAGCTCTGGCTGGTTAGCACACGGCTCCCCAGCCTTTTCCCACCGAGTACCATTCACGGTCACCCCACAGAGCCTGAAAAGTCAGGCGTGGCGTGCACTACTGAAGGCGACCTCACCAGGTCAACTGAATGGAAGACTGCCATCCTGGGGTTTCAAGGACAAGAGAAATGCAACGTGTCCACTATGCAGGGACTCACAGCCCTCCTGTGTCTGATTCCTCTGCTCTAAAGAAAACTGTAACGGGCAAATGCGTAGATAGCACCTCCATGGACTGCTCCTCAGGGTCCTGCTCCGCCTAACAAATTAGGGACAGGTGAATTCAGCACTAGTCTCCTCCAGCTGTCCACTGCCACATGCACAGAACCTCATTTCCCAGTTGCAGAGAGAGGCATTTCCACGACAGCCTGGTTCTGGAAAGCGAGCTGGAAGCCGAAGTGTGGCCCTCCTGCTTCTGGGAAGTCCTTAATGAAAACCTTTTGGGAAAGAACTGCCTTTCGTGAAGTTCCTAATATGGTGCGGTACTGTTGGGCCTACTGCTTGCCACTTGTGAGAAATTCCATGCTGCCCTAGGACAAAAATAATGTAGGGAGGGGAAAGGAATTCGTCACCCCCATGAGTAATGCCACGCATTTCCCAGTGTATACTACAGGCTACACCAAAAGCAGCTGTTGCATTAGGTCAACAGATGAGCAGAGATGGGAGGCCCCTAGAATTATTACCCTACCAGCTCCTACTCTAGACTCCTAGGGAAGGAACAAAAAAGGGCAGGTGTCACATCGCCAAGATACATTACCATTCTATAGCAAGGGAAGAAAACACCATCAGAAGCTAATTAGGGTGGCGGGAGACTGCTGAACAGGGAAAACACCTGATCTCAGCCATGATCCAAAGAAGAAAGGACAACGTTTCACTAACATACTATCCTGCTGCTAACTGGGTCATTCCAAACAAGCACACTCCCAGGCACCAACAAAGAGCATCCAAACAGATGGAAGGAAGCAAGGTACCTGCTTCAGAGTACAGTGCAGAATGTGCCTGGAATGGGAAACCAGGAAATCCCATGCCAGTCCCAAATTGGACTCTAGCTCCTCCTGGTCACAGAAGGAATAATTCTCTCTCTCTCTCTTGGCTTCCTTTTGCCTAGATACACACCCAGTGCTACAGACGTGAATCTTTCAAAACAGCCTTTCAAGTCTGCTACAAGGGAGAACCAGAGACATATCTAAGTCTATGAGGCAAGCACTTCTGCTTTTCCAAACACAATGGCATTGTATGTTTACACACAGCTCAAAGTTCCTACTTAGGCACCGTAAAATTCACCCAGTGCACAGCCAGGTGGGTTTCAGTATACTCACAAAGCAGTACATCCACCATCATATTGTAATTAAGAAACGTGCACAACTCCAAACAAGACATTCCTCACCCATTGGCAGTCACAATACATTTTAACCCTCCAACCCTGAGAAAATACTAGCCTGGCGATACTTTAGCAGGTTGGCTTTCTGGAAGGGAATCATAAACAATATGTAGCTTTTTATGAATGGCTTTTTATTGCATTTTATTCACTTCAGTTAATGGACATTTATTTCCCACTTTTTGTCATTATAAATAATAATCCTGATAGATATAGACATAGAAAATAGAGTACAATTGTTCATTTGTAGGGTGATTGCCTAACCATTGTTGAAGAATTACAAAAGATTAGCAGCTAAACTTTCTAAATGGCTACAGCATGCTATGCACGCCAACAATAAATAGAAGTTGCAAATTCTCAAATAATATTTGCCATTTCACTGGACTCAACTGGTCATATTTTGTTTTGTTTTGTTTTTCCAGACAGGGTTTCTCTGTGTAACAGCCCCGGCTGTCCTGGAACTCACTTTTTAGACCAGCCTGGCTTTGAACTCACTGAGATCTACCTGCCTCTGCCTCCCAAGTACTGGGATAAAAAGCGTGCACCACTGCACCCAGCAAGGTCATATTTTTAATGTTTGCCCCTGTTAGTGCTTGTTTTATTTTTATGTTTATTGAGATACGCATGTGTGTGCATGGGTGCATACATGATACAGCATGCATATTTACAGGCCTCTGGTCTTTCCTTTCTCCACACTGGGTCCCAGAGATGGAAGTAGTCAAGCTGGAAGTTAAGTGCCTTTACCACTTGCCTGCCCGTTTTGCTTTCTGTTTTGCTTTTAATGATTGGATGGCCTTGAATTAACCAAGTGGCCGAGAATGACCTTGAGCTCCGGACACTCCTGCTTCGACCTCCTGAGGGTTAGAAGCGCAGGTGTGCGCCACCAGACTTAGCTACTTTCGTTATTTTTTCAAAGATATTTACTTTTAGTGCATTCGTGTTTCATCTGCATGTATGTCTGTAAATGAATATCAGATCCCCTAGAATTGGAGTTCCAGACAGTGGTAAGCTGCCATGTGGGTGCTGGGAATTGAACCTCGGTCCTTTGGAAGAACAGACAGTGCTCTTAACCACTGGGCCATCTATCCAGCCCCTACTTTTGTCATTTTTAATTGGATTTTGTTATTTAATTGTGAGTATTATTCCCATACATATACATACATGTGTATAAAACTCAGTGTGTGTGTGTGTGTGTGTGTGTGTGTTTTGTCAAATATAACTTTTCAGTTTCCCCTTTTTATTGAAGTGCACTAGAAGTTCTAGACAGGATAGTTGGGCTCCAATCTTTTTTTGTCAATAAAATTATTTCTACCACAAAATTGACCTTGTAGAACTCTAACTTACCAAGTTTCCCATTTGTCACCTGGCATCACAAATAAGAAATCACTGGCTGATCCAAAGTCAATAAGTTTGAAGACATCAGTTTCGTTCACGGTTTTACACTTTTAGTTCTTACTGGGAAGCATCTGATCCATTTCAGTGAGTTTCTAGAACCCAACAGTATGTTAGCGGATAGCCCGGTGGGCTGACCCAGCACCATCGGCTGATGCCTCTTCTTTCCACTCACTGATGAAACTCAACTGACCATCAATGTGAGGTTTCCTCCAATACTGTACTCCACTGACCTCTTAAGCCTTTATCGATGGCAATACATTCATTAGCATGGCTCAAAAAAAATATCAAAAGTCGAGTGGGGCAACTTCTCCGATTAAGTTCTTTTTCAAGATTGTTTTGCCTGACATGGGTCCCTTCCCTTCCATGTCAATGTTAAAATTGTCTGTGCATTTTGCCCGGTATGATGATGACTCATACCTCACATCACCCAGGAGACTGAGGCAGGGGGACTATCACAAATTCCAAACCAGCCTATACCACATAATCAATTACATGCCAGATTGAAATGGTGTAAGATGCTAATGAATTCCAATAACAAAGCTACTTGGCTAGAGATAGTGCTACATCCATGGATCAGGTGGAATATATTGCCATCATAACAAATTTTGTTGTGTTTTCATTGAAAATAGTTTTTTTTTGATATAATATATTCTGATTACGGTTTCCCTTCTCCCAACTCCTCATAGATCCTTCCCACTTCCCCAGCACCCAAAATCCACACCCTTTCCTTATCTCATTAGAAAATACAGTCATCTAAAAATTAAGAAGAAAATAAGCTACAACAAAAGCAAAGCAGAATGGGACAAAACAAAGGGACAAGAAAAACAAAGAGCCAAAGAAAAAGCACCGGAAACACATATAGACAGTGAGACACACACGTTCGTACACACAGAATCGGAAAACATAATACATCAGCAAAAGATTTGTAAGGTGAAAAAAGAAATGCCCAGACAAAGTGCTGTGAGACAAAAAAAAAAAAAAAAAAAAAAACCCTCCCAAAATACAAGTCAGTAAGATCATTGTGTGTTGCCCATCTACTGCTGGCCTGAAGTGTGCTTTGTATATAGTCAGTGAGACTCCACTGGAGAAAACGAATTTTGCCCTTGCTAACAGTTCTCAGTTAGAGAGAGCTTCTGGGTTAGGGATAGGGTCTTGTGTCTATCTCCCCTCTCAGCACCGGGATGCCCTCTGGCTTAGCCCTGTGAGTACTGCCACAGTCTCTGAGTTCATAAGTATATCAGTTCTGATGTCTCTAGAAGGCCTTGTTTCCTTAGTGTCTTCCATCCCATAGTAAGCCTTTAGCTCACAACCATTCAATCTTCTTCCCCTTCAGTAGATCTTTCATCTCTTTCAGTGATTTGGGGGTGGGGGGGACTAGGCCTTGCTCATGCCAGGCAAGCCCTCTCACCATAACACTTTTTCCCCGGCTCTCAACGATGTTTTGTAATTTTCAGTGAAAAGGTCATGGACTTCTTTTCAATGTATTTCTAATTAGGTCAGCAAGATGGCTCAGTAAATAAAGGCACTGCACATGGTAGACACCCATGGTCGGCACACATGGTAGACACCCATGGTAGAAGCAAAGAACTGACTCGCATGCGCACACATACAGACATAAATGAATATCATAATTTTATAAATTTTCATTTGTAAAGATTTTATTCTTTTGGTGCTATTATGAATATTTTTCTTAATTCAAATTTGGAACCGTCAACATAGAAAACTGCAACTGACTTTTCTATACCACCTAGTATCCTATAACCCTCCCTGCTACACTTAGCGCCTTGAGTAATCCTCTCCAAATTCCCTAGGCTAGTCTACACACCAGTGTTTCTCAACCTGTGGGTCATCACCCCTACGGGGGCGGGGGGCTGCATATTAGCTATTTATACTACATTCATAACAGTAGCAACATTACAGTCATGAAGTGGCCTCGAAGTAATTTTATGATTGGGGGTCACCACAACATGGGGAGCTGTGTTAAAGGATCGCAGCATTAGGAGAGTTGAGAACCACTGCTCTACACATTACCATGTCCTATGATGACAGAGATAGTTTTATCATTTTCTCCCATCCAAATGCTTTTAATTACTTTTCCTGCCCCATCTCCCTGCCTAACTAAAACAATGATATGTCATAGCATACAGGCTGGAACTCTCAATTATTTCTTTCATGTTTTGGACCAAACACTTCCTCGACCTGACTGCTGTAGAACTATCAGGTAGCTGTGATGTCAACACCCTGGAGATAGAGCTGTTCCCAGCAAACCAACAGTGCTAGGTGCCATGGTAAGCAGCCCCATGAATGAACCTGTCCTAGTCATCTGCAAAGGTGACTAAATACAACAAGGCTCTGGGTATGGGACTTTTTGAGGAGCCAAAATCCTATCTTGCCTCCCCAGATATGCAAGGCTACCATCACTATGAAGCTTTAGTTTTCGACACTACCCTAGAGGTAAGGAGGAGGTAATGGGAGGCTACAACACAGCTGTTAGAGAGGTCACCAGATTTGCTTCAACAAGCAACCACATAGTATTTTTGCCTTTAATAGATAACTAGGGTTCTGAAAATTGTGATTTGACCTTGTTGTGCACGGATGGTGTCCATTTGCTTTTAGGCAGAAGTGGCTTTGGGGCTTCTTCAGTCACAGTCCATCCAGGGGCATTTAAAACTTAAGCTGGGATCTAGCTATGTAGCCAGGGTTGGCCTCAAACTTAGAGTCCCCAAGTGCTGAGATCACAGGCACGGACCTTGAGGCCTGGTCTCATCCAGATATAATACCGAAGGAAGCTCGTCACAGAGTAGCTAAGATTTGCCTATAATGGAACACACTCCTAAAGAGACAGAAATTGGAGGAAGTACTGAAATAGTCATCTTTTAAAGGCTAGACAAACTATCGACACTGCTTGCCTCCAGGGAGAAAAATTGGGGAAGTATGACAGAGGAGGAGAAAAGAGAAACAGGCCATGGAGACACATAACCGCAATCTCACCACTTTAGAGACTCAAGTAAGAGAAACAGAAGTCGGATGCCAGGGGCTACAGAGACAGCAGTGCCATTAAAGTGCCTGAGGGCCTGAGTTCAGATCCCCCACCCCCTGCGCTTACGTAAAAACTAGATGTGGCAGTGTGCACCCGTATCACCAGCAGCACTGAGAGGACAGAAACAGAAGGATCCCTCAGAACTGGTGAGCATCAGGTTCGATGAGAGGCCCTGTCTCAAAAACTAAGGTGAAGGGCAAGTAAGACGGCTCAGTGGACGAATGCGCGAGTCACCATCTGGACCTACACAGTGGACCTACACAGTGGAAGGAGAAAACAGACTCCTGCAATCGTCGTCTGATATCCATGCATGCTCGGTGACATGCTTACGCCCACACAGTCATACATACACAACACAGCAAATAAATTAAAGTGTAGTAATTTTTAAAAAGAAGGTAGATATGCAAACAAACAACTACATAACACACAAAAAGTAAAAGGAAATATTTTAAAAGTAGAAGGCCAGCCTAATCTACATAGTAAGACTTTCTCTCAAAACACCAAAAGGAAGAAATAAAATATCAATGTCTTGTTAAGTACTAAGGCCATCACCACGGTGGTGAAACACAGGTCTGTTTGACTTAGGTACTCTTCCTCCTTGGTTTCTCCTTACCAATAGATAACACATTGTCACCGTCAAATTCCCTTTCCTTACCCCACAAATCTCAACTTCAAAAGATACGACAGGCTACGTATCTCACCCTGAACTTCCTCTTCATACCCCGTCTCAAAACTGTCTTGACATAAGTGGATAACTAAATATTTAATATGTGCTCCAAGAGAGCAGGGTCTCTAGCATCCTGACTCACACCCTCTCCCTAATCTCCAGGGCAGCACTAACACGCAGTAGGTGAGTAGTAAATCTTTGTGGAATTAAACTGAATTGCCTTTACACTGCCCAAGGTTCTAGGATGTGGAGGAAGCCTAGTAACACCTCACAAGGATCCTCTGGCTGACTAGAAAAGAAAACTCAGCTTGAGATTTCCAGGGTACTCGCCTGGAAAACTGTGTATCTTTCCAGATCCTCGTGAGCTTTTAGGAAAATTCTCTGGTGCTTGATTAGAGAAACAGATGCCAGATTAAACAAATGACTTGGGCTATGTTGGAGAGTCATTTTCCTTCACCATCCTTAAGCCTGATTGGAAAACTTGTCTTAATAGGCGAGTCAAGCTAAACCCATTAGCGCCGCGGCACTGCTCCTCCACTCCGAATAAAATTATTGCTCACAAACTGCCACATTTTCCCACCATACTTCCCACTACCCTCAGTCCAGCTACTCTGCAATGTAGGTCTTCAGAAGACGTCTAACAGACACGGTAATGCAGCTGCACTGAATCCCACTGAGCGCTTCCACGCCTACTAAAAAGCAGTCCTAGCCGGGCGGTGATGGCGCACACCTTTAGTCCCAGCACTCAAGAGGCAAAGGCAGGTGGAGCTCTGTGAGTTCAAGGCCAGCCTGGTCTAGAAGAACTAGTTCCAGGACAGAGAAACCCTGTCTCGAAAAACAAAAAAAAAAAAAAAAAAAAAACACAAATAAATAAATAAATAAAAACTCCTAAATCACACACCAGTAAATTGATCAGTTTATTCTGGGGGCCTAAAACAACTCGGTATGCTCAATGGCTCAATGGTGTTACATAAGTATCACTAAGATAATGACAGTTGAACTTGTGAGTAAAAGCATACACTACATCACACTCCAGTGTATCATGGCTCTAAACCCACCTCCAAAGAGACTCCCAGCTATTCTGGGCAGAATTAAAAAGCATCAGATTGACATCTCTCTCCAAAAACACTCAACAAGTTCACACTCAAATAAGCCAATGTAATTCAAGTTGTCTATCCATGACAGATGTTTGGTTTTTCTTGTGGCCTGTTCTCCTAGAGTCAAGATGCACTTGCTTGATTTTGGCAGAACCATCTCAGGGAGTTTAACTTTCTGAGTAAAGCAACGGTAACCAGAAAACAGAAGGCTAAATCCAAAAGGAACCCTCGTGATCACTGAGTAGACCTCTAATTCTACAAGAGAGAAAACCTATACTCAAAAGTCAAGGTTTACTAAAGACCACACAGGCTGTTAATAGCAGGCTTGGAAACGGCCTTTCCTCCCAGGAAAGCAATCCAAACATAGGCACTCAAGTTACCGAATTCTGAACTGAAAAGGTACCAAAGGTGACTTTACTGTAAATATGTAAAACTCTTCAAATGTATATGAAAAAAAATGTATATGTTTTTTGTTTTTGTTTTTGTTGTTGTTTGGTTTCTCGAGACAGGGTTTCTCTGTGTAGCCCTGGCTGTCCTGGAACTCACTCTTGTAGACCAGGCTGGCCCCAAACTCACAGAGATCCGCCTGCCTCTGCCTCCTGAGTGCTGGGATTAAAGGTGTGGGCCACTAATTAACTTTCAAAACAAAAGTGTAGACTGTAAGAAAGCAGTTTTCTTTTAAAATATTAAGACTAAGGTATCAAAATTACACACATTATACTATAACCATTTTATCAACTTCATGTACATTTTTGGTATAGAATGTGTCTGTGGTGGTCAAGGTTTATTTTTAACATGACGGAATCGAGAATCAGTGGGAGATGGGCCTCCAGCAAGCCTGTGCTAGGTTATCTTGATTTATCTTGATTAGGTGATTCTGGAAGACTCCTCTTAACTGTAGGCAGGAGCATCCATGGGCGGGGGATCCAGGACTGTAGAGAAGGAGAGGAGGGACTGGGCAGCAGCACACATCCATATTTCGTGAAAACTGATGTAAACATGAATTCTGTAGCTCGACAAATCATTCCTTTTTTAAAATTGTTGAACTACAATACCCAATGGAAGTTTAGAAGTGAAAGCTACACAGCTATGTAGAAGTCCTATTCCTTCCCCATTTCTATTTCACAGAGCACATCACGTCCATCTAGGATCCTTTGCCATCATACTATACTCCTCCCTTTGCTGAAGAGAAAACAGGTTCTAGTCTCTGAAAACCTCTCTCCCCGAAGGCTGGCACACTCCCTTTCCCAAGCATATAAGAGGCCAAGACTTCTTGGCTAATAAATCTAGATGATTTAGCTCAGGGACTGCAATTCATTCAGTCTAGCCTACAGACAACGCTGGATTGTGCTGGAAACACAGCTCAGTGGCAGAGCATTGCTCTAGCATGTGTGAGGCCCTAGGTTCAATTTCTAGCATTGTAAAAAGGAAAAAAAGTTTTCTTCAGCTAAAACACTAAAGAGAGACTATGTGGGTGTTATGGTATATACCTGTAACCCCAGAATTTAGGAGGCTGAGCAAGAAGATTGCTACAACTTCGAGGCTAGCCTGGGTTATATAGCAAGACTCTGTCACATCAAAAAAAGAAAAAGAAAAAGAAAAAAAAACACCAGCAAATGAACATTTAAAAATCATTAAGTAAGAATGTGACAGCTTTTGGAGGGTGGTGAGACTTGGATTTTCCCCACAGATCCTCCAGACCCACTAACCTCCCCATTTCCAGCGACTTCATCCTTCTCTCTTCTCCTGTGAGCCGGGATCCTTGAATCCACAGCAGACACAATTTATAGCATACCAAATCAAATCATTTACTAGAAAATGTGAGATATGGCATTCCAGTCTACCAATAATTATATTAGCTGGATTGCCAGCAAAAGTCCACTTAACCTAAGTAGCTTTACCAAAGGTCTGAAAACTGCAGCTGGTAAAACAAAACCAGTTTACTATTTTTATATGTTACCCTCCCCCCGGAAGCACTAAAAATGGCTTTCACATTTTAGGGAAGTTTTCTTTTGATTTTTTTTAGGCACAGGATCTCTGTTACATCCCAGGATGTCCTACAATCCATTCCGTTCCAGGTTTGCTTTGAACTCTCAGCTTTCCTGCCTGTATCTCCTGACTGCCGGGTGCATATGCCACCACTAGTGATAGTTGTAAAACTTGACAAAATTCTAAGGAATAAAATACCACGACATGAGAAAAGTGTCGGAAAAAAATCACATTTCCATTTAGTAAGTTTTCCTAGAGTGCTTCTTTCACTGAGGCTGCTTTCAGACAACAGCAGATTAATTGTGTGTGAATGCATGGCATTAAAGCCTAAAATATATGTAATATGATATTTTACAGACAAGATTTATTGATCCTGAGCTATATTAAAAATATGGTGATACAGGTCTATAATCCCAGCACTCAGGATGCTGAGGTGGGAGAATTTTGACCTTAACGCCTACCAGAGCTACACAGAGAGATCATCTCAAATATTATACTCTAAAGTTGGGTGTGGTTGCTCATTCCTGTATACCCAGCATTCAGGAAATTGGAGCAGGAAGATTATAAAGTTTGAAGTCAGCCTGGGCTACTTCAGCATGCTCCAGGAAAGCCTGGGCTACAGAACAAGATCCTGTCTTTAAAAAAAATATATTAAATGCCACAAATATAGTCGAGTTTGGTGGCACACCCTTCTAATTATACCTCTGGAGACAGTGACAGAGAAAGATAATGAAGTCAAGGCCAGCCCAGGATACACAGTGAATTCAAAGTAAGCCTGAGTTACATGAGACCCTGTCTCAAAAAACAGTCAGAAACATTTGTATAAGAATGCTAACTTGGGGGCTGGAGAGATGGCTCAGTGGTTAAGAGCACTGGCTGTTCTTCCCGAGGTCCTGAGTTCAATTCCCAGCAACCACATGGTGGCTCACAACCATCTGTAATGAGATCTGGCACCCTCTTCTAGCGTGCAGGCAAACATAGAGGCAGAATGTTGTATACATAATAAATAAATAAATCTTTAAAAAAAAAAAAAAAAAAAAAAGAATGCTAACTTGTTATTCTTGATAAGCTCTCAGTGACTTTTACTAAAATACAGCAAAAACTACACTCCTGCCTAGCCATTTCCTTTGGCATAGCCTGTCCATAAAGTATAACATCTAGAAAAAACTTCAATTAAGGAATCACTGGTAGACGGGAACAGTTTAATAAATCACAGTGCTGTTAATTCTGGCAAGCTCCAATTCTATTTCCTCCTTTGTTTCCTCTGTCTTCCACCAAGAAATGAGCTCTCTCCCTCTCTCTAATGTCACATACAATCATGTCCACCATCCAACTCTAAAGTTCTCAACTTTAATACCTTATACAACAGTAATTTCTCCTCTACATATCTCCCCTACTAGTCTTGGAACTTCTTGGGGTCAATATCCACCTGTGACTCACTCTGTGTGCCTAAGAGTCATCTGAACAAAGATTAGAACATAGTATGCACCCAGGAATTTACTGAATGAATGGTATTTAGTCCATGAACTATATATAGACTACATGAAGTGTCTCAGGTTTCTGGGGCCATATAAGCAATGGGCCATATGATTTATACTGAACAATGCCTAGCCTCAGTGTTCAGCAAGTATTCACTAACATCAAAAGGACTACAACTGTCACCATCAAAAAGGAGAGGCGCAGGGATATAGATTAGTAGGAGAGGGCATGTCCAGCATGCATAAGGCCCTATGCTCTATCCTCAGCACACATGCATACACATAAGCATGCACAGAGGGAGGGAGCGAGGGAGGGAGGGAGCGAGGGAGGGGGAGAGGGAGAGGAAGAGAAAGTCAGCAAAGGATCACAGAAAAGCAGGCAACACAGTCTATATTTCAGAGGGATGGTGGTTTATTTTCTATTAGCTTAAGTTATAATCGTTATATGCTCCAAAAATTATAAATAAATCACATTTGTGGGGGATCAGGCACCCATCAGAGGAGGCAGCTATTGGAACATCAATTACCTCTGAGCATGGAATTAAATAAACTTAAGTATTTGTGCCAGCTTGCTTTCTGTTGTTGTGATAAAAACACTGGCCAGAGCAATTTGGGGAGGAAGCAGTTTATTTCTGCTTATAATTCCCAGGTCAAAGTCCATCTTTGATGGCAGGAACCTGGAGGCAGGAACCGAAGCAGAGGATAAGGGAAATGACACTGCTTTCTGGCTTGCTTGTTTACATCATCCACTCAGTACCAACTGCCCAGAGGTGGCCAGAGGTGGCACTGCCCATAGTGGGCTGGGACCTCCTACATAACAATCAAGAAAATCCCCCTACTGACTTGCCTTCAGACAATCTGATGGAGACAATCCCTCAAGTGGGTTTCCCTCTTCCCAGACAACTCTGGCTGTGTCAAGTTGAAAAACAACAACAACAACAACAACTAACCAGCACAGAATTCAAACAGGACCACATTTAACACACTAATAGCCACACATACATGTTGCTTAAAGTTTATCCAGAGCTCTATGCAAACATTACACAGTGGGATAAAGTACTGACATCAGGTTTCCCCTGGGCTAACAACTAGAAGGAAAATTACAAATGAGTTTTGCAGCTCAGTGTGTCATGTCTCAAGGTTTGCAAGAAAGCTTGCCATTTGACTTAATACCCAAATTAGTTAAATGTCAATCATTGTCCTGCCTTTTATTGCCAGGTTCCAGATGCTAAGATGGATTCATGCACATGAATACAAAACTAATTAATGAGTTGTGCCCAGATGAGTGAATTTTTTTCATCAAGATAACAAGGAAAGAGACGGTTTCCAACTACTTCTATTTATGTATCTTCTTTCGGAACTTTACTGAAAATTATACACTCATCAATAGATATATTAATAACCAAAAGACTATCAACAATGTGCCTTTTTTAGTAATTTCCATTTTACAAAACTTTTTAGAATTAATTCCCTTGATCCCAGTAGTGGTGGCGCATGCCTTTAAGCTCAGCACTTGGGAGGCAGAGACAGGCGGATCTCTGTGAGTTCGAGACCAGTCTGATCTACAAATTGAGTTCTAGAAAAGTCCCCAAAGCTACAGGGAAACCCTCTCTCAAAAAAAAAAAAGAATTAATTTCCTTGAGACTCACAACTACCCCGTGAGGTGGATATAATTACCACCATTATTATAGCAATTTTTTTTAAAAAAATTTCAGTGCTATGGAAGGAATACAGGGTCTTACACTTGACAGGCAAACATTCTAATACTGAGCTTCATGCCCAGCCCACCACCAATTTCATATTGTATAAATTTCCTGTTGTACATTACCATAAAGTTAACCAGTGTTTACTTAATTTGGGATAGTTTCACATTTTTCTCTCCTTAGAGATTTTTTTCTTGATTTTTGAACTACATTTCACAATTGAAATGGTTTGTGCCAGATCACAAAATGGGGAAGCCACAACTGTATCCCAGGTCTTCGAAATCCAATCACAGTGGGATATTCTCCTCTTTTTTTCACTTAGGAGGAGCACACCTGTTTTGCATCCATCCTACCTACCAGGAAAAATGTGGTTGAGCAGTCACAGCCTGAAAAAGCAGTGTGTGGGGAACAAGGACTTCTATGATAAAGACGGTAGGAAACAATTCCATCTTTGCCTTTAGCTACTCAAGTATTTAAAAACTATGGAGCTTAAAGAAAAGTAGTAAGGCAAGAGTTAGTCATCTGGGCTTTAATATCTCCCCATTTTGACTCTGAAATAGAAAAGCAGCACAAATATTAAAGAACCCCTAGCCTAGAGCAGCAAAAACTTGAGCCTGCATAGTTGCTATATCTTCCCACTCTTAGTCTCAGAAATAATAGAAAGGAGAAAACGCACTTTTGCCTTTTAATTTGCAAAACATTTGCATGCTTATAAACCAGCACTTGGGAAGCTAAGGCAGAAAGATGAGCGGTTAAAGGCAAGCCCAATCTTTTGATTGCAAGGCAATCAAAATCTACATTTTGAGACCCTATCCCCCCCCCAAACCAAGACCTACATATGTAGCTAGTATATGCAAAGATCTGAATGCATTCCCCAGAACTGGAAATAAATAAATAAATAAATAAATAAATAAATAAAAGATAGATAGACAGACAAACACTTTGCCTTTCCCCGAAATGTTTTACTGAACTGATATTTTTTCTTACACAGCTTAATCACTTGGATATGACTTAGCTGTTCATTTTTAGCACAATTTCAGCTTGCCATACATGTCATTAAAAACTACCTCCTGACTAGCACTTTTACATTGGGCTTTCTTTGATGGTGACTACTACACCAGGCAGTTCGCATTAAGAAGAAATCTGCAATGCAAACAGTCCCCTTTTCCTTTCACAGAGCCCTCAAGCTTCCATGTCTGTGGCACAACCTCCATATCCTCAACCTCTCAATGAACTCTGTTAAGAGGAGACACACCCAAAAAGCCTGGCCTACGAGTCTGCAAGGCTCAGCATTTCAAATATTCCATCTTTAAGGTGCTAACACAAGTTTGCTATTGTCAAGGTGACGTGACAACAAAGCATTAAGTGATCAAACCCAATTAAAGAACTCGAAGGAACAGTTTCTGACCAAGAGTGGCCAGACCACCACGAACCGGAACTGCTACAGAGAAATGCTGGCTTACAGCAGTTCTTGTGGCACCAAAGCTTTTTAAGAGTCTCTCCATTGCTGCTTGGCTTTACCAGCTTGACACAAGGGTCCACACAACCTTGACATGGGATGGGGTCGGGGTAAATCCACTCAAAACAAAGTTAAAGGCATAGAGGGAGTCCTACAAAACGACTGTACCTTTCACGGTTATCTTTCAGCCAAGGAGAGAAAAAATACTTAATCATCACTTCTTAATCATTACCCTCCATTCTTCTAGGTATATAATTTGACACAGAGGGTTGCCTTCCTTAGACTTTCTTTGGGGATATTTATTATTCTTTCTTTTTCTCGGAGCCTCCTGACAACCAGTAGAAATAAAAGGCTACACACAGAGAAGGAAAAAACAGTCCCACAGCTGAGGAAACTGTGACCACTGAAAAAGCAAAGCTAGGTAAGGTCCTTTCAATGTAACAGCCCCACACTCTACCCCTGTAGTTTACACCCAGGGGATCTGGGCCCCTTGGACCATGAACTTGACAGGTCTTTGTTCAACACTGAAGCAGAATTCAGTAGTATGTGAAGGCAACCAAGAATCCTGAACATGGACTGACAATGTATAACAGTATATAAAAGAAGAAAATCTCGGGGGAGGGCAAAGGTGCTCTCCTTAGAAAATGATTTGGGGAGGGTAATTTCTTTAATGCCCTACAATTTTCTGTAATAACTAGAGGCTAGAACAAAAGTCATTATAACGGAGCTCTTAGCCTTAATTCCCAATTCTTTAGGGGGTGCTGGGGTAGTTCCTTGGTCAGCATGGAAGTCACTTTGTACCAGCCAGGGGTGCTATGCATGCCTGACAGGCTGGCAGACTCTCATTTTCAATAAGGAGCTGGTAAGTAAGAGTAACTGCAAAATAAGAGGGTCCCTGTCCGGGCTGCATATTAAGTCTTAGAAGGTCGGGGCCACCAAAGGGAAAGGCCCAAAGTTCTGCTTGTCTTCAACACTTTCCACTTCTACTGACCCCACACCCAAAGGTTTGGAAACCCATCAGACTCAGAGATCCTCCCATCCCCCTGTGGGATGGAAAGGTTTAAAGGCCAGAACCACCTACTCACAGAAACGGCTCATGGAAGCCTTCCACTTACTTCTCATAGCGCTGATAAGCGCGCTGCCGTCCTTGATCACGTCTTTGATGAATTTATTGGTCCTTTCCAGCTCCTGTTCATAACACTTGAGCCTCTCGCGGAAATCGGGGCTGTCGAGGTAGCAGTCGCTGAACTCCAGCGGGGGATGCCCCATGGTTATGGTAGCGGAGGGACTAGGGGTTAGAGACAAAGAGCGAGAGCATCAGTGGCACAATCAGCGGAATAGACCTAGTGGCTTACGTTCAGGCTCCACTTTTAGACGACTCAACCCCACTCCCTTTGGAGGACAGGTACCTGTTCCAATGGAACTCTTGGGAGCGCCCGCTGGTGTGTAGCAGGAGCGCGTAGTCCGGTGGTGGCTGCGGGTGACCAGGAATGCTTACCAACGCCTTCTGACGCCGGCAGGGTGCAGCCTAGCGAGCAGCACGCCCCCTGGTCATCGCCTCCCCGAAGCACAGCGCTGAGTCCCGGGCAGCCCAGGGTGGAGGCGGGGAGAGCGCGAGTGCGGGGGGCCGCCTCTCTGCGCTCCCAAGCCAACCAGCCCAGGCTTCCTTCCCTGGCTCCCCGAGCGGAGGACCGCGCCTCCCCTCCCCCTTCTTAAAGCCAATGCCACTGCTTCACGCTGGCCAAACCCCAAGCCCGAGACCGACCGACCGCACAGGCTCCCTTCAGCTGTCTTCCTCAGGGTCTTCGGGGCTCGTCGCCCACAACTCGGCAACTGCCACGACCGCCTACTCGTTCCTGGGAGCCTGCAGGCTGTCGGGTTTGGCGCTTAAAAGGTTAAACCCGGCGGCCAAGGAGACGTAGCTTTCCTCCAACAACAGGGCAGCAACAGCGGGAAGAGGAGGGCAACAGCGCTACGCACAATAGCTGTGGGAGCCTGGCGCTTCCCTACGGAAACTGGGGAGCAGTCAGCGCCCTAGGACTCCATCTGGAAAGCGTGGCGGCCTGGGAGATGTAGTCTTTCCGTTTGCACGTCCCATGACTCCACCCTGCGGTCTCCCACCAACCCTCCAGGGTGGCCGCTCTCCCAGAACTACTTCCCTAAGTCGGCCTCAGGCACAGCGATCCTAGAGGGGCAGGTGTACCGCCCCGGCCCCCAGGTTGCATGCAAAGTTTCCCTAACTGCCACAAAAACTCAAAAGGATGGATGGTAGGAGGCAGTCTCTCTGCAGTATTTGGCTGGAGTGCCCTTTCTTTTTTGGTCCTCTTTCAACCTTCCTCTAATCCACTGACTCTTTTCCTACTTTTCCTGTGTCTCTTAGAACATACAGTACAGATACTAATTCTCATTGGTGCCTACTGTAGGATCTGTGTTAGGCCCAGAACCCCTTGCTGAGGAGACAAAGACCAACAAGTTTGGACTAAAGGTATACTGTGTGACTCACTGAGCCACACTACAGCTTCCAAGCTGAAATTTTGCTTGTCTGTCTGTTTGTTTGTTTGTTTGTTTTTGGTGGTGGTGGTGGTTTGGTTTTTTGGTTTCTTGGGGGGTTTTTTGTTTTCGTTTTGTTTAGTTTAAAAATTTGGGGTGGGGGTTTGCAAAGGCAGAGGGCAGAAGCAAGGGGACAGGGAGTTGAGTGCCATCAGGATGCACCATATGAAGTCCACCAAGAATCAATAAAAAGTTAACAAAAGGAAAAGAAAAAGAAACAAAGGCCATAGCTAGTTTTGAACTTTTTCCTGAATAGGGCCTCAGAGACTGTTTTCTGTGACAAGTCAATTCATAGGCTGATAATCTGTGTTAATGGGGGACCTAAAAAGAGGTTACTATCAATTGTCTTGCAGTTTATCCAAAGGCCTTACATTTATTGTCTATTATAGGGAAAGCTGGGCTCTTTTTAAAGACAACTCTCCAAGAATAGCTACAATTAGGAAAACTGAGAAATAGTATGCACTAGGACAAAAAAGATCTATTTGATTTTGCAACAGTGCTTACATTAAATTACATCAATAAACACCAGAATACAGAGTTAAAAATACAGTAATAACAGCAAACCTACCTGTATTAATGTCTAGCTGCTTCTGTAACAAATTACCACCAAGTCGGTGGCTTCAATGAACATAAATGTATTATTTTATAGTTATGGGAGTAAGAGTTGGAAATGAGCATCACTAAGCTAAAGTCCAGGTGTCAGAATGGCTATGTTCTTCTGGACTCTAGGTTAGTATCCATTTATTTACCTTCTGCAGTTTCTAAAAGCTGCCCTCAAACTGTCCTCAAAACCAGCAATGGTTGCCAGAGCCTTTCTCGTCCTCCATTACGATGACCGTGACTTTCTTGCCTTCTCTTTTCCTTTCCTTACATTAAGTTCCTGGGATAAGCCAGGCTCATCATTTATCACATGATCCTTAGTTTAACCACATTTACACAGTCCTTTTTGTCTTCAAAACAGCCCTGTGTGGTTGGCATTCTTATACCATTGAAGGCTGTAGAAATTGCATCAAAGAGCAGCTGATTTGCTCAAGGACAATGCTAATGCTAGGCAAGTGCCCTACGAACTGATCTACACCCCCCAGCCCTATTTCCTACTCTTATTGTTTTAAAGGTTAATAAGTGCTGAGGGGTGGAACTTGGTTTGTAAATCCCTCACCTCAAATGACCAAGACCCTGGTTTATTAGGTGTTTTGTTTTGTTGGATTTTTTTAAGAGACTGAATGGCCTCAAACTCATACCAATCTTTCTGCCTCTGTGTCCTTAGTGCTATATATATGTGCCACCATGGCGTTTGATAGCCAGTACAGCAAGGCAAAACAAAAGCAAAGACAGAAAAGCAAAGGATTACATTTCATGAGAAAATACCCAAAGCAGACTTTAAATGCACTGTGGGTGGAGAAATGGAGGGGTTAACAATGTGATTTTTTTTCCACACTGTCACGTTTCTTTTTGGCAGTCATTCATTCATTTGCTAAGCATTGTGATTGCATTTTGTTATGCTTGTTTGTTGGTTGGTTTTAAATAAATATTTTATTTTTTATTTGTTTGCTTGTTTGTTTGAGATGGGATTTAACCTCCAATACTGTCCTAAGACACCTTTCACTTAGCCCAGGTTCGCCTTAAACTCCAAATCCTTCAGCGTTTGCCTCCTGAGGGCTGTGATTGCAGGTGTACGCTAGCTATCCTATCCAAGTCTTACGATATGTGACACTGAGCTTCAAATATTCAAAGAAAATCAAAATATAAATTCTCACCTCCCTGTCCCCTTGCTTCTGCCCTCTGCCTTTGCAACCCCCTCCAAATTTAAAAACTAAACAAAACAAAAACAAAAAACCCCAAGAAACCTGGAAATGGTTACATTGCTCTGCCATATGATTTCCCTTTGACACTGTACATTAGTACTCAAAGAATTTTGTCCTCTCATAAAATGTTTTTACCTAAAAGACTGCTATTGATTACCATATTGAATTTCTTCCCAATAAAACTATAACCAAAAATAGAAATTAAGTTATTTCCTTGTGATAGCTATAAGGCTCACATATATAAAGGTCTTTTGAATTGAGTTATGTTTGCAATTATGCATATACATTTCTAAAATATTATATTTTATTATCATTACTAAACAAAATGATCAGACATGTAAGTCGTATCAGAAGGATGGGGAAGGTATAGGATACAGGACCTAGAGTTAAACAAAAGTCCTCTGAAAAAAAAGACAAAACAACACAAAGATTTCTCAGCCTCAATGTTTTTTACCTCAGTATTTGGAATATTGATTAGTCTGTTTAATCCTAACACTTTTGCACATGGGCATTTTGTAAGACTTCTAACCTTTAGCCCAGCATGGTGGCACATGCCTTTGATCCCAGCTCTTGGGAAGCAGAGGCAGATGGATCTCTGTGAGTTCGAGGCCAGCCTAGTCTACAGAGCTAGTTCCAGGACAGCCAGGACTGTTGTACAGAGAAACCCTGTCTCGAAAAACAAAACAAACAAACAAACAAAAATGATTCCTGGCCTTTGAAGGCCATCCTTTCCTTTAGAGGGACTGAGAAATGGGGGAGGGTAGAGAAGCTAAACTGGAGAGGTGTTGTTTGTGAAGTCACCTCTAAAGGAATTCTAGAATTTGGAAATTGGTTCCCTTTCAGCTCTGGTGACCCCATAGTCCTTGGAAAGTGTACTTTGCTGTGGAATGAATAAGTGCAGCTCTCAACATTCAATTGTTAGCCACTAGATAAGTGTTGTCAAGGACAATCACCTATATTTGTAAAATTAAAAGCTACTTCTCCTCTAATGACAAAAGAGTCTGAGGTTGTTTTCTGTTGCTAATAAGGCCCATCAGAGAAACTGGCCCAGAACCAGCCGAAACTGGACTGATCTGCCCCTTCCCTTCTGGTTGCCTAGAGTAACTCTGTGTAGTTCAACATTAAACCCAACCACTTTCATCACCTTTCTCTAAAATGTAACCTGTAGGAAGCATAAATTCAAACAGAGCATGCGCAAGGATGTTCCCACCCCTACCTGTGACAACAAATCTCTCCTGCAGGTCTGCACGAATATGGATAAACTTCTCTAACAAATGCCACTTGGATTTTTCAAACTCCTTTGAGACAAAGTCTAGCTATGCAGTCCATGCTGAACTTGAACTAGCAGCAAAACTCCTGTCTTGGTGTCCTGCACGCTTTGCTTACTGGTGAGACTCTAGGCAATCTTCTTGCTTGGTTTGCTTCCAAAGATGCCGCTTTGATCTTTATCTCCAGTGCTCTTGTACTTGTTGCTGAAATAATAAACTGTTCTCCACTGAGTTACCCCGCCTGGTTTTCCTTAGGCACTTTGCACTCACTAAGACATGAACCCATGATGTTCCGTTATAATGTGTTAAAATGCTAACCTCCAAGTGGGGAGCCTGGGATATGATTAGGTCATTAGACAAGATTCTTTATGAAAAGGATGAATAAAGGTCCTTTTCCTTCCCACCATGTGAGAATACAGGGAGAAAAAAAAAACAAACATAAGTAAGTAGTCTCTGAACCAGAAAGAAGGCCTACAGTAGAAATTATTTCTTGTTAGGGGCCATTTCAGGCCTCTTCTTTCTCAGGGCCTTGAAGTAAAATCGTGACATTTTAGGCCTCTTCTTTCTCACAGGGCCTTGAAGTTTAACCATGAGACATAACTCAAAGTTAATTAAAACACTGAGTGCTAATATTAGAGACTCAAGGTCCGAAAAGCACCATAGAGTGCCCCCCTTGTCTGTAGCTTATCGCTAACATTTTAACCACTGACCTTGCAAAGCTGCCAAAGCTGCTGAGTCCCTCTGCCCAAGTTTCCCCCCTCCCTCTCTGCCCAAGTGCAGCCGAATAACTACTTAAGACAGAAGCCTGCTTCAATAAACTGAGACCTTGACAAGTGCATCCTGCTTGGTCTCGTTCCTTTCTCTCCCCATGTCTTTTTGCAGATAGCGCCCCTTCAGAGGACCCTGAATAGCTGACCCGCTGGCAGGGTACAATTTCTGCATTAATACTGGCTTCTTGACCTCCACAACCATACAAAATACATTTCTGTTGGTTAGGAGTCACTCTGTATAGTGACATTTTATTTGTGTTTTAATAAACAAAGCTTGCCTGAAGATCAGTGTGCAAAGTAGTCACACTAGTCAGTCATACATGCCAGGCAGTGGTGGCACACACCTTTAATCCCAGCACTAGAGAGGAATATAAAATGGGAGGAGCCAGGAGCTCAGGGTCTCAGTCTGCAGTCTGAGGTTTGGTGGAGATCTTTGCAGTCAGTCTACAGTCATGTTGCGGGCAGGATCACCCCTTGGTTTGTCTGAGTCTTAGTAGAGGTAAGAAGTCTCTAATGGCTTGGCTGCTTTATTTCTCTGATCTTTCCGTTTGAATCCCAGTATCTGCCTCTGGGTTTTTAATTATTCAGGCTACATCTCTGTCTATGATATTTTGTCATAGGCACCTACATGGACAGATACACATAGGCATACCCAGGATGAAGACAACAGCCAAATAATTACATGAGGAACAGGATGCTCCAAAAGACTCAACAATTGCTCAGTCTCTGACAGCCAGAAAGGGCTTAACTAGCTCCACTAAGTCCAAGTGATATGAATCCGTGGCAACACAATGAACGCCAACGAGGACACACATGGGGAGAGGATTTGCCACTATTTGACGAGGGATGCAAAATGAATCCTTCCCACCTTTTGTGGTTTGGAGTGTTCTGTTGTTTGTTTGATTTGATTTGATATGATTTCTTGAGACAGGGTCTCACTTTTGGTAGCCTCCAGCCTCCACTTGCCAAGTGCCAAGTTTACAGGTATATGCCACCAGACACAGGTATATTTTTACTGTAAAATGAATGAAAGATGTTAGAGAAACATATGAAGTTAAGTCTTTCAGTGTTGTTTATATGCCTACAATTTTTCATAATTAAACATTAGAGGAAAAATTAACATGTCTCTCCAGGTATGGTGGTGCACATCTACAATTCCAATCCCAGTACTCAAAAGATAAGAGACCAAGGCAGGAGGCTGGATAATTTGACACTAGCCAGAGATGCATAGAGAGGCTAGTTTAAAAAAATCTCATTTCCCCCATGTCAAGAAACACCATATGCATGGTCTTAATAAAAGCTAGTGTGTTTCCTAAGCCATTAGTCGATTGCAGCTGTGATAGTGTGGGCAGAACACAGTTTGTAGCAATATAGACTTAAAATCAAGTGTGGCTCCAAACTTACATAGTTTTTTCACCTAATCACCTAAGGATATGGATCAATTCCTCCTTCATACTTTTTCTATAGAATTTTATGCACAAAGCCCTCAATTTGATTCCTAGCACCACACAAAAAAATTCTAAGAAAGAGCTTAATAGATTGATCAGCATTTAAGAGCCCCTATTACTCTTGCAACGCACCAGACTGGTCCTCAGAACCCACATAGGGCAGTACACAACTGCCTGAAATGCCAAATTCTGGGGGGGGGGATCTGATGCCTCTAGCCTCCTTGGGCACCTGTACTCATATATACACTCACCCACACATATATACATAGTGTAAAACAATAAAACTAAATTCTTTCTAATTCTAAAGATTAAATTATAGATAATATATATAGACATAGCCAGTACATAAACATTCCTTAATATGAGCTAAGTCTAAGTATTCTTCCATGCTTCTTGTTCTGATGAACAGTGCTAAGGCAGAAATACATCAGATTAATCACAATGGTAGTCTTAGGAAAACATTCCTAATAATTAAACACATTTGCACATGCACACAAACACACACACACACACACACACACACACACACACAGTGACACCTGTTCATTATCATCATAGGACAATTAAAAGTCATTCTTCTCCAGAAAGAAATTTACAGTTTTACTCAAATAAATTCTAGCCTGGGAATAATAGATCACTGGTAGAGACTTGCTTGCCATGCCCAAGGATATGGGTTCAACTCCCAGAAGAATTTGTGATTCCCCTAACAAGTTTTCTACTGGATTTAATATGTTCTCTCAACTTCCTGGATGTTCTTAGAATGTGAAGTCACTATCCCCTCTGGGTTTCAAGAACCAGAACCTGAAACCCTGGAGTCATCCCTGGTAGCAGACCTCTCTAAGGTGGAGTTGCAGGAGGATGTCAGCAAGGCTTCATGCCCTTTGACCTGGTTTATCCAGCTGAGCCTTGATGTTTATCAGCTTGCCGTGTTCATCGGTGTGTCTGTCATTTATGCTGGAATCAGAACCAAACCATTAGACTTAATGAAGCAGTCATCTGGGTCAGGACCAGCCTTTTGCCATTGCACAATACTGTGGCAACTTGAAACAGAGACAAGGAAAGCAGATGTTGAGCCTGCTATGGTGGCATATGAACGAACATAAGCACACTTCTTTAAAATTTTATTTTATTGATTTTTTTCTTTCTTTTTATGGAAAACAGATTTTTTTTTATACAATGTATTCTGATCACGGATTCCAGTCCCTCATCTCCTCCCAGGTCCTTTCCACTTCCCCGCCCATCTGACTCCACACCTTCCTTCATGTGAACATGTAGACACATACACACAGAGACAGAGAAACTGAGACAGGGAGAGAGAGAGAGAGAGAGAGAGAGAGAGAGAGAGAGAGAGAGAGAGTAAAAAACACAAAGTCAGGGCTGTAGAGATGGCTCAGGGGTTAAGAGCACTGACTGTTCTTCCAGAGAACCCGGGTTCAATTCCCAGCACCCACATGGCAGCTCACAACTGTCTGAAAATGCAGTTCCACGAGATCTGACACCTTCACACCAATGTACATAAAGTTAAATAAATCATTAAAAATTAAAAAAACACAAAGTCAGAAGCCATAATATATAATTAAAAGAGCAGCAAGGTTTAAAAAAAAATAAAAGCCCAGTCAAGGCGTTATGAGAAAAACATCTCCCAAAATACAATTGGGTTTATTTTTTTAATTGCCTATCTACAGCTGGGCATGGGGCCTGCCCTTAAATATGGTTTGTATAACTAATGAAACTCTGCTAAAGGCAACTAATTTTTCCTTTGCTAGCAATTATCAATTGGTGATAGCTTGTGACTTAAGAATAGGCACTTGTGTCTACTTCTCAGAGCTGGGACCCCACCTGGCAGGCACAGACAAGAGCTGGCCCTGTTGTGTGTCCTATGGTCTCTAGAAGGCCTTGTTTCCTTGGTGTCCTTCATCTCCACTGACTCTTACAATCTTCTGCCTCCTCTTTTGCAAAGTTCCCCGAACCCTGAAGGAAGAGGTTTGATGGAGGAGTCCCATTTAGGACTGGGTGTTCCAAGGCTTCTCACTCTCTCATTGTCCGGTTGTGGAACTCTGTATTTTTTCACACTTACAGCAAGTGGAAGTTTCTCTGATGGTGACTGAGCAACACACTCATCTATGGGTATAGCAGAATGTTGTTTGGAGTCATTATATTGCTATATTTCTATAGCAGAATAATAGCTTTTATTTTTTGCCTAGGTCTCGGTCTATCTAGTCTCGGGTTCTTGGTCACCGAGCAGTGTCAGGCATACTCTATCTCATGCAGTGGGCCTTAAATCCAATCAAACAGGGGTTGGTTTCTCCCATATGTTTTGTGCTACTATCACACCAGCATATCATGAAGGCAGGTCACCATTGTAATCAAAGGTGTCATACTTGGCGTTTACCTTTCTCTTCCAGTTGTGTGCAGAGTATCTTCCAGTACCATGAGCACTAGCGAGTAGGGGCGAAAGCCCCAGTTAGGCACCAGCTCAATTTCTCTGTCTTCAGTGAGTTGTGTACATGTTGCTTTTCAGCAATGGGGCCTTACAGTCAGTTTCTGAAAAGCAATCAATGATCGTGGCAATATCCTGAGTTATTTGGGGGTTCCCATGGGGCCCCTCTGGCCAACGACTTGATTAGATGTAACCTATTCCTAGCAATGAAAGTTTCATTTGGTGGAGAGAGTTGTCTAAATGGGTTTCGTATCCCCCATTATTTGTTCATTTAATTTAGATTTATTTCAATATATATACATATATGTGTATATATGTATATGTGTACATATGTATATGTATATATGTTTATATATGTATATATACATATATATAGAACCTTTTACGGTAGTAGGATTTATATGACCCCTCAGATGACCCTGAGTTTTAGCTGTTCCTCCCTATACTCCCTCCCTTACTCCCCTCTTTCCTCCCCATCTCCATTAATCCTCCTGTTCCAGCCTCCCCCCACCAACCTCCATCTCTCCATAACTGTGCTCTTCTCTTTCCCCTTACTAAGGAAATCCTCCCTTTCCTCTGTCACCTAGCCTTACTCTTCCTTACAAGCACACTTCTAATCTCAGCACTCAAGATGCTAAAGCAAGAGGGTCACAAACTCCAGGCCAGTTGAGTCTCCATTCATCTGGCGATGGATGGAGATAGAGACAGAGACCCACATTGGAGCACTGGACTGAGCTCCCAAGGTCCTAATGAGGAGCAGAAGGAGGGAGAACATGAGCAAAGAAGTCAGGACCATGAGGGGTGTGTCCACCCATGGAGACGGTGGGACAGAACTAACAGGAGATCACCAACTCCAGTTGGATTGGGACTGATGGAACATGAGACCAAACCAGACTCTCTGAATGTGGCTGATGGTGGAGGCTGACTGAGAAGCCAAGGACAATGGCACTGGGTTTTGATTCTACTGCATGGACGGGCTTTGTGGGAGCCTTGTCTGTTTGGATGCTCACCTTCCTGGACATGGGGGGAACGGGGAGGACCTTGGACTTCCCATAGGGTAGGGAACCCTGACTGCTCTTTGGCCTGGAGAGGAATGGGGAGGGGGAGGGGGGAAGGGAAGGGAAGTGGAGGATGGGAGGAGGTGGAAATTTTTAATAAATAAATTATATATATATATAATAAAAACACACAAACATGCTTATAGCAGCATTATTTGTCATAGCCGGAACCTGGAAACAACCTAGATGCCCCTCAACTGAAGAATGGCTAAATAAAATGTGGTACATTTACACAATGGAGTACTACTCAGTGGTAAAAAAAACAATGGCATCTTGAAATTTGTATGCGAATGGATGGAGCTAGAAGAAACTATCCTGAGTGAGGTAACCTAGATCCAGAAATATGAGGATGGTAGGTACCCACTCATAGGTGAATACTAGTTGTAAAGCAAAGGATAAAGAGCCTATAGTCCACTACTGCTGAGAAGCTAAGTAACAAGGAGAACCCTAAGAGAAACATACATAGATCCCCTGGGGAAGGGGAAATAGACAAGATCTCCTGAGAAATTGGGAACATGGGGTGGGATGGGAGAAAAGAAGGCAGAAGTGGAGATGAGGCGGGGAGGGGGAGGAGAACTTGAGGGAACAGGATGGTCAAGATGGGGGAAGGACAGAGACAGAGAGCAAGGTAAGAGATACCTTGATTGAAAGAGCCATTATGGGGGTGGCAAGAAACCTTGCCCTAGAGAAATTCCCAGAAATCCACAAGGATGATCCCAGCTAAGACCCTAAGCAATAGTGGAGAGGTTGCCTGAACTGACCTTGTCCTATAGTCAGATTGATGGCTTTCTTAAATGTTACCATAAAACCTACATCCAGCAACTGATGGAAGCAGGTGCAGAGAAACACAGCGGAGCATTGGGCTGAGCTCCCAAAGTCCAGTCGAAGAGGGGAGGAGTGAAAATGTGAGCAAAGATGTCAAGACCATGATGGGGATACCCACTGAAACAGTTTACCTGAGCTAATGGAAGCCTTGCAACTCTCGCCTGACAGCAAGGGAACCAGCATAAGACCAACTAGGCCCTCTGAATGTGTGTGACAGTTGTGTCACACAACTGTGTGGGAACTGTGGGGCCACTGGCAGTGAGACCAGGACTTATCCCTACTGCTTGTTCTGGCTTTTTGGAACCCATTCTCTCTGGAAGGATACCTTGCTCAATCTAGATATAGAGGGGAGGGCCTTGGTTCTACCTCAAAGCAATGTCCTTGACTTTGTTGACTTCCCACGGGAAGCCTTACCCTTTCTGAGGAGTGGAAGTAGCCGGTGAGATGGAGGGTGAGGGGGGGGAATGTGGAGGGAGCAGGAGGAGGGAAGGGAGTGGGAAATGGATTTGGCATGTAAAATGAGAAAAGATAGCTTTTAAAAATAAAGTTAAAAAAAGAAAAAACAAACAACAACAAAGAAACCAGATGCTATGGCCTGTAGGATCGGCATTGTGCCTTTCCTAAGAAAGCCAAACCCTGTTAACTTACTATGTCAGCTTCTGTTTCTTTTCTCCATCTGCAACTGCAGTTAACTTCCCTAAATTTTTATTTATAACACTTGTTAGTTGTTTAGACGTCTCTGCATATAAAAAGTGGAAGGAACTTTAAAAAAAAAACCTTTGCCTGGGACTCTGGAAAAAAAAAGTAATTTTCCAAATCACATTTTTTTCTGCTTCAGTAATAATGTTAGGTGTGGTTTTTTTTTAAATGTGTCCCAGACATATAAAATAATATTTTCTAGTCTCTATACTTCAAGGATCTAAAGGTCTGTATCCTGGGATATTCAAGCCTTCCTTCACAAGCCAGTAAAGTAGCTAAGAATGTTATCTGGCCCGTGTCAAGTTTCTCTGTAGCAGGAACTGGTGTGAAGATATCAGTGATGAGGGGAAAAAAAGAGGCTGACAAAGGCTGATGTCTCATGTTAAGTAGTTTAGGGGAAATGTTCTAATTGTCTTTGCTCAACAATTCCACAAAGAAGGTCCTATTGTCAATTTCATTTTACATACAAACATCTGAAATTCCAGAGTTAAAGCAGTTGGCTCCGGTCACAGAGAATAATTAGGCTTGAATCTGAAGCCCTTTTCTTGCCATTGTAATGCAGGCTAACACATAAGCATGTAATCTCTATCCCTTCATGTTTGGGACGGTGGGCATACGTGGAACTTCAACATGGAGAAGAGTAGGTTTTAGTCACCTGCTGGGAGCTATAGCAAATGATTCAAAACTATACTGAAGAACTGCCTGACAGACTGGCTCCCATGACCACGTGTTCAACTCTAGAATTTCCAGGCTTGCACACAGCAGACCATAAAACACTGTGCCTGTTTGCAGCCCCACCACACTGCTAGCCTTGCCCTTGGTTCCAGCCTGGCCTAAAGCCTTTACTACCATTGGCGCCGTTCCCAGGCTGGTCTTGGCACTGGCCTCTTCTCTGCTTTGACTTGAGTTGGCCTAGTTTCTTTCCTTAGCTAAAGCCAAAACTTGAAAACCTTTAGGAGCCTAGGAGCAGCAAATACTTCAAGGAGGAAAAAAATGTCATCTAAATTTTCTGCACATGTAAGTCTCCACTTACCTCCACACTCCCCTCCTCCGTGTTTCTTGGTGAAAAAAAAGATCTCTACTTATAGCCTTTAAATGTATATAGTTTATGGGAGGCTGAGGCAGGAGAATCCCTTGAGCCAAGGCGTTCAAGATCAACCTAGGCAGCATATATTAATATAGGCATATATTAAACCCTGCATGTATTAATAACTACCAAAACTCTTGGGGGATTTTTTGTGTGTTTGTTGCTTTGTTCTTTGTGGTTTGAGGGACTAACCCCAGGCCCTTGCAAATGCCTATCACTGAACTACACCCTGGCCTTCTAGCAAATTTCTTTATTTGTTGTTGTTGCTCTTCCCGTGCACGCACACACCACACACACACACACACACACACACACACACACACACACACACGCATGCATACACACATACGTGTGGAGGTCTGAGAATAACTTTGTGGAGTTGTTTCTTTCTTTCTGCCTTTACGTGGGTTGCAGAGACCAAACTCAGGTTACCAAGCATGTGCAGCAGCACCTTTACCCCTCTGCCCACCAAAATATTTTTTAATTCTTTGGATTCCTCATTTTCTGTACACTTTCACTTCAGCGGGGCGGTGTCAAAACTACTTACTGATAAAAACCTGGCTACTTTCTGTGTTCAATTTGATTCCTAGTTAGCAACAGTTGAGAGAGAGAGAGAGAGAGAGAGAGAGAGAGAGAGAGAGAGAGAGAGAGAGAGAGAACATAGGTTCTCAGGAGCTTATGGGGTAATAAAGGCACAGTTATATTACTTTTGAACTTTTTTTAACTTTCAAGAAAGTATCAACACGTTCCACTTCACTTCAACACAGCCCAATGTGCCACCCTGTTTATGCTATCTCAGAAGGTAGAGGCAGATGCAGGGCTACATGTCCATAAGTCCACTAGTAGGAAGGCTGAGACAAGAAAGTCAGAACTTTGAAGCTAGCCTGCACTACACGGTAAGTTTCTCTCCGCCCCCCTCTCTCCCAAGTACTTCTAAGAGAGTTGTTAATTCCTTAAAGATGAGTCTCTCTCTCTCTCTCTCTCTCTCTCTCTCTCAAAATAGGAGTAGAGGGGGAGTGGCGGGATGGCAGATCTATAGACTAACTACAAACTTTTCAACAGTTTCTAGGGTCTCCCACTGGATAGTACAACCTACATTTTAAGCTTCTACTAAAGGTCCTTGCACTCCACTTTGCGTCTGGTGTTTGCTGGGATACATACTGTGTGAGATATGAGCTTGGGTCTGAAAATAATGAAGAGCCATTAGTTACATGGGAGGCTACTGGAAAGTGGCTGGAACATCAAATTCTAGTTATGCCAAAGCACGACGCAGGAAGATCACTAATTACAGGCCAGTCTGGGTAATTTATAGAAGAGATAGACAGAGAGAATGAAGGGGAAAGGGAGGGGAGGAGAAATAGAGAAGCAAGTGCATGGACAGGGGAATTTCTGGGGAAAGCCTCTGAAAACCTAAATTGTTATTTCATTTACTTTTTTTTTTTCCGTGCAGTGCTAGGGATGAAAGGATTCCAGAACTTCACACATGCCAAGCAAGTCCCCTACCACTGAGCTACATCCCCAAGCCCTAAACCACTATATTTTCACTAATTTCAAAAGATGCTTTTAGTAGAGGAACTCACGATACCAGCATCCAAGTTCATGTATTGATAGGCTTTTATCCACTAAAGACTTGTTGAGACATTACAGTCCTCACCCAACAATGGTTTTCATTAATGACATGCATGAAAATTTCCATTGCCCATTTTGACTTTCCTATTTTCATTCTTGTTTAATCTTTTGTCTGATTTAAGGCTAATAATGAAATAAATGTAATTCAATAACTAGAGTTTACACAATGCTTTATGTGAGGTCGTCTTCATTCATGTCACATAACATAGTGCATATGACTAACAGAACTACTAGAAAGATAACATCAGAAAAATGACTGGACTGTTTTCCCAACGGCTAACTCTAATTCCCTTCCTTTTACAATAAAAAAGGCAAATGCTCAGAATAATAGGTCACTGACTGCAAACTAATGTGCAGTTATGCTAACAGTAAAATTCCAAGAGACAAAGTTTTAAAACTTGGCCTTGTGGTACAGACCCATATCCAACTATTCAGGAGGCTGGGGTCGGAGTAGCCTAAATTAGAGAGCAAACTGAGTAACCTATTGAGATCCTATCTCAAAAGCTGGTAGGGTAGGAATGCATCTCAGTGTTGAGAAAGTTTGATCCTCAGAACCAGAATTCTATTTATTTATTTATTTATTTAGTTAGTTAGTTAGTTAGTTGTTTGATTCTTTTGAGACAGGGTTTCTCTGTGTAAACCTGTCTGTCCTGGAACTCACAGAGATCCGCCTGCCTCTGCCTCCCGAGTGCTGGGATTAAAGGAGTGCACTGCCACCACCTGGCCAGAATGAAAATGTTTTAAATGAAATAAAATGCTGGGTATAATAGCTGTTAACTGAAATCCCAACACATAGGAGGCTGAGGCAGAGCAGATGCAGAAAGTCTGAGGCATCATGGGATACACACTGAGTTTCAGACAGTTTTGAGCTACTAAGAGAGACCCTGTTTCAAAAGAACCCTTTTAACATGCAGTTCTGAGGCAGTATAAACAGGTCATTTCCAAAACCTTACAGTAAGTTTTTTTTTAAATCTTTATTTATTTATACAATATTCTCTGTGTGTACGCCTGCAGGCCAGAAGAGGGCACCAGACCCCATTACAGATGGCTGTGAGCCACCATGTGGTTGCTGGGAATCGAACTCAGGACCTTTGGAAGAGCAGGCAATGCTCTTAACCTCTGAGCCATCTCTCCAGCCCCTTACAGTAAGTTTTATGCTAGAAATTTTACAGAATGAGATTCTACCTAAGGCAGCAGAAACACACCACATAGAGCACACAGTGGACACACAACACAAACACAATATAACCACAACACAGTCAGTTAACATACACCACAAAGCGGCAGACTCACAACACACACAGTGGACTCATATCACTCAGTCAGTGCACACATAACACACAAAAAGGGCACACACAACACAAAGCAAGGGGACATATTCCACATAGGCAGTGTGCACACAACTCAGACTGAACACACAATACACAGGCAGTAGACACACACCACACAGGTGCAGGACACTGGGATGATTGTCTAAAGAAGAGAAAGCCAAAAGCTGAGGGACTAACTCGGGTAGGGTGGCTGCTAACATTCATGAGATCTGGGGTACCTCGAAAGCACCATGAAGGGGAAAAACACACAGCAAGGTACGCTGGCAAAGTCTCAATATATGCCAATCAAGCTTTCCCTATCACACTATGGTACCAACACTAACCACAGGAAGGAAATTGGCCTCACACAGCCTTGCTAAGAATGGTGCATGAATTTGCATTTCAGCCATCAGAGAGCTTGATTAGGCCACTAAATTGCATTACTTATTTTTAGATATCTTCGGGACAGTTTTGAGCAGCAGAGGAGGGTTTCCACAAATTTGAGATTAGCTTGATCTACTTAGTAAGCCCCAGGCTGACCTGGGCTATACGTAGAAAGCCTGTCTCAGAACAAATTGAGCTTTAATAATGGCAAATACTACAAGGAAACCAAGGCCAAATATTACCATTTGCTATGTCAGAGTCATCTACTTGGACTCTGTCACTGTCACCATCCTTTGAGAATGCATTTATATCATTCTTATTCTCCAGATCAGGAAATTTAAGCTCAGAAAGGTGAAATAGCTTATCCAAAGTATACTTAGAAACAGCCCAATATCTCTGAGCAAGAACATCATCTTTTCTGCCCCCGGTGGTACAGGAGATAGAACCCAAGGCTTTGTATATGCTAAGCAAGCATCCTCTTGCTGATCTACACCACCAGCCATTGTTTAATATTTATTTTGAGAAAAGTGGTATAAAGTTGCTTTGACTAACCTTAAACTCATCCTGTAATCCAGGCAGGCCGTGGACTCATGGCCTGGGATTGGTGGAAATTTGTGGCCTGATCTTGGGCCTTTTTTTCTCTGTAGGGTGGAGCTTAGTCACCCCCCTCATCTCCAGGGGCTGAAGTAGTTCAGGGGAACTGGCCTGGCTGCTTGCACAGGGGTTTACAAAGAGAATCAAGAGTTCAAGGTCATCCTTACATATGGGATCTGAGGTCAGCGTGGGCTACATGAGATCCTGTTTCAAAAAGAAAAAGAAAAAAACTGAACCAAAAGAGAGAGAGGAAAGGATGGAAGGAGGGGAGACTGCTGCTAAATGGGTCAGTGGGTAAAGGTGAATGCCGCCATGCTTGATGCCTGGAGCTCAGTGCCCAGGACTAAGATGGCGGAAGGACAGAATCAACATCCAAAAGTTCTTCTCTATTTCCCCATGCCCACTGTGGTGACCTGAAACTTCTGATTAACCTGCTTCCACCACTGAGATGCTGGAACTACAGACTTGGGGCATACCACCCGGCCTGGTTAAGGTGGTACTAGAGCCATGGTCCTTGGCATTCTAGGCCTACATCTCCCGATTGAGTTACATCTCCACTGTTTGAACCTTTCTAGTTGGTCAAGTTTTGTGTTCCTTTTTCAGGATCCAAATCAGAGAAAAACCTGTTGTGAATGTTTGAGCAGAATCTTGAAGCCCTCATTTTTAGGCAAAGATCTCCTTTATGGGTCTCCTTTGTCCCACCTCATCCTACTGATCCCCTGTCCCCTATTCTAGTGGTCTTGGTGTTCTCTCTTCCTCATACCTCTTGCTTCTGGGAATACCTTTAGGAAACAAACATTTTCTATTACTAGAGGAAACCTGTATTCTAACCCCAAGGTAGCTAGGGAAAGACTGAGAACTACCCAAGTCCACAATCCTTTTCCATGTCTGACATTAACCAGATAGATGCCAAACTTGAGTCTTTTATCCAAGAGCTCTATGGCTTTATTAAAGAATTTTGAAGCCGGGGTAGGGGAAGGGAGTGGGGTTTAGTGACACACGCTTTTAATCGCAGCACCCAGGAAGCAGAGGCAGGTGGATCTCTGTGGCCAGCTGGATTTACAAAGCAAGTTCCAGGACAGCCAGAACTGTTACACAGAGAAATTCTGTCTTAGAAAAACCAAAATAAATAATAATAGTGATAATAATAATTTTGATATACAAAGAGCTCAAGAAATTGGACACCAAAAGACCACATAATCCAATAAAAAAAATGGAGTACAGACCTAAACAGAGAACTCTCAACAGAGGAATCTAAAATGGCTGAAAGACACTTAAGGAAATGTTCAACATCCTTAGTCATCAGAGAAATGCAAATCAAAACAACTCAGAGATTCCATCTTACACTTAGAAGAATGGTTAAGATCAAAAACACTGATGACAACTTATGCTGGAGAGGATGTAGGGTAAAGGGAACACTCCTCCATTGCTGGTGGGAGTTCAAACTGGTACAACCCCTTGGATGTCAGTGTGGCAATTTCTCAGAAAATTAGGAAACAACCTTCCTCAAGACGCAGCAATACCACTTTTGGTTATATATCCAAAGGATACCCAATCGTGCCACAAGGACACGTGCTCAACTATGTTCATAGCAGCTTTGTTTGTCATAGCCAGAACCTGGAAACAACCTAAATGCCCCTCAATCGAAGAATGGACAAGAAAAATGTGGTACATTTACACAATGGAGTACTTACTACACAGCAGAAAAAATAATAACAGCTTGAATTTTGCAGGAAAATGGATGGAGCTAGAAAACATTATTTTGAGTGAGGTAACCCAGACATAGAAAGACAATTATCATGTGTACTCACTCATAGGTGGTTTTTAAACATAAAGCAAAGAAAGCCAGCCTACAAATCACAATCCAAGAGAAAGACAACAATATGGACACTAAGAGAGACTTACATGGATCTAATCTACATGGGAAGTAGAAAGTAGAAAAAGACAAGATCTCCTGAGTAAATTGGGAGCATGGGGACCTTGGTGGAGGATTGAAGGGGGAGGGGAGAAGCAGAGAGGGGAGCAGAGAAAAATGTAGAGCTCAATAAATATCAATAATTCCATTCCCCATGTAACCGTTCCTATGAAATAATAATCTTTAAAAGGTGCTGTTAACCCTCTATTTTCACCGTGTGTGCATTTTTTACATTTATGAATTAGCGTATGTGTGTAGGCACATGCATGCCACTTTGTTTGTATGGAGGCTAGAAGACAATGTGTTCTTCAGTTTCCTCGTTTTATGTGGATCCTGGGGATCACATTCGGGTCACCAGTTTGTGGCAAGCGCCTTTACCTGCTGAGCCACCTACCAGTCCATTATGCACATTTTCTTACTGTGTGAGACAAAGCCCTGGCTTGTAGCCCTGGCTGGCCTGGAACTCACAAGATCCACCTGCCTCAGCCTAGGATTTAAAGCATGCATACTACACCAAGTTATTATGCACTGAAAAGTTTAAAGACAAGATGTTTCCAGTAACACTTCAGTTTTCCCAGCATATGTACAGTGCAGGGCAGAGAATAAACCGCGCATCCCTAACAGACCTGAGAGCCAAGCTCTGGTCTAGCTGTTCCCAGGTGGTGGAGGTGGGCAGGGGAAAGAACAGTGCAGAGTAAGGTGCTGTGCCTGTTGGTTGGTTCCCGGTTGTCCTGCCATTGTTCGGTGTGCATTTCCGTTAATGTTGCCAAGTATTAGAGGATAAGTCCCAGTGCCCAAAGGGTGTAGAAGTAGAACGGTCATTGTGAATGTCCTGCTGTCTTCTGGAGGCGCCCTCTGTCATACTTTCACTAGCATCATCCTGAACTGGACCTGGATGGAGAAGAGGACGGACGAGGGAAGAGCTCTTGGCTAGGACCACGACATCTAGAAGACAATTTCAACTGTACCCAGGGATCCATATGTGCATTGCTGGGAAGATACTTGTGTTTATTGGAATCGTTGAGCCGTGTCTGGACATACTGCTAGGTTGACTGTGGAGGACAGAGGGAGGCACACGGGGCGAGGTCTGCAGCCCTGCGCTGTTGAGATTGACATCCTAAGACCCCCTGCCGTAGGTGCATCTTCAGTGCTCATAGGAATACATTGATTGAGCAGGAACATGCCTTCACGTTTTAGTATATAGATCTGAAGATAAACTTAGGAATGCTGTGCTTAGTGTGCTCTGTTGCTTTGTGTTTCCCTGTAAGCTGAGCATTGAGGGAATGCAGATTTTAGTTGTAACTTCGCCAGTACTTCTATCTAGAGGCCTGCTGCCATTTTTGTCTTCTATGAAATTTTTGTTGCCAAGGAAGAGAGG
The DNA here is from genome assembly GCF_903992535.2 of Arvicola amphibius. NCBI lineage: Eukaryota > Metazoa > Chordata > Mammalia > Rodentia > Cricetidae > Arvicola > Arvicola amphibius. The sequence continues at coordinate 57,129,651 of NC_052065.1, forward strand.
ATTACAGCTTTGTCTGACAGATTGAGATGGTGTGGTGTATTCTTGGTTATCAACATACTCATGTATCGTGGGGTTTTAGATGGTGAATAATCACAATGTGGGTGCAAGTATGGTACATACTGTGTAACCTCAGTTACCTAATGTATGTACACTTGCAGCACCCAGAGGGACACGGCAAGCCGAGCTGCATGTGACTGGGTGACTGTTCTTGGCTTCTTGTGTTTTGTTTCCTGTGATGTACATGCTACAAAATAAAAGCTTCTTTTTAAAGTTTAAAAAAAATAAAATAAATATCAATAAAATAAAAAGGAAAAAATAAACAATCCGACTGGGAATATCTGGGCCATGGGAGAAAAAATAATAATTTTGAGCCATCATTATCTTCTTTTACCTAATTTGGCAGAAGATATATAACTATCTGCTACACCCTTGAGAAAAAGATCCATATTTGGTCATTGGCCAGGCAAATGGTCGATAAGGTCTCTGCCTGTGACCCATGAAAGGCCCCTCCTAGGGAAGACGCAGGATCAGTTGAGAACCTATCCCATTTTGGCTCCAGATTTACTGAAGCTATGTGTAAATATGTTAACTAGTAGCCAGAGCACCCCCAAAGGCTTCTCTGTTCTTTTAGTCCATCTCATTGGCCAGGATATGAGACAAAAATGTCAAAAACTGGGTAAGGGAAAAAAAAAACTAGGTAAGGAACCCCAAGGTCATTTTCCCACTTGACTCAATATGGTCTTCAAGGTATTTAATCACCTGGAGGGGGCCTCAAGGACTAAGAAGGACAGGGAATGTGGCAAGCTATGGACCCAATGCATGGCAGCACTGTTGACCCATGACTGTGTTGGGGCTACCCTGACTCTACCTAACAGGTATGCTAACCATCAATTGAGAGCTTCTCCCTGCCTCGTGAGGACTTTATCAGGCTGTTAATAACTAGGAACAATAATTGTTATGATTTATGGTGCAGATGACCCTGGTAGGTCCCACGGTGGGTGGGAGACAGCTGCAGCTAGGAGACAGATGGATATGCCATGCGGAGAGAGCTTGGGTATGGAGACTTTATTTAGTGGGTATTGGAAAGGTATGAGAGGGTAAGGTGGTATGGGGGGAGGGAGGAAATAGGAGGGGGGAAGGAAGAAGGCAGGGAGCTGCCTCTTCAGAAGTAGAACAGAGAGAGGAAAGAGGAGGGGGCAGAGGAGGGGGGCAGGGACTGCCTCTTCAGAAGGACAGAAAAAAAAGGAGAGAGAGTGAAGACTAGCTTACCGATGGGAAGGGGGAGATTGGGAATGGGTGGAACTTGTCTCCTAAAAGGGACAGGGTACCCAGGTGATAGGGCAGGTCAGGATAATTATTATAACAATAATGACATTTGAAAATGTCAAAATCCACATCCTTCCACCACCTGGTTCGTGTCAACACTACAAATAAATAGGACGTTGAAAGAGAGACTACCCCTCTCTAACCAATAGCAAAAGTGTATCAATTGATGATATGTTCTTTGGCCTCTTTTGGAGGGCCCACCACCCAGCTCTCAAATGAATCACACATGGAGGCTTATTCTTAGTTATAAACATTCAATCTTAGCTTGGCTTATTTCTTGCCCGCTATTTTTAACTTAACTTATCCCATGTACCTTTTGGTTCTGAGCTTTTCCCTTTCTCTTACTTCTGTGAATCTTACTCTTACTCCATGGATTGCTGTGTAGCTGGTGGGCTGCTCCCTGATGTTCCCCTCCTTCTCAGGCCACTACTCAGAACCCCTTCTCCCAGTTTTCTCCCTCCAATTTTTCCCTCTGCCTGTCAGCCCCACCTATCCTTTTTCCTGCCTGGCTTTTGGCCATTCAGGCCTTTATTAGATCATCAGGTGTTCTAGACAGGCAAAGTCTCACAGCTTCACAGAGTTAAACAAATGTAGCATGAACAAAACACACTTTAAAAATAATATTCCCAACACAAAAGTCCCAGGAACATTACAGCCCAAGGAAGCCATGGTTACATTTAACTCTGGTCCCGATTTTGAGGAACCCCTGAAGGAAAGAGTACCTCCTTTAGCTTGATTGAGCAGGCCCAGAAGCTGACCTTACGGATGAGTAGAAGGCGGCCCTGGGTGTGTCAAGAACTAGATTTAATTGTATTTTGAAAAAAATATTTGTAAAGCTTTCTTTTTTGTAACTTTGATGAGTATGGGTGTTTTTGCCTGCATGTCTATTTCCATCACATCTGTGGGGGTTGATAGACATCCTAGAACAGGAGCTATAGATGGTTGTTAGCTGCCATGTGAGTGCTGGGAATCCAAACCTGGTTCTTTGTAACAGCAGCCAAAGCTCGTAATCATGGAGCCGTCTCGCCCGCCCCTAGGCTCATTTTCTTTATATGTATGGGGCCACTGGCTCTGCCTTGACTGCTGTTCCGGGAGCACTTCTCCATCCTTGACCTGTCTCTGTAGAATTGAAAGGCAACCTTACCAAGGCCGCTTCACATTGCCTCTGGTGTGCTCCATAGAACAACATGTCTTCACACACCCATTCCTAGTATTAATAGCCAATGTAGCCCACTCCTGGGGAGTGGCATCATGTCAAAATTCAGCTCGAGCATTCATGACAAAACTCCACTGCTGTCACTTGCTCAGGCTCTATACCTAGGCACCTCCTAGTATAGATCCCTCTATTTTTCAGTAAGTTCCCCTGAGGTATGGATTGTCTCACTTCCTGGATGATCTCAAAGACCTCAGTTCCTTTCCTGGACACTCTTTGTATCCCCTGAAGTCTAAATACCAGAGCTGACCACAACCTCTCATTCATAAATTTGAGGCCTGGGGCCTACTTACCCTGTTACTTCCCTTTCAACATATCTACGTTGGTAGCCAGGAACCTGGTGGCATTTACCAACTGGTACCATGCTTCTAGCCAATAATAAAGCCGTAATCACTTTGTTGTACAGAACCCCTGTATCATCCTAAGCCAGGTTTCCAAGGGACTGTCTGGTTTACAGTCCTAGGCCTAAAGGATACTCTCAGTTCTTTTGCCTTGGATTGCTGAGACCCTGACTTGCAGTTTGGTCAACAACTAACTTGGACTTTCCTGCCCCAGGGACGCCAAAGCAGCCCCCACCTGTTTGGCCAGGTCTCAGATAAAGACCTTTCACCCTTATAGCTTCTTCCTAGTCTTTCTTGAATCCGTAGATAACCTGCTTCTCTGCTGCCCAGACACAGAAACCTCCACGGAAATAACACAGAATGGTTTCTTATGGTTATGGAGGTACAAATATTTTTTTCACCTCAAGATAAGTGCCAACTCCAGGCACCCAACATTTTTCAAGCCACCATGTGTACACACACACACACACACACACACACACACACACACGTAATCATAGATGTAGGTATATCTGCCACAACTACACTCTGAATTTCTGAATTTAGATTCAGTTAAGTTTCTTTATTAGGGCCTCATGGGCACCAGAGAATGAGCCTTGAAATTGCACACCTCCTATTGATAAGGCCCTACAAACATTCAAGTAGACTGTCACCATTACTCCCACATTGGCCCTACAAGAACAACACAAGGAAAACTCTTCTCTCTGCATGCTTGTGAAAGAAAGTGAATTTCACTGAGAGTCCTCACTCAAATGCTGGGGACAGCCACTAGTCCAGTTGCCTACTTGTCAAAAGTTTAGAGCTAGTCATTCAAGGATTGACCCCGTGACTCTGAGCTTTAGCTTCAGGTACCCTCTTGATCAAAGAGCCAAACTAAAATGATAGTTATAACATATTAGATTCTAGATATATTCAACTTTGAATTTTTTCCTAGATTTCTAATAGTCCCATTTACATATATCAGATTCCCCTCACCTAAGGACCATTCAGGCACTCGAATTATTGCCTTAGTTACAGGCCCAAGCTCCTCTCCCTTACTCCAGCACTCCTGCTGAGAAATCTTAGGTCTAGACCCTGATGCCAGGCAGGAGCTTCTGAACACCCCTCTCCCTGTTCCTGGGGTCACATGGTTAACTGGGGGCAGTGGTTATACCCTGGATGGAACTCAGGTTTCCAGGTATTCAATTATCATCTTTATATAAGTCATTAAATCTGACTCCTTGTCCAGGCAGCAGCAGGTCAACACAAAAACCTAACTTATTTCCTTCTATTATACCCTTCAACTAGAGGCAAACAAGTGGCTTAAGTAATATCTATACCAGCTCAGTCTGTCTTCCACATGGCTCATGCCAATGCTGCTATTTGGGACAAATAATGTACTGTACTAATTAATATAGGACCTCAATAATAAAGAAAAGAGGCATTGCGTATATAGGAATTGTCTGCCCTATCTTAATTTTTCTATAACTCTAACATTGTTATAAAATAAATGTGTATTTTTTAAAAATATCTGAGATTGGTTCAAAATCATCCAGTAAAAAAAGTATAGGGAAAATAAGTTAAGCAAAAGTGGTCATGAATTGTAGTTGTTAAAACTGGTGCTAGGTGTAAGAGCGCTCACTCTGCCAGGTGTGATGGTGCACGCCTTTAATCCCAGCACTGGGGAGGTGCAGGTGGATCTCTGAGTGCAAGGCCTGCCTGATCTACAGAGTGAGTTCCAGGACAACCAGAGTTACACGAAGAAACCCTTTCTTGAAAAAACAAAATGAAAAACAAAAAGGAAAGAAAGAAAGAACATCTTACTATTTTCTGTCTTTCTGTATGCTGGATACTTTCCATAATAAATATTTAAAAGGAGACATGCAAAATTTGAAAGGTAAGTCCAAACAGCAGAACAAAATGCACACCAACTGAAATCAAGAATACAAAGAATTTGGATGGATACCTTGCTCAGCCTAGATATAGTAGGGAGGGCCTTGGACCTTCCCCAAAGCAATGTACCTTACCCTCTCTGTGGAGTGGATGGAGGATGGGGTGGGGGAAATGTGGAGGGCATGAGAGGAAGGGAGGGAGTAGGAACTAGGATTGATATGTAAAATGAAAAGGATAGTTTGTTTTCTTTTTAAAAAAAATAAAATTAGGCCGGGCGGTGGTGGCGCACGCCTTTAATCCCAGCACTCGGGAGGCAGAGGCAGGCGGATCTCTGTGAGTTCGAGACCAGCCTGGTCTACAAGAGCTAGCTCCAGGACAGGCTCAAAAACTGCAGAGAAACCCTGTCTCGAAAAACCAAAAAAATAAATAAATAAATAAAATTAACAAAAAGAAACTAAAAAACCTGCAAAAAATTCCCCCCATCTACTTCCTCTATCTCCTCCATTTTCCCTTGCCATTTTATATATTCTTCCTTTGGTTTTCATTTCCCTTCCCTACTTGAGACCCACATTTTATTTTCTACTTTTCCTTCCAGAATAGCTCACTCCAAAAGCATTCAAACTGACAAAGAATGCTGGGTTCAGGGTGACAGTTAAGGGGAACAATGGTGACCAGAGGCAGGGTTTCTGACCCTGATCTGAGTGACTGGGCATGACGCATCTCTAGCACCCACTAAACTTAGAATCAAGGATGTGATAAAGACAACTTCTATAACCACACATTCCCCGTGTTGCTTGCTCCTCTTACCTGCCGACTGTACCTAGGAATGTTGTAAAGACATTGATTTCTTTTCTGTGTACATTAAAGTTAATACAATATTTTTCATTGTCATGACATTCAATGTAATGCAAACCTATTTTCCTGGGCCACGGCTGCACATTTGGAGCTCAGAATATACTGTTCTCTTATTTTCTTGAAGCAAAAGTTTTTGTGGTGCATATTTGTTGCACAGGGACAAGCTGAAAGAGTAAACTGAACTTTAATAAGTGTTGTGATATTTGCACAGGTTCAAAGCACCTCCTAACAAAAAATCCCATTCCTTTTTTTTTTTTTTGAAACAGGATCTCACTATGTAGCTTTGGCTGACCTGGAACTTGCTACATAGACCAGGTCGGCCAAGAATTCACAGGGATCCAACCGCCTCTGCCTCCCAAGTACCAGGATTCAAAGCTTGTGCCACCACTCCTGGCCTGTACTGCACTTTGAATGTTTATGTAATCTTGAGAGTATTTTGAACTAAAAATAAAGAGGATGAAGAAAATAACTTGCCAGCTATGCTCATGCATACCTGTAATTTCGGCCCTCAGGAGGCTGTGGTAGGAGTGCCCAGAAGTTGAGGTAAGCCTGAACTATACAGTAAGTACCAGGCATGCCAGTGTTACATAGCAACAGTGAGTTTCAAAAGTCCGAAACACTGAATGGGAGATAGAGTAAAAAGAAAGAGTGTCTAGAAGAGAAATCAAAAAAGTGTCCCCAGAGCAGCAGAGAAATAGCAAAGCAAGAAGGTAAGACATGCTGTAGAAAAGAAAGGGGCTCTCCCTACACTATTTAAAGGTTCAGTCTTGTGAAAAATGCAGACGATAAACAAATTAACAGGAGAAAAGCATACAAATTTAATATATACGCATGCGCACCGAAGTCTTACAAAACAGGAGACTTAAAAACAAACCGAATGTTTGAGGCTTAAGTAGCATTCTCAGCTACAAAATGAAAGAGGCATGGAGTTTGAGATGGACAGGTATCAGACAAATGCCAAGTGGGAAGGTAAGGGGAACATTGACCCAGGAAACAAAGGGTAAATTTGCTCTCAGGTAAGAGTCCTCCCAGTAAGGGGCTGCTTGTAGCCCCCACTCCCGTGAGTGAATCTTCCCTGTTTGGTGAGAAGGCAGCTCATAAAGAACCCATGAACTCTAGACTGACAACTATGGAGCCTCCATGGGACCAAACTAGGTCCCCTGTTATGTGGGAGGCAGTTGTGTAGCTTGGTCTGTTTGAGGGGCCCCTGACAGTGGAACCAGGATCTAGCCCTGGTGCATGAGCTGGCTTTTTTGAGTCATCCCCTATGGTGGGATGCTTTGCTCAGCTTGGATGCAGGGGACAGGAGCTTGGTTCTGTCTCAATGAATGTGCCAGGCTTTGTTGACTCCCCATGGAAGGCCATACCCTTTGGGAGGAGTGGGTGGGGGATGGGCTGGGAGGGGAGATGACGGGAAGCAGGGGGGAGGGAGAACTCTGGTTGGAATGTGAAATGAAATTAAAATAAATATATAAAAATTGTATTTCTCCTTTTTTCTTTAAATTCATTGTTTGAGGGAACATATAAAGCAGTGGGTTTCACTGTGCCTTCTTTCCTCCTCCTCCTCCTCCCTTGTAACACGTAAGCTTTTGTGCAAGTACATTGTATGTTGAGCTCTCTTTCTTCCTTTTTGGTTTTTTGAGACAGGTATAACAGTCCTGACTGTCCCAGAATTCTCTCTGTAGATCAGACTGGCCTTGAACTCAGAGATCCACCTGTCTGTGCCTCCAAAGTACTGGGACTAAAGGAAAACGCCACCACCGCCACCCAGCAAGCTCTCTTTCTTATCCTCCTTTCTCTCACCTCCCTTCCATTACTCCCTCTGTCCTCACAGTTTTATTTCTATTTTGAAGTCCTAAATATACACATGACTTTATGCATCTATATAAAATCTAGGAGTCACAAATAAAAGAAAATATGTGACATTTGTCTTTCTGAAAATGGCTTAATTTATTAATTTCTTTATCTCCAGTTATATCCATTTAATGCAAATGACAGGACTTTGTTCTTTATGGCTGAAAGAAAATTCCATTGTGTCTATATTTTCCTTATTCATCCCTCTACTGATAGATACCATGATTGGTTCCCAAACTTAGTTATTGTAAAAAGTACAGCAGGAAACACTGACGTGCAATCATCTCTGTGATATGTTGATATCTCCGTGATATGCCTTTGGGTGGGTACCAGGGATTGTCTTTCTGGATCTAATGAAAGACCTCCTTCGAATTTTTAAAGAAATCACCATATTTCTATGAGCTGAGCTTCCAGAAGGTTCTTCTGGGTGCGCCCGCCTTTTTGAGTCCTGACTCTTTTTTTCTTCTCTTTTGTCTTTTTCTTTTGGATGCTGGCCAGAGCTTCCACATGCTGTTAGCCTCCCTAACTAAATGCTTTGGACTTCTTTAAACTGAGCGATGGATTTAAAAGCTCATGGTCTCCATACTCCTCCTTCTGGCAGCTGTGAGATTACAGCTTGCTGGGCCTTTACATTTATGATAATCCTCCTGCCTCAGTCTCCTGAGTGGACTGGTGGGTTTTACCGGCCTGAGTGAGTAAGCTTGATTTTCTCGAGCTTGAGTTCTTTGTATGTTATAGCTACATTATTCTTATCAGATATTTGCTTTCTAAATACTTTCCCTCACAGTGTAAGTTGTCTTTTTCTTTCTTCATAGACTCATTAAAAAAACTATTTTTATTTAGTGGGGGGTCATATATGTGGAGTTGGTCCTATCCTTCTATCTTTGTGTGGTCTCCTGGAATGGAACTAAGGTGATGAGGTTCAGATGCAAGCAATTTTGCCCACTGAGCCAACTCACATGTCCTACAGTATACCTTGATGCACAAAAAGCTATTTGTTTTTAGAAATCTATTGCAATGTTAGTAATTAATTTTTGCTAATTTTTATTTCAATAGTGCCACCAAAGACAGGTCTTTGAATCAAGTAGCTATTTAGACTTTTAATTTGTTAATTTCCATCTTAAGGATTGCACTCCTTATCACATTAAAGTTTCACAAATGCTCATCTGAATCATAAATAGGTCAAGGAAGAAATTAAAGACTTGCTAAAATTCAACAAAATGACCATAGAACAAATACAAGTGTATGGAACACAATGAAAGTAGTATTAAGAGGAAAGTTCATAGCACTAAATGTGTACATAAAGAAGCTAGAAAAAAATCTCACACTAGTGAGGTAACAGAACACCTGAAAACTCTAGAACAAAAAAAAATCACACCCAGGAGGACTAGAGGGAAGAAAATAATCAAATTGAGAGCTGAAATCAACAAAATAGAAACAAAGACAACAATACAAAGAATCCATCTTACACCTGTTAGAATGGCCAAGACCCAAAACTCCAATGACAGATTATGCTGGAGAGCATGTGGGGTTAAGAGAACATTCCCCTATTGCTGGTGGGAATGCAAACTTGTATAGCTGCTTTGGTTATCAGTATGGTAATTTCTCAGAAAATTAGTAAACAACCTTCCTCAAGACCCAGCAATACCACTTTTGGGTATATATCCAAAGGATGCTCAATCATAGCACAAGGACACGTGCTCAACTATGTCCATAGCAGCTTTGTTTGTCATAGCCAGAACCTGGAAACAACCTAAATGCCCCTCGACTGAAGAGTGGATAAAAAAGATGTGGTAATTTACACAATGGAATATTGCACAGCAGAAAAATAATGACATCTTGAAATCTGCAGGCAAATGGGTGGCTCTAGAAATCATCATATTGAGTGAGGTAACCCAGACCCAGAAAGACAAATATCGTATGTACTCACTCATAAGTGGCCTTTAGATATAAAGTAAAGAAAAACCAACCTACAATTCACAATCCCAGAGAACCTAGACAACAAAGAGGACCCTAAGAATGACATACATGGATCTAATCTACGTGGGAAGTAGAAAAAAGACAAGATCTCCTGAGCAAATTGGGAGCGTGGGCATCATGGGAAAGGATAAAAGGGAAGAGGGGAGGAAGGAAGGGGATGAAGAAAAAGGTATCGCTCAATTAAAAAAAAGATAACATGTGTCACCCAACATAGTCCTGACCTCTATCTGGAAAACAATGATAGAAAGCACTTCAGTATCCCTTTATCACAAGCCAAGTTTACTCTCACTTTTATCACTGTTATCATTTCTGAACAATTTAAAGTAAACCACTTATCTCTTTGGAATCTCATTTTCTTATGAAACTGAAATACAAATAGAGCTAACAGAATGTGAGAGAAAACTAGACGCAGCACTGTGTGTGAAACTCGTTTGTAAAGTGATAGAGGACTTGGGATATAGCTCAACGGTAGAACAATAGTCTAGCATGCACAAGACACTGGATTTGATCTCCGGCAGGGTAACATTTTTTTAAAAAAAAAATAGGAGAAACGGGGCTAGAGAGATGGCTCAGCACATATTGTTCTTGCAGAGGACCCTAGTTCAGAATCCAGATGTTTGTGGCTCACAAACATCTATAACTCCAGTCCCAAGGGCTCCAACATCCTAGTCTGACCTCCACAGACACCAGTCACACACACGGTACACATCCCTACAGGCAAATACTCACACACAGAAAACAATTTTATATACTTTATATTCTTTTTAAAGAAAAAAGTGTCAAATTTATTTCTGTACTTAGTTTTATTGTTAAATAAGATTATTTGATAGTTACTGTAATGTAAAATTCATTACCAGGGGAGCAGAAAACGTTAATAAGTGATTAAATTCAGCAGTAAATAAAGTTTCTGGACCATGAATTTAGAAAAACTGTGTTTAATGTCTGAAATCTATTTTACCACTGAAAGATCCTTAGGCCCTTCTAACTGTCATTTTATCCAGTTCCTGCAATCACACTGCCATTAAACCTTTATCAGTTATGAAGTGTGACTTCACACATTTGAAATTTTAATTTTCGCTTTGAACCTATTCGAGTAAAAAGTAACAGAGCACCACCACCATACGGATTACAAACAGATGGAATAAAAAGCAAAGTAATATCTACGTAATCAGCAAATGATCAGTACTATTTACCTGTTTCACAGTTCCAATGAGTAGGGCATACAAGAAAAAAACCCGAAGCCAAGGTAGTAACAGTGACTGGCCTTTTCACTGCCAGCGGCTACAAAGCACAGTGCTCTGCTCAGCAGCTCCCCTAAGAAAGTGGCAGTGCTGGGCACAAACAGTATCTAGTCCAGTGGGTGACGTTTTGGATTGTCAGAATAAGGAGAATCTTTTCTAAAGTTATGTTTAAAAATGCAGACAGTCTTGGTAATTACCAGTTGTCACAAGGTTGAAGTTAGAAAATGAGAACAGACACACTCATTAACTGTAATTTTCTCTTAAGAAAGTCAGCAATGCTTCCATCCCAAAAATTAAGCAATAGGAATTTTTAAATCACTATTACTATATTATACACGTTAGTCCTTAATTCCTGCACTTGGGAAGCAGAGACATTGTGAGTTCAAGGCCAGCCTGATCTACATGGTGTGTTAGTCGAAGCTATGTAGAGAGACCATGTCTCAAATACAACAACAAAAATACTGTATATTTTAAGCCAAAGAAACCTTTCGCCTTAGAAAGTAATTCTTTTACATATCTAATATCCTCTGTCCAGAACTGATCCTTATTTTAAACCATTTGAATAGTATATATAATCTAGAGCCATTTTTCTTCACACAATGTTTTTCACTTAAGTACATAAGCTCCAAAGCGACAAATGATTGTCAGTTTTAAAGAATTTTTGCCACAAGTTGAGTAAATAAATTTTTTTTGGTTTTTCATGGCAGGGTTTCTCTGTGTAGCCTTGGCTGCCCTGGAACTTGCTCTGTAGACCAGGCTGGCCTTGAACTCACAGAGCTCTGCCTGTTTCTGCCTCCCGAGTGCTGGGATTAAAGGCAGGCACCACCACCTCCCAGCAAGTAATTTTTTTTTACTACTATTCTCATTGTCTTTATTTTTAGGGAAAAGAAAACAGGAGCTGGCCCTTTAAGGGAACAGGTAGCTTCCTATGGAACCAAAACTTTGGCTCCTCACCACCTTCCACCTCGTGTCAAGGCTTCAAATTATCTTTTAATTGAATTTTTTCATACGATATATTTTGATCATGATTTTCCCTCCCCTAGATCCTCCCTCCCTCCCTCCCCATCTAATTCTCTTTCTCTCCCCCTCTCTTTAAAGAACGGACAAAAACAAAAACAAGAAATACACGCACACACACACACACAATAAAAACCAAATTATACAATAAAAGGACCAATAAAACAAAAAAGTCCAAATAAAGCAAAATGAGACAAAAGACATCTACAAAAATACATTTCTTTTGGATTGGCCATCTACTCCTGGACATAGTGCCTACCCCAAGGTGTGGTTAACATATCTAGTGAGACTCTCCCATAATGTTCCCTGAGCCTTGGTGGCTAATAATAGAATTAAGTATTGGATCAACTTTGAAAAGAAAGAAAACTGAAAATAGTAAAGTAGCGAGGAGGAGAAAGTTGAGATGCCATTAAGAGTTCACAGATGTATCATTTAAGGTATAAAAAGTTATAACTAGGAAGTAAAAAGAGGAGCTGGAGAGATAGGCCGCCTCAGTGACTAAGGGCACTCAGCTCACAACTATCTGTGATTCCAATTCCAGGGGATCCAATGCCCTCTTCTGGACTCTCTGTGCACCAGGCATGCATGTGGTACAACAGACATACATGCAAGCGAAACAGTCATACACATCAACTAAAGATAAAGAAGCCTTTTATAAAAATAGAAATGGAGTAAAAAGAGAAGAGGAGAAGGATCTCAGAAGACAAAATGACATAGGACTAAGAGAAGAAATACATGTGATGTTGCTGAAGAGTGTGGTATAGGATTCTTAGAGTAGACTGGGTGGAAGCAGCCCTAAAATCTAAATAACAATATACAAACAAAATAAAAATTATCATAAGATATATATGCAACAGTGAATATCAAATAATAGAAAATGAGGAATAAAAGGAGTGCTCATAAAGTGAATTGCCCGCAGAAATGCAGAGTTGAAAGGTGAAGTTCTCCAATCTGCCTCTAGCAGACTTCACTTGGTGTTGCACTGTACATTAGTGTCTTCTGATGCTCCAGGTCCACTTTATGCCAGGAGCAGCACTTCCCTTGCAGTTTCTATTGCTCTTCCCTGAGCAGCTTGATTCTGTTAGCATGGTGCTGATTTCAGAGGATTTGTAGCAACCTCTGACTCCCAGCGATCCCACTTGCTCCCTCTAGAATTATTCTCTCGCTGCAATTCATTTCTACTAGAACCCATTTCCTAGGTGTCATACTCACCTCCCAGGAGTGCCACAGTTGGGCAAGGCTTCAGCACATGGGCCCTTGGGGGACAATTAAAACAAACTACAGTAAGAGCAGAGAAACTTAAGTTTTCAAATACAGTGAAATGATAGGAAGATGGTGTGTAGCCCAGCAAGAGCACATATTCATCTATGGCTTCCCTTCTTTTCCTGCTTGGCTTCTCCCTCTTCCCTACTTTTGGTGCATGGGACCATGTCACAGTAGCAAATGAATATGAAATCCCTGTTTGGGGCTCTACTCTGTACAGAAAGCCCTAGGATATACAGTGTTCCAGTGCAGCAAAACACATTCAACTATACTTTAGTGCTTTACTACTTTCTCATACATTCATTTGAACTCTATTAATAATACTATATCCCCATTAAATTTCTTATATACAATAAGTATAATAACTATATACAATACATACAGGCAATAAATACATCAAAAATGTTTAGTTCATTTGCATCTGACAAATTCAGAGAAAATACTCCATGTCTATCCTATCTTGGTGAGTCCAAAGTCTTGTGTCTAATTTATTTACTATCATAACTTGCATTACCACCCCAAACTATCTTTTGATATTTCTCAACTTTATATACTTTCAATTTCTTAATTTTTTTCTGTGTCTCATAACTAATGAAAACTATAACTATCTAGTCTTCAACTACCTCAGAGATCCAAAAAAGAAATAATACTAACTGAGTAAGCAGGAAGTGTGTGGTGCAGAATTGTCTGTATTCTGTCAATCATATTTTTTATTTAAAAAATTTCCATCTCCTCCCCTCCCCCTCCCCATTCCCTCCCCTCCCTTCCTTCCACACCCTCCCTCCCTCCCTTTTCAGGCCAAGGAGCCATCGGGGTTCCCTACTCTATGTCAAGACTAAGGTCCTCCCAACTCCCCCCTGGTCCAGGAAGGTGATCAACCAAGCTGAGAAGGCTCCCACAGAGCCTGTCCATGCAGAATAGTCAAAGATCAGCGCCTTTGTCCTTGGCTTCTCCGTCAGCCTCCACCATCGGCCACATTCAGTGAGTCCGGTTTGGTCTCATGTTCCATCAGTCCCAATCCAACTGGATCATATTTTAAATTAATGCTGATTGGCCAGGCAGGATGTAAAGGTGGGACAACCAGACAGGAAGTAGAGGCAGAGCAAGGAGAATAGGAGAATTCTGGGAAGCAGGAAGCTCCCTCAGGAGTCCTTCCCAGATCACCAAAGAAGCAGGATGTGATCTGTCCCACTGAAAAAGGTACTGAGCCATGTGGCTAACATATACAAGAATAATGGGTTAATATAAGTTATAAGAGCTAATAAGAAGCTTGAGCTAATGGGCCAATCAGTTTATAATCTTATGGAGACCTCTGTGTGATTTTCTTTGGAACTTTCCGGCTGTGGGAACTGGGCAGTACTTAAACCCCAACAAGCAGGCCCACATGCTACAAGTGTGAGCAAAACACTTCTGAAAATTGTAAAAAATGACAGAAACAGCTGGCTGCCTGGATAGTCACCCAAAGTTCCTCTGCCTAGAGGCCTAGAATATCTGACAGACTTTTCTATGAAGCAGGGTTTTTGAAGAACTGATCCACCTTGTCTAGGCAAGGTTTGGCAGTTACTCTCTTTTGTGTCCTGCTTGTCTAATTAGGATAACATACTGTCAGCAGTTGAGGCAAGGGTACTTTCTTACCTAGTGGTTTACTTTTTCTATAAAGAAAGAAAACTCCATGTGGAGTTTATTTGATGCCCATCATCTTCTCTGAAATAGATTGGTGCTGCCAGGAGCAGACATGTCTCATTGTCATAAAAAGATAAAAAAGAGTCTATGTTATTAAAACATCTTAAATGCCATATTCTGTAGAACTCTGGAGTGTTTGAACATGACCGATCTATTTAAAATATATCTCTGTTTGACCCTGAAAACATACTAATGCAACTACAAATTCAATTTTAATAGATGACTAATTACTAACCTGCATTTTTTTATTCTAAACAATAATATTTTCAAGGACTAGAAATTTGCATTATGTTGTTAAATGAGCTGCATAGGTACAATACCTTGAACAAGATTAGAAACGTATGTACAGTCTGTTTTAATGAAATTAATCTCAAATTTATAACTATATGTAAAATTTGTATATAATGTATAAAAGTCCAAACCAATGTAGAACATTTAAAACTATAAGTTGCTTTCTATAAGTAGATTCAATAATCTACCTTTTTATCTTATCATATCTAAATCATCCCTTTTTTTCAAAGTAAATTCTACCTTTTTATCCTATCATATCTATACCCCTTTTTTCTTTTGGTGGCCCATACAGGATGAATAATAAAAACCCAGGCATCAAGGCCAAATTTTGCTACCCACATATACTTAGTTCCAGGGCCGTTCGCTTACAGGGTCAACCTACTGTGGGCCACAGCCTTAAAGAAAATCGACTCTCCCTTTCCTAGCAGCTGTCTACTGCCAATAGTTCCTCAGCTAGTGATGGGACTTCAGGTTCACCCATCACCACCCTGGGAATTTGTCTGTCTTGAGCTTGTACAGGTCTTGTGAATGCTGTCAAAATCATTGCAAGTTCCTATGTGCAACTGTCCTGTTGTGTCCCCCAAACCCTATTTCTTTATAGATATCCACTGTCTCTGGCTCTTATAATCTTCTTGACTCCTCTTCCAAGATGATCTCTGAGCCGTGGGAGGATGGGTGTGGTATAGATGCCCTCTTTAGTGCTGAGCATAGTCTCTCATTCTCTGTCCCTTGACAGGTTTGGGGAAGTCTCTGTGTTAATTGCCATTTACTGCAAGGAGAAGCTTCTCTGATGGGGGTTGAGAGATGCAATCATCTATGAGTGAAGTGACAAGTCATGAGGAATCAGTTTAATATTATGTCTATTTAGCAGAATAGTAGAAGTGTTCTTTCCTCTAGGACCTGCCACCTATCTATCCACAGGTTCTTGGTATTGATAATGGTGCCAGATCTAAATATTTTGCCTAGTTTTGTTCCTTCCAGTTACAAAGAACGTGAAAAGAGTGTCCTTAAAGACAGGCTTTGTCCTTACCTTTGTCTTCTCTTGGTTGCAAAATGGTTGCTATATTATTCGCCACAAATGTTGGTATTCAAGACAAAAAATTGACTAAAGCCAAATTATGCAAACTAAGTTTGTCTCCTCTATTAGGCAAAAGGTTTCCCAGAAGCCTCCCTACGTTAATTGTTTTATTCTCTTTAGCTGGAACTGAATCATATTTGATCATCCCTGTTGGAAAAGGAAGCTGAGAAACTGAACAAAATGATTGCTACAACTGACTTCAATCAGTTGTGAGTCCTTGTATGGTTCTAAACTCATTGCCAAACTAAATGGGAGCATAATTCTGTAAGGAAAATTAAGGGGAAATAGATATTGGCTAAGAAATTAAATTTCCATGGGATCATGAGTCCTTAAGCCTACACTGTATTTTAAGAAGTTTATTTTTATTTTATGTGTATGAGTGTTTTGCCTGCATGTGTATTGATAATGGTGCACCACATGCATGTACTATCTATGAATTCTTTAGAATTGGAGTTATAATAGATGGTTGTTTGCCACCGTGTGGGTGCTGGGAATAGAAAGTCTCGAAAAAACCAAAAAAAAAAACCCTAGAACTCGGGTCCTAAGTGCAAAGTGCTCTTAACTGCTGAGTAATCTTTCCAGAGCACCCATAGTGTTTTTATAAGCAGCATTTCCCATTTAATATGTGTCTTTACATGCCAGTCTATTAATATGTACTTTATATAATGTGTTAGTGTGTCTGCAATACTAGGGATTGAATCCAGGGCTCTCTCATGCCAGACAAGTGCTTTTCTATTGATCTATATCCTCATGATCCCTTTTCCCTTTTGAGACAGACCCAGGCTGGCCTTCACCTTGAGATCCTTCTGCCTTGGAATTTCTTCTTCTGAAATTGCAGTTCTGCATCATTGGATCAGCCTTATCTTTTGAAAATAATACATGCGGAAGTGCTTAGGAATAAAGTAGAGAAATTTCTGTAAACTACTTTGAAAGAGGAATAGAAAACAAACTTAGAGAGAGGTCAATGGACTGGCTGTTCGATAGGTGGCTAGTAACTGATAAGAAGAAGCAGATGAATGTTAACTGTGGAATTTGAGTGTGGTTGGCACGGGGCTTATTTGCACTGACATATTTTATCTTCTTCCTTTTCACTTTTCCAGATATTTGAAGTTTTTTCATAGTAAGGCATTGCAATCAAATTAATGTTGGATGTCAGGTCTGGTGGCATAGGTCTGTAATTATAGCTTACTTTGGAGGCTAAGGCTAAGGATCCCAAATTCAAGGCCTTCCATGACTATGGAGTAACTTCAATTCCAGCCTGGATAAATTAGTGACACCCTGTCTCAAAATAAGATGTATAATAGAGGAAACTAACTTTGAAATAGAATTAAAGAAATTCAGTATGTATAAGTGTATAACAACATATATATGTGTAGTACAAATTTTAATTGGTAATAATAATAAAAACCCAGGCCGGGCGGTGGTGGCGCACGCCTTTAATCCCAGCACTCGGGAGGCAGAGGCAGAGACAGGCAGATCTCTGTGAGTTCGAGGCCAGCCTGGTCTACAAGAGCTAGTTCCAGGCCAGGCTCTAAAAAAGCTGCAGAGAAACCCTGTCTCGAAAATATAAAAATAAAAACCCAGAATCAGATTTAGGGGTTAAGGCTAAAGAGCAGAGAAGCAGAGCGGCCAGCCACTAGAGAGTTCTTTTAACTCTACCAATGCTCAGACTAAAGGGGTGATCCTGTCCTCAGACTGCATCTCCCGACTGCATCAGTCTCCACCAAACCAGACACAGTGAGTTTTTGTCTCCTTCCTCCTTATATTCCTCTCTCCACCCAGCCATATTCCTTCCTGTCTCTATCTCCCTTGTGCTGGAATTAAAGGTATGGGACTCGCAAGTACTGGGATTAAAGGTGTGAGCCACCACCGCCTGACCTCTAGTGGCTAAACTTTGCAGTGTGATCTTCAGGCAAGCTTTATTTGTTAAAACACAAACAAAATATCATTACACATATGTATATATGATTATGAAATATATCAGTATAAAAAAACCTCATTTCAAGCATTTGAAAATGTTTTCTTTGCAATAAAATTAAACTAGGACACTTGTCAAATTTATGAGTATATTTTTATGGATTTTATTTTTATTTATTTATTTTTTTTTTTGGTTTTTCGAGACAGGGTTTCTCTGTAGCTTTGGAGCCTGTCCTGGAACTAGCTCTTGTAGACCAGGCTGGTCTCGAACTCACAGAGATTCGCCTGCCTCTGCCTCCTGAGTGCTGGGATTAAAGGCGTGCGCCACCACCGCCCGGCTTTTTATGGATTTTAAAACGCAAATATGATTTTTCTTATTGATTCTTTGGAAATTTCACAGCATGCACCCCAATCCCACTCATTTCCCAGTCCCTCTGTATCTGCTACTCCCTCTTGTAGTGTCCCCCTGAAAGGAAAGCTAAAAAAGAATAAAAATAAGATAAAATTATTATTAATAATAATAATAAAAGAAAACCACTTCACCCCTGTCTTTCTCTCTTCTCTGTTGTTTCTTCATTCATTTCAGTGGCATTGGGAGCTGCGGTGTATCTGTATCATACAGGATACTCTTTTGTCCAAACAGCTTTACCTGCAAATGTTCATTGTGTAATGAACTGATGGTCAAGTTCAAGGTCTCTGGCTTTGGTACACCATCAGTAATGATCCCTTACCAATATTCCTTTCTGAAATCCTGCTGTTGCCCCAAGTCATGGAGATCCTGAGGTGATGGTTCCATAGAACCAGTCCCTTCACACTCCAGCAGGTCACAGATGGGCTAGATATTGGGGTGTGCCTACTTCAAGCCCTGGATGTATGTCTAGGTGGAGGTTGAGTTGGTCAGTCCAGGCTGCTGGGCCCATTCTTCTCAGCTGGCTCAGGTGGAGCCAGCTCTCCCAGGCTCATGGTAAGGGGTGGGATGAGCTTTCCCAACTGTGGGGGACAGCTCTCCTAGTAGGGTACAGGGCCAGTTTTCCCGCACTGGGGCCATCAGGGTCCATTATCCCAGGACTGGGGAGGTTCAGGATCAGCTCTCCTGTGTGTGTCGGGGGGGGGGGGCAGGTCACTCTTTACTAGTGAGGGGTGGGGCCAGCTAAGCAGGGTTCTCTTACTTTGACACACAGTTCAACACATGGTTTGCATGGGCCCCTGTGATAACACAAGCAACAGACATCCACACAGACTCCAGCTGCTGCAGGACCAGGACCCAGATGTGGTCAGGTGCAGTAACTTGGGACCAGTTGTCACCATGGTGGGTGTGGCAGTACAGGCTTTTCAGATCTGGTTGGGTCTAGCAGCAGCTTGTTCCCTGGGCTCCAGCCTGGCCCCATGTGGTAGTTTAGACTCAGGGCAGTCAGTGACCCCTAATGGTTAACAGGCAGCATGGAGCTCAACAGAGCCTCCAGCTGCTGCAAAGCCACAGACCAGAAGTGGACCTCACCCACAGCTTGGGCCAGGGAAGGTGGATCTCTGGAACTCCTTCGCCAGGCAGCCAAACTGAATCAATGAATTCTAGGGTAATGAGATAATGCTTCTCAAATCGAGGTGGAGAGTGATTGAAGACAACACCTACACTTACTTCTTGCACTTGCATGTGCACAGACACTTGCATGTTTAATGTGTATCTGGATACACACATACAAACTCTATCTGTTCATGAAGAATTAGTGCTTGATATTTCTGTTGGGTTTTTTTTTTTTTTGAGGCAGGGTCTCTCTGTAGCTTTGGATCCTATCCTGGAACTAGCTCTTGTAGACCAGGCTGGCCTCAAACTCACAGAGATCCGTCTGCCTCTGCCTCCTGAGTGCAGGCATTAAAGGTGTGCGCCACCACCTCCTGGCACTTGTTTTATATTTCTATCAGACTTTATTTGCTAATACTGTAAGCTATTTGGGCATTTTTTAAAATGGGAGACTGATAAACTTTTTAAATGATACTCTTGTCAGACTTGAGACCATAGTTACATTAGGTTCCTGAAACAAATTTGTAAACATTCTTTTTTTCCCCTTTGGGAACATTTGCAGAGTGTAGGAATTATCTTGTCTTGAAGGCTTGAATGCACATACTGGAGAAACACTTGGGTCCAACACTTTAGGGATAGGAAGTTGTCTTTTGCTGCAACAGCACACCATGATCAAAAAGCAAGTTGGGGAAAGAATGGTTTGTTTGACTTACACTTCTACATCACTGTTCATCTTTGAAAGAAGTCAGGACCGAAACTCAAACAGGGTAGGATTCTGGAGGCAGGCTGATGCAGAGGCCATGGAGGAGTGCTACTTCTTTGCTTGCTCCTCATGTCTTATTCAGCCTGCTTTCTTATAGAACCCGGGACCACCAGCCCAGGGATGGCCCTCCCCTATCAATCACTAATTAAGGGAATATCCTACAGCTGGATTTTGTGGAGGCATTTTTCTCCATTTAGACTGCTTCCTCCCTGATGACTCTAGCTTGTGTCAAGATGACATAAATTCAACCAGAACAGGGAGGGAGATTATATTTTTGGCAGTTTTCAAAAAAAATCCCATATGCATATATAGTAAAACATTTCAAACTGGTTAAGAGCTGTGTTCTATCCCTGTAATTCTAGCATTCAGAAGGCTGAAGCAAAAGGATTGTGAGTTTCAGGTCAGCCTGTGCTGCATAGGGCCTTTGAGGCCAGTCTGCTGACACTACATGCAAGAGAGAAAGGAAGGAAGGAAGGAAGGAAGGAAGGAAGGAAGGAAGGATCCAAATCCATTGAAGATCATATAATGCATAGTTCTACAGGTCATACGCTAGACCAGTCCTCCAGGGAAAGTCTAACCATACCCAGTTCCTTTCTCCAAAGGTAGTTACTGGTTTAGCCAGTCTGCTCAAGTAGTTTGTGAATTTTGAAATATATATATATTATATATAACATATATAATATATAGCGTGTACTTTTTAATCCACATGATATATAGATTGTTGTATATATTGCCTTTTATATATTTACACTTTTTCTTAAATTTTTTTTCTAATGAAATTTCCTACTAACTTTCTGAGTAAATTTTACACTTTTTTTTAAAACTTTCTTATTTATGCCGCCTAGACTGGCTTCCTGTCTCAGTCTCGCAAGTGTTAGGCTTACAGAGATACACACACATGCCTGCCTTTGATTTGCATTTGAGACATGGTCTCTTGTAGCTCAGGCTGGCCTCAGAGTTCCTATGTAGTCTCCATGGAGTTGAGGATAGTCTTGAACGCCTACCTCAATGTTCTGAGTGTTGAGATTACAAGTGTGTGCCACCATGCCTGGCTTTTGGCTTCAATTATAACTATTATTTTCTAAGAAAATATTTCCTCAATGTTTTTCAAGTTAATTTTATAGTTATATATTATATTGTCTTGAAATGAAGAACCGGTAAAATTCTCCATACTCAGATGAAATATTGCCCTGCCTTCTAGCATTGACAAAGTTTCTAAGCAACTCTTACATGCCCTACAAATCCTGCTGCACCGCAGACCCCCATATCTGGACAGAAAGTAATGACTGGCAGCATGGCAAAGCACACCGAGTATTGGGGATGTAGCTTAATAATAGAATACTTGTCCAGAATGCATGAGGCCCTGCCCTACATCTAGTCTGCAACACTGCAGAAGGGTATAGTGGCCCCCACTTGTTAGCACTCAGGAGATGGAGAAAGAAGGGTCAGAAGTTTGAGACCATCCCCACTTATATAAGGAGTTTAAGGACAGCCTGATTGAGATATTCTGTCTCAAAACAAATAGAAATAAAAATCAACATAGAATCCGGGTCAATTTAGTACTTTGGGGAGATAACATTTTGAGGAGAAACAGAAAGCTTCTCTTATACCACCCTCTTCGTTTATAACTTCTCTTTTGTCAACTCAAAGCATCACACCAGCGCTGTATGCGCTTAGTTAACTGAAAAAAAGGAGCACCAATAGTCTGAAATAAGCCTTGGGTATCCTGGAAATTTATTGGCTTGTTTTATGAGCTTTCTTCCTCTTAACTCAGGATTAGTGGCATCTTGAAAGAGCGGTAAAGAAGCTGAGGTGAGGTTAGAGATAAAAACTGGATGCTAGCAGTGAGGGAGAAAGAACTCATTTTGGAGGCTGGCAAGGGAATGAAATCATCAATGGAAGTGGGAAGGGACTTGAGTGAATAAGTGTGGGGGACAGGGTGAAATGATAGCAGGAGGGGGGAGCAGGAGGGGAGGCCGAGGCTGACTTTGAGGCAGTTGTATATTTTGTTATGATTAGGTTTTTTTGAGACTGGTCTCTCTATGTGCCCCAGAATGGTCTTTAATTGCTGATCTTCCTGCCTCTACCTCTTAGTGATATGATTACTGGCTGGCTTGGGCTATCGTGCCCTGCGTATGATACTTTTTTGCAATTAAAATAGGAGTTTGTAATCAACTAGCCTAAAACATTTGTTAAGACAAGATGCCGGGTAACCATGACTGGCCTGAAATTTTCTATATAGACTAGACTGGCCTCAAAGTTACAACAATTCTCCTGCCTCTGGGATTACAAGCAAGTACCACAGCCTTGGCAAAATTTGAATTCTATTATCACTTCCACGAGTATTTGTTTAACTACCAAAAGCTTACTTGGTTTGAAGAATTATTGTACTAACATTTCAGTAAAATAACAGCTATCCCCAAAGCTTAATCTGGTTTTCCATATTCTTTTTTTTTTCTTTTTTTTTTTCTTTTTTTGGTTTTTTGAGACAGGGTTTCTCTGCAGCTTTTTTAGAGCCTGTCCTGGAACTAGCTCTTGTAGACCAGGCTGGCCTCGAACTCACAGAGATCCGCCTGCCTCTGCCTCCTGAGTGCTGGGATTAAAGGCGTGCGCCACCACTGCCCGGCTGGTTTTCCATATTCTATGTATAGACTCTTTCATTTATTTAACAGGTTTCTTTCTTTCTTTTTTTTTTTTTTGAGACAGGATTTCTCTGTGCAACAGCCCTAGCTCCTGGAACTAGCGCTGTAGACCAAGCTGGCCTCTAACTCACAGAGATCTGTCTGCCTCTGCCTCCCAAGTACTGGGATTAAAGGCCACCACCACTTAGCTTCTCCTCTTTCATTTATTATTTGGGTTCCTTCCTAAACTACCTATCCAAAAATATAAAGCAGTGCCTTTCACTTATTTCCTACTCCTCTTGCTTAAATACCTAACGGCATCCCCCCACCCCAAGGCTCAGAGGGCAGTTGCATAAGGGAGACTATTGATAGCATCAGAATGGCTCTCTTGTTTGACTTCATTTAAGCCGGGGGGGGGGGGGGGGGGGGCGGGTAGGTGAGCCAGAGCAAGCGGGAGTCAGAAACACCTTGAATTTGCAGAATGAGGTAGGGGAACAAAGTTGGTCCAGGCGGGGCCTTTTTTTCTTTTTGGGTTACAGTAGCTAACCTCCATCCATCCCTTACCCACCACCCACCCAGGCGCCACTACTGAGCAAGGACGTTTTCAGTACTTGCCCCCAAATAGTTTTGCAACTTCAAAGTTGTAGTGGGATTGGAAAGTTGGGTCAGTGAATCTCTCCCATTCCACAAGTGATGGAGAAGATTTTGCAGGATCGGTGAGAAGACAGTACAGAGGTTTAAAAGATTTGAAAGAGATGGAAGCTCGCTAAGAAGCTCAGGGAACTAGTAGGGCAGGGGCAGCAGTAGAGGGAGCCCCGGTTCAGGAGGATCAGGTTCTTCAACTTGAAGTTGAAGGCCTTTTTCTTTGCCCCCTAGAAGAGAACCCGGGTGGGGGTACACAGAGACTGGCACTTCAGAGCCACTTGCTATGAACTGGCCCAGCCAAAGGCTGCTAGTCTCAGCTGATTTCAGCTGGTCCTAGCCGGGTGTGTCTTGGCTCAGTTCTGTTCCTCTAGGATTGACTGGGCGCTGGTGGGATGGATAGTACGTTCGGCTGGGTGCCGCTAGGTTCGGCTGACTTCCGCTGGGTTTGACTGGGCGCAGGTGAGCTCGGCTGCGCTCGGCAGGATGCCACGGCGTTCGACTGCGATCGCCTGTGCTCCGCGGGGCTCGGCTGTGCTCGGCTGCGTTCGGCAGGATGCCGCTGCGTTCGACGGCGATCGCCTGTGCTCCGCAGGGCTCGGCTGTGCTCGGCTGCGCTCGGCAGGATGCCACGGCGTTCGACTGCGATCGCCTGTGCTCCGCTGGGCTCGGCTGGGCTCGGCTGTGCTCCGCTGGGTTCGGCTGTGCTCGGCTGCGTTCGGCAGGATGCCGCTGCGTTCGACGGCGATCGCCTGTGCTCCGCAGGGCTCGGCTGTGCTCGGCTGCGCTCGGCAGGAGGCTGCTGCGTTCGACTGCGATCGCTTGTGCTCCGCTGGGTTCGGCTGTGCTCGGCTGTGCTCGGCTGTGCTCGGCTGTGCTCGGCTGCGTTCGGCAGTGCGCCGTTGGGCTCGGTTGTGCCCGCCTGCATTCGACTGTGAGCAACTGGGCTGGACTGTGTTCGGCCGTGAGTTTACTGTGCTCGTCTAGGTTCGGCTGGGAGCCTCTCGGCTCGGCTGTGCGCCGCTAAGTTCGGCTGTGCTAGGCCAAGTTCGGCTGAGAGCCTCTGGGCTCGAGTTCGGCTGCATTCGGCTGAACTCCTCTGGGCACCGCTGGCCGCTTCGGGGAGACGAGCTTGCGCTCCTAGAGGGCATGAAAGCCGGAGCGCCATCTAGCGGTACCGGTCCCCAAAAGTGAGGAAGGAGGAGCCCAGAGGTTCCGGGACCACAAGGGCGGGCCCTGCGCTGCCGCAGCCAGCCTCGGGCGCCTGCAATGACGCCATCTTCACGTGACAGCGCGCTGACCAGCCGCGTTCTCCACGTCTCAGGTTTCGCAAAGACTCATGGGAGCAACCGGGACGAAGGTGTGTCGAGATGGCGGAAGCCGAGGAATCGCCTGGAGAACATGAGACAGCGACGCCTAGGCCTTTGGTGAGCTAGGGTACTGTGACGACAGAAGGGGCCCAGGGTGAGGCAGAACTCCCCTAATGGAAGTCGGGCACGGGTCGTAGCTTACGAGAGCTAGAGCTCCTTCGTCTTGCAGGCCTCTGCTGCTACAGTCAGTCATTAGCAAAGCACCTGTTCTTTGCGTTAATTGCTTTCCTCTCCTTCCGCGGTCCTTCTGCACTTTTTCGTGAATCTCCTCTGCCCTTGTCCCCTACGTTGTGTCAAATGCTGAGCTTTGAGTGCTTTCTGAATTAACCTGCTATCACAGTCATTTTATCAGGACATGTCACCAGCTATTGTGAAGTACTCCAGAAGTAATGAGAAACAGCTTCCCATAGGACGTTGTCATTTTATTGCTTGTAACTTAAATCTTTACTTGTTCAGTGACCCTAGTAGGCTAAATATTATTCCCAGGTCGTTGTCATCCTCTTCGGGACACTTAGAGTAAAAGCCACAGTGCATACAACTTAAAAACACAGGCTTTAGAGTTAAACTTACATGGGCTGGAATCCGTTCAAACTGAAGCTTGTGTGAGTTTAAGCAATTCATTTCAGTAGAAGGTATTTATCTCTTAAACTAAAATAGAAGTTTTTGCCTTTAACAGTTTCCAGGAAGATAAAATGACCTAGCTCATAAGCAGTGCCTAATACAATCGAGACCATGATCGGAGGACTATAAGGAAATCATTGTTATACCCTGCTGTCCTTCCTTCCAAACAGTATTTGCTTATATAGTGTTTGCTCAATAAATGATTTCATTTCAAGTTGGCAACGTAACAGTAGAGAACCGAAGTGAGAGGCAAGTGAACTTGGTTCCAGTCCCAACTCTGCTCCTTGGTGGCTCTCTTTGTTCATCTCTTCATTCAGCAAATATTGAGTATCTACTGTGTTCCAGACAGTATTGTAGGTACCAGGAATGAAACTGTCAGAGATTGTGTTGGGTCTGGGGTTGTAGCTCAGTGGTAAAATGCTCGTTTTGCGTGTGCAAAGCCCTATAGGTCTTATCCCCATCGCTGAAGTGACAAGGTAATTGGGTCACCTTATGGATCAGTTGTGACCTTGAGTAAAATTACTCTAAACCCCAGTTTACTCATTGGGAAAATGATGAAACTTGTCACTGAATAGTGAAAAGCACATAAACTAATGTAGACATTGTTTACTGTGGCATAGTTTGTTACAGGTAACCTAGCTGTTTTTAGTTTCTCTTTCCTCCAGACTGCTCCCCTTCTGTGAATCTTAGTACGCATGTATGTATGTATGTATGTATGTATGTATGTATAGGGTCTTAACTGTGTTCACCAGACTGGCCAGGAACTCATGCTTGAAAAAACTGAATAGTTGAGGGCAAGCTTCTAGCATTTACTCATTAAATTCTGTCACCTTTAATTAAAAGGAATGTTTGAGAATTAACTGTATTGTTTAATGTCTGTTGTGTTAACATTTACTTTTGACTACTATGCAAAACCCAAATAATTGCCCGGCGGTGGTGGTGCACACCTTTAATCCTAGCACTCGGGAGGCAGAGGCAGGACAGGCTTCAAAGCTACAGAGAAACCCTGCCTCGAAAAAAAAAAAAAAAAGAAGAAGAAAGAAAAATCCAAATGAAATGTACAGTCCCAACTTTAGAAAATGGTGATGGTTTTTGGGGATATTTTGCAGTCTGTTATAAACTGAATTTTCTTTCCCCAATTTTTTCTCAGTTCGCAGGCCTTTCTGATGTATCAATCTCACAAGACATTCCAGTGGAAGGCGAAATCACTATTCCCATGAAAGCTCGTACTCGAGAACTTGACAACTCCACATTAAATGAGTCCGTTCGCCATACCATCGTAAGTTAAACTAGTCGAGAAACCTCCTCGGTGTTGCGGGTATAAATACTACTAATGTTTTGGAAGATTTTTGTTTGGTTCTTTGATTTTTTAATATATTTTACCTATTGAAATTTAAGATTCTCTCTTTGAGAGTGAGTTGTTAGTCTTTTTAGCAAGTGGAGGAGACTGCCTGGTAACTTTACTCATTACAGTACATCGAGTTATTTTTGTCTTTCAGATGCGTGATCTAAAAGCTGTGGGGAAGAAATTTATGCACGTTTTATATCCAAGGAAAAGTAATGCTCTGTTAAGAGACTGTGAGTATATGAGGTTTTGAGGATTTGCTTCATATCATTGGTACCTTATCATTTCCTGCTTTATAAAGCAAAGGCAAGTGTAGTAAAGCTGATGTTTCACAGGATGAGACACTTATATCAATGAAATTTTTGAAAGAAATTTGAAATGGAATTTCAGCAGTTGAAAGACTTGGCTCATTGTATTAAGTTCATCCATAAATATGAGTCTACAAATGCTCACAGGTGAGCTTAAATGCGATTTGGCTGTCGTTGGGAATGTCATCTAAGTCCTTTGATGAGCTTCAGATTCCATCTGTATCCTGAAGTCACAGGCAGAATTTTTGATTTGAATATTTTGTACATTTAGGGGACAGATTGTTCATGGCTCTTCATGTGTTGGAATGGGGATTAGGAAGTGAAGAAAGGGTAATTCATGACTCAGGGAAACGGTGAAGACAGATATGGGGACAGAAAGGTTGGGAGGCTTAGGTAAAACTTGCTCTTTGGATTCTAAGAGAGAAGTATTAGGATAAATATAGGAAATATGGCATATTTGTTTCTTAGCAGCCTGTCTTTTCTTTCCTTATAGGGGATTTGTGGGGCCCATTAATACTGTGTGTGACACTTGCATTGTAAGTATTTACTCTCGTTTTGAGTAGACATTTTGATGGAGTTCCGGAATTAAGGAAAAAATTGACTAGGCCTTTAAGAGCTCTTAAAAAAGACAAGATTGTACTGTATAGCCCACACTATCCCAAATTTTCCGTGTAGCTCATGCTTGCCTCAAATTTGTGCTTTTCCTGCCTCTGCTCTGAGTGCTAGGTTTACAAGTATGTGCCACCACACCATAACTATTAAAATTTAAACTTATGCTCATTTAGATCATAATGCAGTATTTTTTTGTACCTTTAGTAATCATATCAAGGGAACCAGTTCAGTGCCTTGTGGAAATATATATACATACATACATATATATATATATGAATAAACGTATGAATGTTGTTGGATCCATGTATGTAAATTAGAGATCCTTTTCTAGATTTGGTGTGCTTTTGTTACGAGTACAGCACTGACAGGGACAATAATTTTATGATTATTAATAGCTAACACTTATTGGGCACTTATATATATATCAGTTTACTATTCTACTTTTAAAAGAATTTTTGTAATATCTTTATTCAAGTACACTTTACCATGAAATCTATTTTTTCAAAGTGTACAATTCAGCAATTCTTACTATATATTCTTTAGTTTTAAAAGATTAACCTCAGAGCTTATGTATTTCACTTCACTTATTTGCAGAGAAAACTATAATCCTAAGATGGAATTGAGTGACATGTTTAGTGACAGAACTAGGATCAGTGGCTGAGTCACCTGCCTCCCAGATTAGTTAGTGTTGTTTTCAACCTACCATGCTCAAGTCATAGGGGTTCCAGACAACTAAAAGTGCTAACACATTCTTTGCACCTGATGGTCAAGATTTGGAATAGATTACATTTAGCCATACAATACAAAGTCCTCCACATATTGGCAAGCAGCAGAACCACTCAACTTCTCTATTCTATATAATAAGAAGAGGTTATTAACTTTTTTATTACTTTTTAGGGAAATACAATTTTTCTAAGTCCAGAATTTGAAATATTTTACATCTATTAAATTCTTAGACACTGACTATTTAGGTGACAGTTCAATATTTACTCAGTTTCAAAGCAAAGTCCTTTAGTAATATTTATCTTATGATTTTTTTAAAAGTCAGGAACTAGCCGGGCGGTGGTGGCGCACGCCTTTAATCCCAGCACTCGGGAGGCAGAGGCAGGCGGATCTCTGTGAGTTCGAGGCCAGCCTGGTCTACAAGAGCTAGTTCCAGGACAGGCTCTAAAAAAGCTGCAGAGAAACCCTGTCTCGAAAAACAAAAAAAAAAAAAAAAAAAAAAAGTCAGGAACTAAATACTATTAAATACTATTAAATACTATCAAAGATTATTTCTGTTATTGAGCATGTGCGTCAAACCTTAATGTAAGAATTACAAATTGATTGCTGAGCATGTTGCCTATAATCCTGGTGCTCAAAAAGCTGAGGCAGGAAGATAACAAGTTAAAGTCTAGCCTAGGCCACACAAGCAGACCTTGTTTAAAAGACAAGCAAGCAAACAAGCATTCAGATTTGCTAACAGCTAGAAAAGCAGTCCAAACACACAGAGTACTGATCTGATGACTGGAAGGCCCTTTTTGTTATGCCAGCTACACCTGATACTGTGTTGTAATCTCAGAGGCCCAGTGTGAAAAAAAAATCTCACTTTTCACCTAAACCCTTAAATAAAGATTCCTTTTTGTTTTGCTTGGGAATGTGACCCAGGGCCTCCTGCATGCTAGGTAGATACTCTACCACTGAGTAATCTTCACTAGAAAGGTACATTCTTTTCTTTTAATTTGCGAGCCTTCTGCCTTAATCTTCTTATAGTCCTTAGGCATTTGGATTTTAAATAAGTAAGCCTTACCAGATTCTATTGATGTTTCTCTTACAATGCAAAGTACACATTACAGGTGTTCAGATGTGGTGTGCCTTAGCAATCTGGTGAGAAGCATGCTTTTGTAGCTTTGTATAATAGATTATGTAGTTTTTCATGCTGTTTCTTAGAATGCTACAAAAGGGTTCTGTGGATGGAGAAAAAGATGGAGGACCACAATTTGCAGAAGTTTTTGTTGTTGTCTGGTTCGGAGCAGTCACAATTACACTCAATTCAAAACTTCTTGGCGGAAACATGTAAGTATCACTATATGTACCCTTTCCTCTTTGCTAGCTAGCATGTCATACATTTTAGGGAAACAGTACTATTTTGATATTTTTCTTTAAAGAAAATTTGACTTAATGACCAAATAAAAACATGCGTTTTGGGGGAACCTATGATAAACACATCCTCAATTTTGTCTCTAGCTAAAGTAGATTAAGAGCTACATTAGAGAATCAATGGGAGAGCTCTAGTAATTAGAGTAGATCATCTGATATTAGAAAATTGACTACTAAGGGACCTAAGAGGGGAACAGGAATTGTATAGAGAAAATGAAAGTATATGATACAGGAAACTAGTCTTATTAAATTACCATCAGGGTAAAGATATAGATAGGATAGCCAGAAGGAGGCAATAGTCCATCGAATCTGTGAGGCATCTGTGCAATAAGATGTGTCTTATACCATTCGATGATACTTATGATCTGTGGATGCGTGTAGTTCTTTCTTTCAGAGCCTATGCGTGCTGGGATACTGCGTACTTCCTTTGACTGTTGCAATGCTGATTTGCCGGCTGGTGCTTTTGGCAGGGCAGGGCCCAATAAATTTTATGATTCGGCTTTTTGTGGTGGTGGTAATGTTTGCCTGGTCTGTGATCGGTGAGTATGTACTTATATGTATAGTACCAGAATTGATAAAACCATGGGTTAAAAATGAAGAGCCGATTATGAACAATTAAATCCTGCTGTCAAATGAACATAGCAGCCATAGAACCTGCTGTTCTAAGAAAATTTTGAAGATGATGGTGTCCGTGTGATATGAGCTGGACATCTGAACTTAGATGTGGACAGTCACTGGGCATGGTGGTGTGCACTTACAATCCCAGCTACTTTGGAGATTGAGGCAAGAAGATTGCAAGTTCAAGACCAGATTGGACAGTTAGCAATACCCTGTCTCAGAATAAAACTTTTCAAGTGAGACTGGGAATATAGTAGTACTTATAGTAGAGTGCTTCTTTAACACTTTCAGGCCCGAGTTCAAGCCTCTGTCCCAGAGAACAGAACAAAAAGCTGTACATAACCACATTTTTTTGAGACAGGATCTCGATCTCTCTATCTCACTCAGGCTGGCCTTAAACTCATAATCCTGCATTTGCCTCCCAAATTGTTGGGATTACAGACCTGCACCACTCTGCCTAACCTATAAGGGTTGTTCTTGTTGAGTAAGAGGATGAGTAAGCTTTTCTTAGATGAACAGAATAGCACTTTAAAGAGAGCTGATAACTTGCAGGCCTATAGTCCCAGCACTTGAGAGGTAGCAGCAAGAGAATTATGAGTTCAATGTCAGCTTCAACTACCTAGTATGTTCAAGACTAGCCTGGGTTATGAAAGACTTTGTTTGAAAAAAGAATGGTAATGGCAACAGTAACCAAACAGACCCACCCAAATTAACTCACAAAAATAAAGGAAGCAATATGAGACCATTTAGTATAGGAGCAAATAACCTTACACATATTTAAACCTGCTAAGCATAGTTTAGTAACTTTCCACAAAAGGCCAAGAAACCTGCATAAGAAGGATTTATATCCAGAATAGTTAAAAACTTTTGAAGCTTTAATATTAGAAAGAAGCTGCCCTGGGCTATTGGAAGATGACAGATATGTGATCTCGGCTTGTGTGTGCTGTTATGAATGGAACCTAGGGCCTTGTCCATGCTAAGCAAGTGCTCTGCCACTGAGCCATACATTCCTGCCCTATAACTGAACTTGAAGTATTGTTCAAATAAAACTGAAATTTTAGTGTACTTCTATGTTCACATTGGAGTTTGGTAAATATTAGTAGTTCTGATAACATGATAATATTAAATACTCCTTTTTGTTTTCTTTAGCATCTACAGCTTTTCTTGCTGACAGCCAGCCTCCCAGTCGGAAAGCTCTCGCTGTGTATCCAGTCTTCTTATTCTATTTCGTGATCAGTTGGATGATACTCACGTTCACTCCATAGTGGATCTGGATACAGACATTGAAAACCAGTGAACTGAAGGCTCACCCAAAAGAACAGTTTACCATGACCAACTTCCCCACAATCTTATTCAATTCTCAAGGTATTAAAAGGGAGCCACGTAGTACTGTTGTCATTTATATAAGGAACTGATATTTGCAAGGCTGTCCTTTTCCTCTTAATGTTATTTCTTTCAAATACATGTGCATACCAGACATAGCAAAATGCCTCCTTAAGGCATGATGAAGTTACTGTGATCTGTCAGGGTGACAACCAGTGACCCGAAGAGCAAGTGGATCCACTCTGCAAATTAAAAAGGGTTGGTGACCATCTTCAGCTTGGAGAATATTTGTTCAGGTGCAACTCTTAAACACATTGCCTTATGACTGTTAGAATATGCCTCTTTTCATAAATAGTAATAGTCTGTATCCATTTTCTTTTTCTTTTCTCCCCCAAACTTAAGATGGCAAAGATAGAGGTTAGGTAGGAAGTTTATAGATGTGGGAGGAGAAAATATGTATTAACTAATTTTCAGATTTTGATCAGAGGTAGTGCTATACTTGGTTTGTTTGTTTTTAAGCAAATGACATTTAAGAATGAGCTTTTAAAAAGTATTTTTGTATAGTTACTTTCTTGTCATGTGTAAGAGTACCTCGGTTAAGACTCTAGTTTTTAATCTTTCCTCCACATCCTGAATATACAGTGCTAGCAGTCAAACATGCAACTTTCCTTCGAAGTTCTCAGTGGTTCAGTGTTTGGGCTTTTCTAAGTAGCAGAGGATAGAAATCTAGGTTCATGGTTTGTAATACATATTGTCATGTGGGCACCTTCTTTTAAGGTATAGTTATATATTACATAGCTAAAACAGACCTATTCATTATTTTGTATGGTCCAGCCTCAGACTAGACCATACAAAAAGAAAGGCTACAACAGAAGTGTGCATTAATCCAAATGGACACCAAATCTAGTGTTCTGAAGCCTAGGTAACAGAAGGATGTCTATGTAACATGGCAAAGGTTGAGTTGAGTTTACAGCTGATGCCTTTCCCGTAGTGGGCTCAGCAGTTTTTTTTCATTATATATATATATATATAGTTTTGTTTTATTTGTTTGTTTTGGCTGGGGAATAGCAATTGATTTTGTATTTTAGACATTATTTGTAAACCTAATTAGCTCCCCCTTAGATATGTACATTTTGCACATGTGCACCTACCTGTACTCTAATATTTATGCACACAAATGTGAAGGCTTTTCAGGGAACAGACCATCTGAGACAGGCTGATCTCAACTAAACAGGACTCCTATAAGGTAGTAAGAACTGTTGCCTTCTATGTTTCAATTGAAGAACTCTAATAGACAAAGATTAGGAGTCAGAGACCATTCGTTGTAAATACGCAGTTGCTTATAGTGATAGCAATTCTTATTCCATATGTTTTCTTTATCATAGAGTTTAAATATTTATTGATTTTGTATTTAAAGACTACCTTCATATAAATATATGATTCTAAAAATGTAATTTTCCCCATTCTCAGAGTAACCAAATGAGCAACACTAGGCCAAATGGGTTCATATGGGATGAATTACAAAGCATTACTGGACTTATCTTCTCTGTCCCCGCCTTGTCTAAAGGTTTGGGGGTATATATTTGAATTTATTATAATTTATCTTTTAAATTATAAACCCTGTGAGGATAAATCGAGTGTTTTACTCTTGAGCTACTAAAGGAAAAATTTGAAACTGACCCTGATTTTTGAGATTTGTCATAAACTATCTCGTTCCACTTTCTGAAAAATTTTAAGCTTCCCACTCAAATATCTTTCATAAGTTGTTGTTTGTAATCTGCCCAAGTAATTATAATATTGAAGGGGTAACTATACTTCTTAAAGGAGATTTAGTCTCTACTGGATTTTACTCAGGTGAAACATTTACTCTGAAATTCCAAAGGCCACGTTTCAAGGGGATTTGGAGGGTTAAACACATTGGCTATAAGGCAGTGTGGTCCTATTGGTCTGTTGCTCTTGGGTGATTTGAGAATGGTTTTACGTCTTTGAAATGTAGGGTTGGGGGTGTAGTTCCATGGTAGAGCATTTGCCAGGCATGCACAGTACTCTTGGTTCAATCCTTGGCATTGCCAACAAAAGTGGATAAGCTGTAGGATTGATTACTTTTTTCTAGAATTGAATGATTAAAGGATATAATTATTTTTAATATATGCAAAAGGTCTTGCTTTCTGTGGCAAGTGAAGTCCTGAGTCTGGAAGTTGTAATATCGCTTTTCCTGGTTTGCTGCAAAGGTTGATTTTAGAAATGAAGACTGGAAGGGCAGAAGCCTCCAACAGAGGAACTCCTGTTCTAGGTTGTTGACATTTCATGCTTCTGGTGAATTTCAAGCTTTTGAGTATCCCTGCAGAATGTGCATGGGTATCATAGCCAGCTTGGATGATCACCTGCTACTTCTGCATCTGAGGTCATGACACTCTTGTTACAATGGCTTAGCAAAAGGAAGGGTGAAAACTTGATTTAATTAGTGTTCAGATTGATGACAACGTATTTAAATGTTCTGAATGGTCTTGAAAGTCATCATCAAATATTGATTTTTTGGTATGTGTGTATGTTTTGTTTGCATTTTGGCCTCAAAGATATGTAAGTTAAATTTGATCTTTACATCATGTTGTGGGAATTTTTTTGTTGGGCAAAGTAAAATAGCATGCGACTGGTAATCTTTTCTGTTGACTATGTCTTTTATAAATAGTACCCCCAGAAATGTGATTAGAAGGCTAGTGAGTCTGAACTTGGGGATATAGTCTGTTGACTTACTACATTTGAGATGCCTGCTTATTTCTGGAGATGAGAATGAAAATTTGTCAGTTGATATTTTCAGGTACCATCAAGTTATCCATTGCATGCTGATGTTTTAGTCTGGTTTGAACACTGAAGTGATCCTTAACTAGGCTGTCAGTTTCTGAGATGGTTGGGTGGAAATAAATGTATGAATGTTGATGGATCCATGTATGTAAATTAGAGATCCTTTTCTAGATTCGGTATGCTTTTGTTATGAGTATAGAACTGACAGGAACAATAATGTTATAATAATGTTATAGCTAACACTTATTGGGCACCTATATATATACACATCAGTTTACTATTCTACTTTTAAAAGACTTTTGTAATAGCTTTATTCAAGTACACTTTACCATGAAACCCATTTTTTCAAAGTGTACAATTCAGTGATTGTTACTATATTTAGAGTTCCACAACCATGTCTTGTATCTAACTTGAGAGAGTCTGTCTTTATCACTGCAGAGAAGCCAATCACTCCTGTTCTCTAGTCACCTTCAGTCCTTGCAACTACTAGTCTACTTTCTGTCCATTCTTCTGGCTAGGTACTATTTGTAGTGCTTGCTCTATTTCCTCCACTCCTCAACAGAATGTACTATAATTCTTATTTTACAGTAGAAAATTGAGGCACAGAAATTTAAGTAACTGTCTGAGGTCATGCAGGAAGTGAAGTTATAGTAAGAACACATTAGATGAGATGCAGTTTGAATTGCACTGTTAGGCACATGAAATGAATGCATTCCTTCCTGGGGTGTGTCTTCTATTACTAACCTTTGCACCCTAGAACTGACTGGAGACAGATGTGTCTTGTTCTTTTTACTACTTTACAATTTCCTGTTTCACATATACATAGTCTGTTTTTTCCTCAAACTTTGAAGACACAACTTCTTTTCCTTTTCCTAGAGGGATGGTTAATGCCTCAAAATGTAACATCTCTTCAGGTGTTTATAGTATAGGGATGTATCTGGTCACATAGGGTACTGGGTATGTTTCTAAGATTTAAGATTAAAGTCATTCGAGAACTGAATGCCTTTCTATTTGGGTAAATGTGAAGAGAATGAAGACTTTGCCTTAATGAAGCTTGTTCATTTCTGGTCTTCTTTGGTATTCTACTTTAATCCTGGTCTTCCCTATAAACAATAAACCTGTGCAAAGAAACCTGTAAAATGGTTTGTGAATGTTATATGTGTCAATAAAAACACTGGAAAGGGGCAATTTGTGCCTTTTTTTTAACTGAAGGTACAGAAATACTTGTACTGTATTGATGGAAGATAATACATATATTCTAAAGAGACAAATGTAGAATTGTGTGAAACAAGTTTGAAAAGGGAAATCACACTTATTGAGCAAACATGGTATGCCAAGCTCTATATTAATCCTTAATACATTGTGTCTTCTCTCTTCACACCAGCCTTTTTGTAATCAAATGCAGTGTCAAGCCCATAAGCACAACTAAGACATCAATGAATGAAGAAAAGTTTCTTGCAGCAAACAGCATTTGAAAACTTGTACGTGAAGGTAGAGCTTATTGTGTTGGGAAGTAGAATGCCTTTAGTAGACTATCTCGCTGAAAATGGCTTCAAAGCAGTATCTGAGGATATGGAGAGCAATTGGATTACGAGACAGGACAGTATGGGTAGAAGGACATCCCTGTGTCTGTAATTTGGAAGGCTGAAACCTAGAAGAGTGCATGTTTCTGAGAACAGCTGAGAAGGTTCTGACTCTGGCTATCAGAGTGATTTTTTTGGATGACTGTAAATCCAAGCCTGCAGGGTAGTAGTCATAGGTATCATTAATGTTGAAGGAACATGGTATCCTGGACAGTCTTGTTGAGAACAATTGCTTATGGGCAAGAGTGAAGAATAACTTAGAAGTATAAATAGTAAATGAAGTTGAAACTTAATCTGCTCTGGATTTTCATGTATTATCATCTAACACTTAACCCCATAAGGATGTTACCATCTTATATTGCTGAGGGTCAAACCCAGGGCCTTTCACATGCTAGCCAACTGTTCTGCCACTAAGCTACATCCCTGTTCCTTGTTTTTTTTTTGTTTTTTTTTTTTTTTTTTTTTTTTGAGGCACATAACAGGCTAGCATTCTTTGCCTTTGCCTCCCGAGTATTAGGATTACAAGGCATGTACATCAAAGGTTCAACTCATAAGGAGAATGTTTTGATTCAAGTCTTTGCCCATAGTAAAAGACAGGAAAATGCGAAGACAAGTAAACAGGTTGGGGGTGGTGGTTTATGCCTTTAATTCCAGCACTCAGCATGAAGATCTCTGAGTTTGAGGCCAGCCTGGTCTACAAAGTGAATTCCAGGACAGCAGAGAAACCCTATCTCAAAAAAGCAAGAGGGAGAGGTAAACAAATACATTTAAATATACACTTAAAAGTCATGAATGAAGGCTGTGGGAGTCCACAGTAGAGACAATTTCATTCTCAATTATGGAAGTGGCCCATAAAACTGGCTACTCTGCAGTCTTCTCTAAAAGAAAGGCATTCTCTGCTGACAGTGGAGAGACTGTGGATTACACATTTCATATATGCTCCCCTGGAGTATTTCATGTTAGTCCAAGACCTGTATAAGCAGCAACATGACACACCCAAAGCCACACAAATATTAAATACAAAGCTGTTACTTGAACCCAAGCATCTCGAGCTGTAGAGACAGGCTAGGAAATATACTCTTGACTGTGTGCATCACTGCCCAAAATAGAATTGGGGTGCCGCTCTTAAGGACTGGATATTGAGTGCAGCAGGTACTCTTCATCACAATGCTTCCCTTGAATCAGTTGTAAAGGTAAACTTTCTGGGGGACTGGGGCTGCCAGGACTTGAACTGAGGTCATCACACGTGGTAGGCAAGCATCCCACCACTGCAGCGACATTTCCACCCTTATAAATGCACTCAGTGTTTGAAACAGGATTGTCTTTTTTATTTTTAAACCGTTCACAATTGCATACACATAATACATGTTGATCATGACCCTACATTATCCTCTCTTATTAACCTGTCTGGTGTCTTCCTTTTACCAGCCTTTTTTCTTCCCAACAAGTCTTCTTCCTACCTCCCTGTCTTTCTGTATGCATACTCCACTGTATTTAATTGGGGTTGCTTCCATGAGCATGTGTGGATGGTTACTTGAGCAAGGGCAATTTACCCTTGGCTCCATCAGTGAATAACACTCCTTGGGGGGGGGGGGTTGTAGAGCCTAATGATAATCGAATGTTGATGGAATCAGGTTTGTGCATGAGCCCACTGCGGCTGTGTGTTGAGACAGGGTTTTCTAAAACTTTTCTTCCTTTCTACAGTTTTCTTTGACCACAGAGCACTGATCACTGAGTGTTAACACTAGGATGTTTGTTTCACTTCTGCTGTTTTCTTGCTTTTTTCCCCTTTTGTGAAACAATCTCATTCTTTAGCCCGGGATCTCCTCAAATGTGCCATCATACTTTGCTGGGCATAGAACACGTGTCTTAGGTAAGTATGCACCTCCCAATTTTTCATTTTTGGTTCATGTTTCTAACACTTCACTTCCGTGTGAAGATTGTCCCTCAGTGATCATTACAGAGGTTATCTCTGCTGGCAATGGATTTTTTGAGTTTCAGTTTTAGAATATAGATGAGAATATTTTTACTTAATTTCTAAAGCACATTCTACCTAATTTTATACTCCAAGATGACAATTACCTTGTTTTGGCACTTTGGATTTTCTGCCCCTATTTTCTGATGAGAAACTGAGCTAGCTGTGCATTCATTATTCATAATGCACCCTACTCTCTGGTTAATTTCAGATATCTTTTTCTCATTGATGGAGCTCAGTAGTTTTATGTTTAGGAATGGATGCTTGTTAAGGTTTGAAGAGTTTTACAGCAAAGAAGTCAAGATTGGCCTTGAACTTGAAAACCCTCTTCTCTAGTGAAACACTACACATCCTTCAAAAGGCTCTGGGAGGGTGGTGGCATTTTGTTTTCAGTTCTGAAAATCAATCAAAGCCAGGGCCTTGTACATGCTAGATAAACACTCCACCACTGAAGCATACCCTAAGCCCCTTTTTGTTCTGTTTTGTTTGAGACAAGGTCTCTAGGCTGGCCTCCAATTCCTGATCACCCTGCTTCAGCCTCCCAAGTGCTGGGAAACCTATACATACATTTTAGATTTTCATCAAATTTTGAAATTATTTTTAACTACTTTTTTTTTTTCAAAAAATTTCCTTCATTTTACTCTTTCTTCTGGGAGACTAAAGACAAGAATATTAGGTTTTCTGTCATTGTCCCACTATTGTTTGAGCCTCTGTTAATTTCCTTCAGCTTTTTTTTTCTCTGCATGTTTTAGATAGCATGACTATTGATTTGTCCTTGCTATGTGCTTCAATACTGCTCAGTGTAGCGCTTTTGCTAATTTAAAATGTGGTGCCTTATTCATTCTGGAGATACTTAGCTTGTGTTAAACTTGTGTCACTTGATCCAGCCTCTAAGGAAATAAGTATGGAGGTTATTTTTTTTAAAAAAGCACCAAAAAATAGAATTACTATATGGCTTGCCTGTACTCTTGAGTACATACCCGAAGTCATACCACAGATGTAGGTACGCATCCATGTTTCTAGCACTGCCATCCAGATGCCCCAGGTTATAAAGTCAGCCTAGCTATCCATCAATGGGTGAGTGTCTAAAGAAAACATATAAATACACACAAAGGAATAGGTGCAATTGGAGATCATATTCAACAAATTCAGGTGAAAAAAATCCCTTGTTTTCTCTCATCTATGAGCCCTAGAATTCTTTATAGATGCATAAAACCACATATGTATATAAAAAATATGAAATCAGAAAGGAGATGAGACTAGAGGAAGGGAGGAGACCAGCAGGAAGAGAGAAGAGGGAGAGGAGGAGTTAAAAGGAAAGAATAGGAGTGGGTACACATGGTATACTTGAAAGAAATTGTCTATATGAAACCCAACACTATGTACAATGAATGTATGCCAATAACATACTGAAGAAAAACCATGTCATAAAGGAAGTGTGGGACGGTACACATGGTGTATTGCTAGGTCCTGGGGAAACTGAGGTAGAAGGATTCCAGTAGTTAGAGGCTAGCCTGGGCTACAAAGCAAGACCCTGTCTACAAAAAAACCCATAAATTTCACACTATAAACATTTACTAAAGCAAAGTATTTCACCTTTAATGCTCATATATTAGTTAATTTTTTTTTTTTTTTTGAGACAGGGTTTCTCTAGCTTTGGAGCCTGTCCTCAAACTCAACAGAGCTTCGCCTTTGTCAGCCTCCTAGGTATGAGATATTAAAGCCGTGTGCCACCACTGCCCGGCTTAGTTAAAATACATTTTGAAAGGATTTATATTAACAGTTTTTTTCAGATTTCTAAGACTTGGACTGTCACGGTGTTGATGTCTTTGGATTTTTTTCCTCTTGTAAGCTAAGATTCTTCATACATCTGGTAATTTTGGAAAGTATTCTGGGCATTTTAAATAATATTTTCTATTTAAACTTTAAAGAGAATGTTTGTAGTCTTCATTTCTGCAAGCAATTGAACAGGTAGTTGGGCTGCAGTTACAGGGTCCATAGTTTTAAAGAAAATAGCAGTGCAACTCAAAAGCTCTCCAGGCTGGTGCCATCTAGTGACCAGTGTGAGACTGTGCTGATCTTTCCCTTCCAGTCTCTTGCCGGACAGTAAAAGGCCAAGTACCACATATTCTTTCATGTGTCAAAATTCAAAAAGTTGACTTGAAATATTACTAAGGACTAGAAGGGTACAGGAAGAGGTAAAGGTAGAAAAATGAACGTTGAGTTTGATTAGCACATGCTGGCTGTATGCATGCATGGCAATATCATGCTAAATACCATAGTACTAACTTTAATATTAGTATTAATAGGTATTAATTATTAAAATCTGTGTTCCTTTGAATCAGATCTCTGCATATTCTGCTTGAAGTCTAAGTGTAAGGCTCCATTCCATGATCTCCTTTAAGGATCTTTCAGAGGGATTCCTGTCACTTTGTTTTCAGCTTTCTGTTTGGGTGCTTCTGCCAGAAAGCAGGGACCTCAGAAGTCTGCTCTGCCATCTACTTCACGAAACTCTTCACATTTTAGCTAAGTTGCATGAGATCAAAACGAGGTAAAATGCCAAGGGGGATTTGTGGGGCTGTGGCAGTTCCAATTGGGCGAGGAATTGTTTCTTTAGTGTTTTCCTTTTGCATCCTAAGGGATAAGGGTGCTTCCCCTGCCACCGCTGCACAGCACAGGGCTGTGTGGGATTTAGGGTGCCAAGGGGTGAGAAAACAAAAATAAGACAAGAGAAATCACTGGAGAACTTTCGCACTCTCTCCAAGCATTAAGAGACCTCTTTTCACTAGTGGTGATGGCATACACATTAAATCCCAACACTTGGGAGGCAGAGGTAGGCAGATCTCTGAGTTCAAGGCCAGCCTGGTCTACAGAGCAAGTCCCATGACACACACACACGCATACACACACAGAGAGAGACAGAGAGAGAGAGAGACAGTGAGAGAGAGAGAGAGAGAGAGAGAGAGAGAGAGAGAGAGAGAGAGAGAGAGAGAGAGAGAGAGAGGAGAGAGAGAGAGAGAGAATCCAAACTGGGGAGCACTACCCAGAAGAGAGTAGACTCACCAATAGTGAGTACTTTGTGCTCCAGTCTTTCCTAGTCTGCTACTCTGCTTTTCCATAATCTTCAAATAAGTCAGATTTCAGAGCTGCACTCAGTGAGACAGCATAAAATCTGTTCACCCAGAACTGGAATCCCTGACTGTTATTGTTACATTTATTGATTGAATGGTTTGCTGGAAATACCAGGGATTGATCCAAGACCTTGTGCATACTATCTACACAAGCTGAATACCACTGAGTTATGCCCTATTACTGTCATTTTAAAAAAGAATTGCTAAGGTATGGGCATGGAACTCAGTGATGGAGTCCATATAAGTCTCTGGGTTCCATGCCCAACATCCTAAGGAAATAAAAATAATTACTACTTAAAATGATTGGCAGTCATCTGAGAAACACAGCGATGGTCTCCCTGTCACAAATGCAACCTTTTCCAGTTACTGACAAATAACATCTGGATTCTTCCCAGAAGACCTGGTCATATTCCCTTGGGAATCTCTAGGAGAGTTTGATGTGGAGATGATGGTAGAAGTAGAGAGGGGATGAACTAAAAAAAAACAAGGTTGTCAGAAGTCTGTGATGGAGTTTTCTTTTAACCAGAGCTATTGATACAAGTGTAATACTGTGAACTAACTCATTATATCCTCGAGAAGCATAGAGAAGCAGCCCTGGCTAAGGGAGCTGAACAACTTCCAATGCGCTATCAGTCACCAGGTCTCTTTGGAGCTCATGAAAACTCACTGGTGTGGCCCCAGTTTTCAGAATCAGCAAAGATCATTTTGAACAAGTCACATCACCTCTCTGTGCTTCTGCATCTTGAAAATGTGTTTCTGAGGGCAAGGCTGGTGAGATGGTCTGGTGAGTAAAGGTTCCCCGATGTCAAGTCTGAAAACCTGAATTTAATCCCTGGGTCTCACAAGGTGGAAGAAAACAACTGACTCCCAGAAGTTGTTATCTGACTTCCATGTGCATGCCATAGCAACACCCCTTCACATACATGTACACACCAACAAAAAAATGTTAAAAAAATTTTTAGAACTAGGGAGGGAAAAGTAGGGGGGAATAAAGAGGAATTGGAGGAGTAGGAATGGGGGTGATTTGATCAAAATGGATTACATGCCTATGAAATTCTCCAACAACAAAAAGATAAATGTAAAAAATTTAAATAAAATAATCTATTTTTTGTCTATACTTATCTGAAGTGTCTGCTGAGGAGAGCAAATTCATAAGTATGAAGGAAATAGCAAGGGTTCAGTAAACAGTAATGTTCATACTTTAATTTTTAATTTGCCAGGTGTTTATTTTTAAATTTTACTTTATATGTGTATGTGCAATTGTATGTATATTTCTAAATGAGTACATACATGCACTTGTGTGTGTGAGTATCCCAAGAGGCCAAAAGGGGGTGTTAGATTCCCTGGAGCTAGAGTTATGGACAGTTATAAGCTGCCCAAAGTAGTTCTGGGACCTCTGAATTTCGGTCATTAGAAGAACCTTGAGAGCACTCTTAACCCTGAATTACTTTTCCAGTTCCTATTCTTTTATTTTCAATTTTTGCTGTACTGGGGTGTCTCAAAGTTTCTGTTGCTATGAAGAGACACCATGACCACGGCAACTCTTATAGAGGAAAACCTTTAATTGGGGTGGGTTGTTTATAGTTCCGAGATTCCACCATTATAATCATGGCAGGGAGCATAGCAGTGTACAGGCAGATGTGTTGCTGGCTACGTCTTAATCAGGAGGCAACAGGAAGTGGATTGTGACACTGGGCAGTAATTTGAACATAGGAGACAGCAAAGCCTGCCCTGACAGTGAGTGACACACTTCCTCTATTAGGCCACACCTACTCCAACAAGGTCACATCTCCTAATAGTGTTACTCACTTTGCAGGCCATTTTCTTTCAAACCATTTCATGGGGATAGAACCCAGACATCTTAGTTAGTTTTCTATTGCCTTGACAGAGCATGACCAAAGCCATTTATAAAAGAGAGTAGTTAATTGAGGATCACAGTTCCAGAAGGTAGTAGAGTCCATGACCATCATGGTGAGGACCATGGCGGCAAGCAGACTGTCATGGCACCGGAGCAGTAACTAAGAGCCAAGTAAGATCCACAAGCATGAGACAGAGAGAAAGAGCAAGGTAACTGGGAGTGGCAAGGGCTTCTGAAACCTCAAGACTCACCCACAATGATACCCCTCTCCAGCAAGGCTGTGCCTTCTAATTTTTTCCCAAACAGTTCCAACTTCAGACCAAACATTCAAATATATGAGACTATGGGGGACCATTCTCATTCAAACCACCAGACCAGGGCTTTTAGAATTTAGTAAGTGCTCAGCCACTGCGCTGTATCCCATTGCTTGGTGTTTGTTCTCTCAAACTTATATTGTCTTATGACACACTGATAATATTAGTGAGTTAGTGTGACCCGTGGACATTCTATGTTTACTCAGATATCTCTTGGACCTTCAAGATGGGAACTTTCATCCTGTGTTGTGTAAGCCAGTCTAATTTCAGACAAATCTGAGTTCGAATCCTGACTTTTCTGCCATTGTTTGGCGATCGTATTATTTCCTTCCTTTGAGACAGAGATTCCATACATACGAAAGGGAGAAGATGCAAACCTTCACTGCACACAGTTTTGTGAGTCGTAACTAGGCTGATGTATGTAAAATGTTTGGCGAAGAGGCCCATATGGTGAAATTGGCACTTGGTATAAGGGAGCTATTTTCTGGATGAGAGGACAAGAGATGTTGCAGAGAATTATTCTTTATTTTTAAATTTTTAAACATAATTTTTATTAATTCTTTGGGAATTTCTCATCAAGCACCCCTATCCCACTCATTTCCCAGTTCCTCTGTATCCACCCTTCACCCTTTTAGCATTTGCCCCCAAAATGAAAGCCTAAAAAAATAAATAAAAATACAAAATAAAAGAATATTAATTCAAACAAGCAAAAACTAAAAAATGCAAATAAGCAAAAATAGACACAAAGACAAACCAAAAGCAATTCATTTCTTTCCTGCATCTTTCCCACCTCTCCACCACTTCTTCATCCATCTTAGGGCCATTGGGAACTGCGGGGTATCATACGGTAGACTCTTTTCTCCGCACAGTTTCACTTGCAAATGGTCATTGTGTAATGTGTTGCTGGTCAGGTTCAGGACCTCTGGCTTCTGGTAGACCCTCAATGCTGGACCCTCCCTGATACCCTCTCAGACATCCTGCTGTTGCCCCG
The DNA here is from genome assembly GCF_903992535.2 of Arvicola amphibius. Classification (NCBI taxonomy): domain Eukaryota; kingdom Metazoa; phylum Chordata; class Mammalia; order Rodentia; family Cricetidae; genus Arvicola; species Arvicola amphibius. The sequence continues at coordinate 57,174,117 of NC_052065.1, forward strand.
AGTCGTGGAGATGCTGCAGCCATGGTTTTGCAGTCCCTTCACAGACTCATGAGTAATGAGACTATGACTTAGCAGGTCATAGATGGGGTAGATGTTGGGGAGTACCCACTCAAAACCCTGAATGTGGATGTCTCAGTGGCAGCTGAGTTGATCAGTCAGGGCTACTAGGACCACCCTGCTTTGGTGAGGGGAGTAGTCGGCTCACCCACACCCGCAGTGAGGACTTCACCCGTGTGGTAACATTTACAACGAACATTAACCAAGACCCCAGTTGCATCAGGCCCATGGACCTAGCCATGGCCAGCAGCAGCTTGGGTCTGGTTGTCACTGTGGCCCCCAGTGACAGTGCAGGGCACAGAAAACCATTTTTTCAAGGATGTGGCATCATCTGAGTCTTGCCTCCTCAGCTCTGTTCTGGAACCTTCTGTCAGACCTGAGTTGAAAAGCTCTGCTCACTTTGTCTGGTTTGGGTGTTGTTGTTTGTTTATTTCTGCTGTTGTTACAGCTTTGAGACAGGGTCTTGCTCTCTTGTGCAAGCTGGCCTGCACTCCTGCCTAAGGCTCCTGAACACTGAGGTCATAGGCATAAGCCACCACACCTGGCTCTACAGAGTCAGAAAGATTATGATGGCGTCTCAGTCAAAACAATTTCTCTGAGCCTTTCTTTTTCCCCATTTAGATTAGAGAACTCTGCAGGCTTGCTGCAGTTATAACATGCTGGGAGAAGAGGAGACTATGATGATTTAAAACCAGCAGGGCCGAGTTCCAGCACTGAAAAGGTGGACAGCCAGGAGGACTGCAAGAGAGAGGGTAACCTTGGACACATGGTGAGACACCTATCTAAAAGATAATGATAATAATAATTGTTCCTTGCCACAAACTTTTCTAAGCTCTTCCTTTCAAAAAGTTGAAATCTAAACTCTCTTTCTTTCAGAATTTCTCCTAATGAATACATGAAACAGAAGTGACAGAGTACAATTTCAAAGACGAGGTTCTCAGAGGCGGCCTGGCTTGTTCTGAGCTTTCTTTTCTAGAAGGAAGTTAATTTACCATGTCATGGGCCACTTCAACTACCTGAGGACAGGCCTGTGTGGTGAGGGCATGAATCCTCCTGTCAACAACATGGAAAGGAGTCATTCTGGAAGCAGATACTCTGTCACCATTCAAGCTTAAGATGACAAAAGAGTTGGTTATATCTCAAATGTAGCCATGTGACAGACTCTGAGCCAAAATTTCCAGCTAAGCCACTCCCACATTCTTGACTACTAGAAACTGGGATAGCAAAAGTTTATGATTCTCAGTGAGGGCGAAGCTCAGTGGTACGGTGCTCATATAGCATGTGCCAGGCCCTGGATTAAATTTCCAGCACTATGAGAAAAAAAATAGAAGCATTGAAGAGATGGATCAGGGGTTAAAAATATTTTTTGTTCTTTCAGAGGATCTAGGTTCAGTTCCCAGCACCTACGTGGCAACTCACAATGTTCCATAATTCTAGTTCCAGGGGATCCGATGCTCTCGTCTGGCCTCTGTGGACACCAGGCCATGCACAGGGAGCCCATACATGCAGGTAAAACACTCATACACATAAATATTTTAAAAATACAGTGAAACAAATACCTGTTTGTTGTTCACAGCCGCTGAGTTTTGGAGTCGTCTGTTACACAGTAATAGATAGCAATGTGGTGCTACCTGGAAGTGGGATGCTAGAATAATAAATATCTAAAATTTTGAGAAAAACTTGAGAAGCAGTTGGCAGATGCTGGAAGGCTTCTCAGGAGAGAGTTAGTGAAAGACTAAAATTTCTTGAACATATTGTTAGTAACAGTCTGAGCTTTGAGGATGCTTCCAATAAGGGTATAAATATAAGCAAAAGCTGTTTGTGGAAAACAAAGGAACGCTGTGTTGTTTAGTGGCAGAAAGTTTAACAATACTGTTTCCTGAAACTATTTGGAAAGTAGGCAATATGTCTAATGAGATGGGTGATCAGCTTGAGAAGCTTCTCACCAGCTGCATCCAGGGTGTTGCCTGGTTTCTTCTTGCTGCAGGCAGCAGAATGTGCAAGGACAGCGATGTGTGAATGGGAGGGTTGTTAAAGTGTGAGTCTGGGCACACTGGCTCTGAAGAGTCATCCCTAGATCCTCCAAGTGGTGGCCAGTGCTAAAATAAGAAATGGCTTTGAAACAAACCTCAAATCCAGGGCACTCTCAGGAAGGCAAGGTCTAAAACTAAAGCTAAAGGTCTGCCTGGAAAATCCTCCCCACTAAGACCATAAGAGGATCCAAGGTTGTGCCTCTAAGACTCAGTCAGTTGGGTGCTTAAGAAGCTTAAGGGCATTTACTCCTCAGGGGTATCTGCCAAAGCCTCAGGTGAGGAAGGGCTCAGCTCAAAAGATATGTTTTGGATGAAGCTTTGATGTAGTCGAATAAGCCTTAATGAAATTCACAGAGTTTTAAAGACAACATGAACCAAAGTGATGGAGACAGTATAAAGCAAGAATCGACCTTGGGACCCTCTCTAGTGAGAAGAGAGCAGAAATAAGCCCATGCTGTTGCAAGCACTGCTACTCTTCATTTGGAAAGGAAAGATGAGCCAGAGGGTGTGCCCAAGAGCCCAGGGGCCAGCATCAGGACCTATGGCTGATTATTCCCAGGCAGGAGGCAAAAGTGCATCCTTATCCAGAAAGTCAAAGGCAGGCCATGAGTCCTGTCTTCGGGGCACCTTCTGCAGTCTCTAAGGTAACTTGTGGTATTGAGGGTCTCATGCTTGGCTGAAATGGGATCAAAGGGACATCCCACCACCCTGCTGCATCTGCTGGCAGATCTCTCCTTCTCAAGTGCTGTGGTGCCTCTGTTGCCACTGCCCAGATGCTTCTGGATGAAGCATTTTTTGCCACACAGTTGAAAAGCTCTATGAACACTAGGCCTTGCAGTTCTTTTTTTATTTTAAAAATTATTTTAATTTTTTTCCTGATAATTTTTATTACTTTATAAATAATACCAATAAGAATGTCCACTTCCTCCCCTCCTCCCACTTCCCTCCCGCTCCCCCACTCACCCTCCCTCTTCCCCCTCCAATCCTATGAGAAGTCAGGGTACCCTGCTCTGTGGGAAGTCTAAGGCCCTCCCCCTCCATCCAGGCCTAGGAAGGTGTGCATCCAAATAGACTAGGTTCCCACAAAGCCAGTACATGCAGTAGAATCAAAACCCAGTGCCATTATCATTGGCTTCTCAGTCAGCCCCTATTGTCAGCCACATTCAGAGGGTCCAGTTTGATCCCATGCTCGTTCAGTCCCAGTCCAGCTGGCTTTGGTGAGCTCCTGCTAGGTAAGACTTCCCCTTAGGTAGACTGACCCTCCTTTCCTTTTCTTTCTTTCTCTCTTTTAAATATTTTGAGATACAGTTTCCCTGTGAAGCCCTGGCTGTCCTGGAACTCACTCTGTAGATCAGGGTGGCCTCAAACTCAGAGATCTGCCTTCCCCTTCCTCCAAAATGCTGGGACTAAAGGCATGCACCACCACCTCCCTGCTTGCCCCTCCTTTTCTAAAATAATTCTGTGTGATCTCTGTGAGCTCTGCGCATATGAAGGGGCTGGAGGGTCAGATTTCTGCTGCCCTGGGCGGGGTGAGGGGAGGGAGGCGGTAGCAGCTCAGTTGTTTTCTACCCTTTCCAAGGGAAGGGTAAAATAAGCAACAGACACAAGGCAAGGAAAATCCCTGGCATTTATAAGGTCCCACACATCATTAACGTGACTAAAAGCCTGACTAAGTTAGTGGGGCCCCAGCGCATCTTCTGACGTACACTACACAAGTCCCTCCCGAAGCTCATGATGAGCTCACAGGACTGGAAGGGTGCCGTTTCTCTAACTCTTCTTCTAGGAGCACATGCCACCAGTGTGTACTGTCGTCTCTCTCCTAGGGACAGGGGCAGTTCCTCATGAGGAAGCTTGTCATTACTGAGAAAGTAAGCTCACCCGTTCCTGACTTCACTGTCCTCTGTTCTCTCTCTCGAGGTGACAGGGCTGAGACTAATGCTATGGTTGAGCTGGATGGCACCAACCCACAAGAACTGGGTGCTAAACTGTGAAAAGCTTAGGCTTGCTAATTATTAATCACAGCCATTGTTAAAAGTTTAATTATCTAAATTCACCCTTATTAAATTAAAGGTAATTTAAAATTTCCAATATAATGAACATTAATGAATAAAAATAAATTAATTAACCCTTACGTACACGGTATTAAAACATGGGTAATAACCACAATCACTTCCTGGTCATTCTTGGAGGTAGAGAGGTTGAAACAAGGCCTTTTACTGCAGTCCAGAGTAGATTAGAGTTCTCTAGGTAGACCAGGCTGAGCTTGAATTTGCAGCAATTCCCCTGCCTCTGTGTCCTGAGTGCTGGAATTGCAGGCATCAATCACCACGCTTCTATTCATCTTTCCGCTTTTGAAGGTATGAGCATTATATCAGTACAGTGGAAATCCCGAGGCTTTATTATAGTGTCTTCTGTCTGTAGCAGTGTAGCTTGAAATCATTCTTAGGCAGAGTATTTGCACCTTAAAAATCAACAGGCGCTATAGAGAGCAAGGATTTGTTTATAATCCTTAGATCTGGTTGTTATGTATCCCCCCCCCCACACACACACATACTAGGATCTACCTGCAGATCCACATGAAGGAAAACTTCATGCCACTTTACAACTTCTTTTCCATTTTGGGGTTCATAGCCAGGGCCTTGAGTGTATAGGAAAATTGCTCTACTACTAAGCTATACCCCCAACTCCGTCTCCTTGGTTATTGAGACAGAATCTTGCTATGTAACTCAGGTTGGCTTCAAATCCATGATCTTCCTGTCATTCTTCTAAATGCTATCTAAGCTTTCTTGCTGTGGGAAGGTTTACAGCTTGTAATTAGCCGCCTACTGGGGCGTGGCCTCATAGACTTTTACCAGGATGCGGAAGTGCGTCGGGCCCCTTCTCTCGTCCCCCTGGTTCCCACTTGGCTAGTTTGGATTGTTTTAGATCTCGTATCCATCCGCCGTTCAAGCAGAGAATCCTGGTTTGTAAGTTTTTCCCTCTAAATAAATAACTGTTTATCTCTCAGTTCTGAGCCAGATTGAGATTTCTTTTAAGGGCCCGATATCTCCGCCCATCACCTTCTTCCTACCTTCCTTCCTTCCTTCCTTCCTTCCTTCCTTCCTTCCTTCCTTCCTTCCTTCCCTCCTTCCTGATGTTAGAGTTATCTTTTTTTTTTTTTACTTACGTGTATGCCTATACGTGTGTGTGCTAACACCTGTGGCGGCCAGAACGGATGTCAGCTTCCCTGGGGCTAGAGTTACAGGTGGTTATAAGCCTTCAGACATAGGTGCTGGGAACCCAACTCTTGTCTTACTGGAAGAGCAGTAGTTCTTAACTGCTGAGCTATCTCTCTAGCCCCATCGGAAAGCCTGTTAAAAATAACTTAAGTTGAACTGGATGAGTTCAGCAGATGTTTGTTGCTGGAAAGAACCCATGAAATTCTTCCTACCTTTGTAGTTTAGGGTATCAGCCATCCAAAACCATAGATGCTGTCAATCATAGATACGTCCATGACTCAGAAGAACCGTCATATTTTTTACCTAGTGCATCTTGTAGGTAATACCAATGTCTACACATTTTGCCTTGCTAGGAAAAGAGGAATCACAAGAAAGAATTATCTAAGAATAATAGTGTCACTGTCCTGCCAAGAATGAAGATAGTCCTAAAGCTTTGGTTCTCAACCTGTGGGTCATGGCTTCTTTGGGTGTTGAATGACCCTTTTACAGGGGTTGCCTAAGATCTTTGGAAAACATAGATATTTACATTATGATTCATGACAGTATCAAAATTACAGTTATGAAGTAGCAACGGAAATGATTTTATGGTTGGGGGTCACCATAGGTCACCATAACATGAGGAGCTGTATTAGAGGGTTGTGGTATTAAGAAGGTTGAGAACCACTGCTCTAAAGAGATACTCGGGCCTCCCCATTTGTCTATCAAACTGCTGAGATAATGGACTCCAAGGATTTGGAATTTCCTCAGGAATCTCATCTGAGGAGTGGGAAGAGGCTGAAGCCTGGTGACAGCCATAGGAGAAGCTTATGAAGGAGACCTCACACTGTCAGACCACCTTGCAGGAGAGACTAGAGCCCTGCCAGATAATGATGGTAGAACACCTTAACAGGATTGCTTAGCTATGTGTACTCCTCGCCTTTTATTTATTTTTTATAACATAATTCTTTATTGATTCCTTGGGAATTTCACATCATGCACCCCAATCCCACTCACCTCCTAGTCCCTCCATATCCCTCTCTCATCGCTTCAGCATGCCCCCCAAATCAATTAAGAACAAAATGAAACAAACAAAAAATCACCTCGCTCCTCCATCATGCCAATACCTCTTTATTCGTCCTAGTGGCACTCGGAACTACTGTGTATCGCACAGTACACATTTTTTTGTCCAATCAGCCCCACCGTTGCAATGAGTCACTGCTCTGGTTCAAGGTCTCTGGCATAGCATCATCACTGGATCCTCACTGAAACTCCTCTTAGATATCCTGCTATTGTCCTGGGTCATGGAGATCCTGCAGCTATCATTCTGCAAGAACAGTTCCTTCATGTACTCCAGCAGGTCAGGGATGGGGTAGATGTTAGGGTGGGCTAACCCAAGGCCTGTGATGTGGGTCTGGGTGGTAGGTGAACTGGTTGGTCTGGGCCACTCAGATGGTCCCCCTCAGGCATGGGACAGAGTCAGCTCTCCTAGGCCCAAGCCATTGGGTCAGTTCTCCCATGCCCAGGGTGAGTGGTAGGGTCATCTCTCCTGAGCATGGTGGCCAGCTCTCCCATGGGGGAGGCAGAACAGTGGCCAGTGAAGGGCAGGGCCAGCTCTCCCTGGACCAGTGAGGGACAGGGCCAGCTCAGCACAACCCCCAGATTTCAGTGCACATGATTCCTATGATCCTCTGTGGCAACACGGGCCATGGACGTCATCACAGACCCCAGTTGTAGCATGACCACAGACCCAGACATGGTTCTTGGCAGCAGCTGTCACCATGAGCCCAGATGTCACCCATCAGGCAGCAAAGGCTGACCAGATCATCATAGCCCCACAGCAACAAGACTCTTAGACACCAACATGGTCTCAGGTGACTGTTCAGACCCCCCAACATCCACATGACCCTCAGTGGTAACAGGAGCCATGGACATCAATTCAGATGTCGGCTGCTCCAGGGCCACAGAAAAGACATGGCCCTTAGCAGCAGCATGGGCCCAGATGACATCGTGGTCCCAGGTGGCAGTGCAGGCCACTCAGATTGGCACGGAACCCACAGCAGTGTAGCCCTCAGACACCAACATGGTACCAGGCTTCTTGCCTTTTATTTAAACCCAAAACCCCAGATATGAGCTTGGGGATATGGTCTCTGGACTCTCTGCTTTTCTTCACAAAGTGGCCATATTGAACAAGTTTTCTTTTTGTGCTTTTCAGTATTGTGCCTTGAATTGAATTATTGAGGCTCATCAGCAAACCTGGTTGGTGGTGGGGTTTGAGGGAAAGACATGCTGTCAGGGCCCAGAACCTGGCCCTAACTCCAGTCACAGCTGTGAATAACTGCTCCTGACAGTAACTACATTACATCATTAGTCTTACCTGAGCTTTCACAAAAGAAAACATGGCCTCAAATGTAAAATCTTGAAATTCTAGTGGTATCAGGACTTGTATGCCAGGTCAGTTTAGCACTGTTTCTTTGGTTGGCATCCCTATTACTTATGAAAATGAAGACACATAGCACTTTAATTCAATGGCATTACAGGATACCAACCCCGGTCCTGCTCAATTGCACCCTGCACTACAGTTCCAACAGATATGCACAAGCAGTCATTGATTTTTCAGTCAAAGACAAAACTTCGAATTGGGTGTGGCATACAGCTAGGGCTGTCGCATTACATAGAGCACTAATCAATGGCAGAGTGTCTTAGTTTTCTATTGCCATGATAAGACACCATGAGCAAGGCAACTTATAAAAGAAAGCATTTAATTTTGGGGTTTGTGGTTGCAGAGGGTTAGAGTCCATGATCTTCATGCCAGGGAGCATAGCAGCAGACAGGTAGGCATAGCTCTGGACCGATAGCTGAGGTTTGCATCCTTATCCACAAGTAGGAAGCAGAGAAAACTAATTGGCAATGGCCTGAGTTTTTGAAACCTCAATGCCTGCCCCCAGTATTACACCTCCACTAATGAACCACACCTTCTAATCCTTCCCAAAGAGTTCCACTAGCTGGGGACCAAGTAGTAAAACATGTGAGCCTATGGTTGCTGTTCTCATTCAAGCTACCTCATGGGGGATAGTCTGAAATAGCGGCTACTGTTACCCTGGTCCTTGTATGTTCTCTGGCCTGTGTGATGAATGCATCAAATTAATTATTGGGCTTTGTCAGTGTTCTCTGGCACCTCCTGGACTAAAAAGCCTTCTTTCTCTACCCTCTAAGGTATTTTATTTTACCCAGAACCTGGCTTACAATGAACCAGTTATTTAGTGATTCTGGTAACAACTCCAAACTAGAGAAATCAAGTATTGTCCCTCCACTTTGGGGTACTCCTAGTTTGGTGGTATTTTGAATTCTTCACCTCATGTCAAGTTGCCAGACAGCAACAATTTCATCCCCCAGAAAAATTGTGTTTGACAGAGTTTCAGGATCCCTTCAACTTGGCACATGACATGGAACACACTTGTATCAGCCCACTCTTTTGGGGGATCCTCAACAAAGACTTTGTAAATCAAGTGTTCTGCCTTAGGTTCAATGCTACCCTTAGAGACAGTCTGGCCAGCATTGTGCTTGGTGAAGCATTCCAGGGGGTTGGATGGTTCTAGGTGTCCAGTATTCTGAGACACCAAAATCATTCAGGACTAAGAGCAGATTATGAACATGCCCAAACACAGAATCCTGAGAGTTTGTCTCATGCTTTTGCCCCTCTCTTCCTCGCACAGTACTGTCCTATTTGCTGTGAATGTGACGCCCTGATCAAGATGGTCACTTCCTGTCACGTGACGTCAGGTCCATTGCCTGCTGCCTTGCTGTTTGCTATCTGAGGAGTATCCTCCAGTCGTGAACTCATGTAGCCAACTCCAATGAGTCAGGACCCTCTCCCTATCGATGCCATTTCCAAGGTTTCCAGCTATCATCCTTCCGCCTACTCATGTCCTTCAGAACTGTGGAAAACTAAACTATTAGAGCACCCTGGCACTCTGCCTGGCAGGATGGCAAGGCTTTCAAGCCTCCTTCCTCCCTCATAGGTAAGTTTGATATGTTATACTCTTCTACCTCAAGCCGTTAACCCTCAGCAACAACAGATGCTATCTCTGCTCCTCACCTGTACCACTCCCTGTTCCAGCTTTGATTGTTGTCTGATTCTCTCTACTGATAAATACTGCTCAGAGAGACAGGGAAGTAGGAAGAATTGTTATCCTCCAGGGAACCTGACATGGGAAGCTGATCTGGATTCCTTTCTGCTCCACAGTCTACCTTACTTTCTTCAAAGCAACCTTGATGCAAAACGGTCAACCTGTCTTTGGCACTATTCCACAGTCAGTGGGGAGAATGTAAGGGTTCTTCCAGCTCCTGACAGGCACACAGTCTTGAGATAATGTAGGTGATGTGTCCAATGGTCACAAGTGATAATACAGCAGACAAAGAGATGCCAAACCCATATTAGCAAGAAATAGGACAGCAGGTGCTGGGCAGAGAATAGGGAGCTGTGGAGTTGTTCTTCAATGGGTATAGAGTTTCAGGTATAGTAAAAGAGTAAGTTCTAAGAATTGCTGTACCACATAGTTCCTGTAGTTAACATTATGGCATTATGCAATTCAAAACACTCTATGTGAAGCTGGAGAGATGGTCCCACAGTTAAGATCATCAGTGCTCTTCCAGAGGACATGGTTCAGTTCCCAGCCCCTGCATGGAGGTTCACAATTATTTGTAATGCCAGTTCCATGAGATCTGACACCCTCATCTGCCCTCCCCAACCAAGCATGCCCATGGTGCACATATATTCATGCAGAACAACACTCATACACATAAATTAAAATATTTTAAGAAGAAAAAGAAAATAGATTTTATTTCAAGTGTTCTTACCATTCAGTTATGCATGTGCCTGCACACATACATACACACACACACACACACACACACACACACACACACACACACACACACACACACACGTAGTGAGGAGCTGCGGTGCGGCAGGCCTGCTTTTCATCCCGCCTGGCTTCCAGCCGCCTGGCTAGCTTATGCCCCGAAATAACAACACAGAAACTGTATGTATTCTTTTAAACACTGCCTGGCCCATTAGTTCCAGCCTCTTATTGTCTAATTCTCACATCTTGATGAACCCATTTCTAATAATCCGTGTAGCACCACGAAGTGGTGTCTTACCAGGAAAGATTCAGCATGTCTGACCTGGTGGCTGGCTTCATGGCATCTGACCCAGAGAGGAGAGGCATGGCGATTACCCGAGCCATCTGCCTCACTTCCCTTCTTCCCAGCATTCTGTTCTGTCTACTGCACCTATCTAAATCCTGCCCTATCAAAAAGCCAAGGCAGTTTCTTTATTAACCAATGAGAGTCCTCCATCACACACACACACAAGTTTTTGCAAACTCCTAAAATTATATATATTGGCTATATATGATTTTTATGTATCAATTGTACTTTAACAAAGCTGTTTTTAGCAAAGCATAGAAAGGAGATAGCAAGCAAGAAAAAGAGGGGGTTCTGTTATAGATGGAGTGGTGGAGGAAAGTTTCTCTGAAGTTCTTTCTTTCTTTCTTTGGAACAAGAAATTGCAAATATCCCAGGCTGTCCTCCAGCTCCTGATCCTGCTGCCTTAGTCCCCTGAGTACTGATTACTGATGTGTGCCAGCACAGTCAATTGAGAGCTTGGCCTTTGAATGAAGGCCTGACTGTAGTGAACTGGTGACCATGGGGGAAGGAGTTTAAACAAGAAAAAAACAAGAGGGAACAACTTGGCACATGAATGACTGTTGTGCTCGAGGAACGGAAAGAAGGCCAGAGAACTCAGCCACTTTATAAGATGGTCATTGCTGATTGACGAGTACAAGCTTGTTAGTACTACTTGGTCCATTACATTTGGCGGGGGGCGCTCCAAATGTCTTCTTGTCCACCTTTTCTCTTGCTTTTAGAAATAACTTCACTACTTGGGTTTCTGTCCAGAAATAAACAGACTGAAGAGAAGTGGTTCATCTTCTTTCCACAATCAAACCTATGACTCTACCAGCATCTATCCTCATCCTCTCTGCCTTTTCTGATACAAAGGATAAGACCACTGTGCCCTTAGCATGGTTCCATCTCCCCACTGTGCACTAGACCTCATATCCCACTGTCAATTCATAGACTTTGCTCAAAAAAAAAAAAACACCACCCCTATCTCATTCTTTCACAACCATAACTGTTTTCCTGTCTGTTTGATCACAGCTCCATGGTTCCCCATACCACAGGTCAGCTACAAGGAAATCCTTAGTCATGTGCTATATGGAGCTCTCCTTTTATCTTCATGGCTCAGTATTCTCAACTCTTATTCATTCATTTTTTTTTACAACTCCCATAGATTTATTTTCTAAACGGATGGACCAAGGGAGAAATGGGACACAGAAGTACGGCATAGAAAATAATAACTGTAAAATGTGTTTTTTAATTACTTTATAATCACAAACTAGTACAGAGGCTGCCCTGCACCAAACACAATAAAGACTGAGAACAAGAGGTTCCCTTAGCGAGGCTGAAGGTGACAGTGTCTGGTATTTGGAACTTAGTCCTTGTTTCTGGATGGATCAGCAGGTGTTTGGCACAGTCCATGCTCTCGACTACATTTGAATAGAAGACTGCCCATATGACCCAGTTAGACAAAGGAGAAATGTTTGGTTACAGGGACCACACAGTTACTGAAGTTTCACCCCGGGAAGCAGTGCCAGATAAGGTTGTCAAATCTTTGATATGGGCAGGGTGTGATGGCGCACGCCTTCAATCCCAGCACTCTGGAGGCAGGGACAGGCGGATCTCTGTGAGTTCCAGGACAGCCACAGCTGTTATGCACAGAAACCCTGTCTTGAAAACAAACGAACAAACAAACAAATAAACAAATCTTCTTGATATGGGCCGCAACACCCCTTTTTGTATTAGATATCTCTGAAGTCTGAGTAGCACATTACATTGAGTCTTGTTGGGTCTCTTTAGCATTTCTGTCACCATGGAATGTGGCCTGTCTACCTGCTACTGTTTCCTGTGGGAGGTGCTGGCTCTACTTAAGCTGGAAAGAAATGCTGGTGCTACTGAAGCCCTGGCTTATCTAACCCACTCTTAAAAAATATTGTATTAATCCATTGAGCATTCCATACAATGTATTCTGATCCTTTTCACCCCAGCTTCTCATCTTAACTCCTCCCAGGTCTGTCTCCACCTTCCTATCCCCTAACTCCATGTCCTTTATAAACATCTAATAACTCATGGATTCCTATTTGTGCTGTCCATATGCTTCTACATGTGGGACCATACACTTCTCCGGTTTTGTTAAGGGTTACAAGATGACCATCTTGCTATATGCAATGGACTTGAAGAGAGTTGACACACTCCATCCAATTCTGCATTCCTTAAAACACCTCTGTTTGGCTTCCAGGAAGTCATATTCTGCCATCTTCCTTCTCAGTGCCCAACTTTTCCCCATCTCCTTCAACTGCCACACCTTCTATTTTTGATCTTTAAATGTTAGGGAGACTTAAAATTCAGTTCTCACACTTCTCTCCATAGTTACTCTCCAGATGACCTTGTTCAGTCTTTTGACTTTAAATAGTATCTTTGATTGCAAATTTCTATCTCTAGTTCCTTAAGATCCGCACTCCTACACCTATGCATGGATCTAAAATCACTGCTTGGAAGTATACGATGGAGTTCAAAAATGGTTCCTACTTATTCTACTTTAAAACAGCTCTTTCCTCTCCCTGCCCTGATGATCTACTAATCCAGTTTCTCAGATAGAAGGCATCTTTGAATCTTTTTTCCTCCAACTGCACAGACAATGAAGAAGCAACACCTATGGACTCGGCCTCCGATGACGAACTCGATCAGAACGTGATCTCACCATCTTCACAGCTGTCCTCCAGCATAGGCCAGCATCATCTCGCCCCAGGGGATAGATGTAGTCTCTAGCCTGGTCCCGGAAAGAGCCCGAAGGTGGAGAAATGGGTTTATTCTGTTTATTTTCTAGATTCTATCTCATTCTAAAAGGAATTTGATCTAGACAGTGCATTAAAAATTTGATGCCTTCTGTATTGGCTCGTTTTATGCCAACTTGATACAAGCTACAGTCATCTGAAAGGAGGGAACCTCCATTGAGAAAATACCTCCAGAAGATGTGACTGTAGGCAAATATGTAGGGAATTTTCTTTAATTTTTTGTTATTATTTTTAATTGAAAATAGTTTTTTTTTTGTTTGTTTGTTTTTCGAGACAGGGTTTCTCTGCAGCTTTTTTAGAGCCTGTCCTGGAACTAGCTCTTGTAGACCAGGCTGGCCTGGAACTCACAGAGATCCGCCCGCCTCTGCCTCCCGAGTGCTGGGATTAAAGGCGTGTGCCACCACCACCCGGTTGAAAATAGTTTTTCATACAGTATATTCTGATTACAGTGTCCCCTTCTTAACTCCTTGTACTTCGCAACCCAACCATTCTTTCTTTCCCCCTCTCAATAATTTCTTTCTTCCTCTCAATCAAAGAGGCATCTAAAATAATAGCAAGATAAAATAAAAACAAACAAACCAGGACAAATAGGAAGAAATAAGCAAACCAACAGGAAAAAAAAGATCCAAAGAAAAAGTACAAGAAACACATACAGACACCAAGACATACACATTTACACACACAAAAAAAACATTAAAAATTGGAAACCATAATATATAAGCAAAAGATATGTAAGGAAAAACAGAAGTCCAAACAAAGTATTGTGAGACAAAATCCCTTCCCAAAATATTGAATTTGTTTGGTGTTGACCGTTTAGTGATGCGCATGTGGCCTGCCCCTAAGTCCGGTTAATATACCCAGTGAGACTCTGTTAGAGAAACCAATTTTTCTCTTGCCAGTGGTTATTAATTGGAGCTAGATTCTGGGTTAGGAATGGGTGCTTATCTTCTCTTTTCTCATTGCTGGAACCCCATCTGCCTTAGACCTTGGGCAGACCCTGTGCGTGCTGCCACAACCTCTGTGAGTTCTTATGTGCATCAGTCCTGTTGTGTCTATAAGGCCCATCTTCTTGGTTACCTCCATCCTCACTGGCTCTTATAGTCTTTCTGCCTCCTCTTCTACAGAATTCCCTGAGCCCCGAGAGGGGATTTGATGGAGATGTTCCATTTAGAACTGAGTGTTCCCAGGTCTCTCACTTTCTGCATAGTGTTCAACTGTCAGTCTCATTTATATTAGTTCCCATCTACCAAAGAAGGAAGCTTCTCTGATGATGACTGAGAGAGACCCTGATCTGTGGGTATAGCAGAATGCTGTCAGGGCTCATTTTACTGCTATGTTCCTTCAGCAGAACAGTATTACTTGGTTTTCTCCTAGGTCCCTGGCCTATCTAATCGCAGGTTCTTAGTCACCCAAGCAGTGCCAAGGATGAGTTCTATCTTCTGGAGTAGGCCTTCATTCCAATCAGCTATTGGTTGGTCTCTCCAACAACTTCATGCCACTTTTACATGAGTGTATCTTGCAGGCAAGTCACCGATGTAGATTGCAGGGCTTGGAGGTTCAAGGTAGGTACCAGCTCAGCTTCTCCGCATTCATTGAGTTATATAGGTGTTGACTTAAAGCAATAGGGTGGTGTGGAACAATGGTTTGTATTGTCAATTATATTTTAAACAAATGCTGATTGGCCAATAGCCAGGCAGGAAGTATAGGTGGGACAACCAGACGGGAAGTAGAGGTGTGTCAATGAGAACAGGAGAATTTTGGGAAAAGGAAAGTTCTCTCTGTAGTCCTGACCCAGCCACAGAAGAAGCAAGATGTGACTGCCTCGCTGAAAAAGGTACTGAGCCATGTGGCTAGCATAGATAAGAATAAAGGGCTAATGTAAGTTATAAGAGTTAATAAGAAGCCTGAGCTAATGGGCCAATCAGTTTATAACTAATGTAGACCTCTGTGTGATTTCTTTGGGACTTAATGATTGTGGGAACTAGGCAAGACAGAATACTCAGACAACAATAGGGTCTTACCATCAGTCTGTACAGAACAATCAATAGTCTTGACAACAGTCTGGATTGTTTGTGGGTTTCCATGCTACCCCTATGGCAAATAGCACTATTAGATGTAACCCATTCCCAACACTGGAAGTTTTATTTGGTGATGAGAGGTATGTTCAGCTGGGGATCTGTCTTTCCCATTATTGGGTGGTTCCATTTACATCTCCCTTATATATGTCTATTTTTTAGTATTTTAGTATTTAGTTTTCTTCTGTATTAAGTTTCCACATTAACCACCCCCCCAAATGGCCCTTAGTTTTAGCTGTTTCTCCCCATATTCCTTTCCTCCCCCTCCCTGTTTTATCCTCCCATTTGAGTCACCTCCCCCCATATCCATCCATAACTACCTGTTCTATTCTCTGCCCCCCCCAGAGTGATCTATTCCTTCTGACTAGTCCCTTAATATATACCTAACCTCTGTGGTTATATGGATTATAGCCTGCATATTGAAGGCTGAACCGTTGTCATCCACTAATCAAGTACATTTGATAACGATTTTTGTCCTATTTTGTCTGATATTATGATAGTCACTGTAGTTCTCTTGAATAGTGCTTACATTGTGTGTGTGTGTGTGTGTGTGTGTGTGTGTGTGTGTGTGTGTGTGTGTGTGTGATTTTACTTTCAACATATTTGTACCTTTATCTGGAGCAGCAAACAGCTGCACTATGTTTCTCATGAAAACCTGAAGGTGAGAGGTGCATGAGACTCTTTGAAGATCTCCTTTTCCTTTCTTTTCTCCTCCCTCCCTCCCTCCCTCCCTCCCTCCCTCCCTCCCTCCCTCCCTCCCTTTCCTGTCCTTTCCTTTTAGTTTTCTTTGAAACAGAGTTTCTCTGTGTAGCTCTGGTTGTCCTGGAACTCACTCTGTAGACCAGGTTGGCCTCAAACTCATAGAGATCTGCCTGCCTCTGCTTCCTGAGTGCTGGGATTAAAGGCGTGCACCACCACCACCCAGATGAGAATCATTTCTTTTTAAAAGATTTATTTATTTATTTAGTACACAGTAATCTGTCTGCATGTCTGCCTGCACACCAGAAGAGGGCGCCAGATCTCATACAGATCATCGTGAGCCACCATGTAGTTACTAGGAATTGAACCTCTGGAAGATTAGTCAGTGCTTTTAACCTCTGAGCCATCTATCTCTCCAGGCCCAAGAATCATTTCTTTAAACCTTCTCTAGATGAAAAAATTATTTAAATTATTTTCATTAGTAATCCTGATAATAGCTAGGGAAGAAACAAAGAAAATTTTATTGCATTGAATTTTATTAATAATTTTGTTGATTTTATTAATAATCATAATGCTATGAGCTTTTCAAATTTACCTTATGAACTCATGAATAAACTGTAGCAGTTGGAAACACAAACTGTGTCTAAAGTGGACTCCAACACTTCTAAATCCTTCTGATCCATGCTGTTGAAACAGCTCACTGAAGGCTGACAAGCAAAACAGAATTCTTAAAATTGACTTCCATGTACAACACAGTGTTTATCGTGAAAGAATAACTAACAAACACATGCTAATTTGAACCAGGAGAAGGGGCCTACACTTGTAATCCTGGCATTCTTGAGTTTCAGACTAGTTTGACTTACATAGATGAGAGCCCTTCTCAAGAAAAGCAAAACAAACCATGCTAATTTGATACTTGTGTGTATATTAATAAAAGACAGCAGTGGCTGCAACGGTTGTTGTGTTTAAGGCATTACATCTTAGAATAGTAAAAGCTTTTGTTGCTTAAGGAGTGATTTTTTTCACTGACGTTATTTAGAATTGCTGCCATATGGTGGGCACTGCTGAAACCGAGACTGGTTTGTTTGTCAGTGGGGATTGAACACAGGGCATCGGGCATGTTAGGCATGCTCTACCCAAGGCCTAATTCTTCACTTTTAAATTATCAGAGACAACTCACACTCTATTACCTTCATCCACACTCCATCGCCTTCATCATCAACCTAGGTAGACATTGCCTACCGTGAAAAGAAGCATGGGATATACTGAGAGAGGGTTTTCAGGCAAAAGGCAAAGAGAGAAAAGGGAGAAGGCAGAAGCAGGATAGAAATCCTCTAGAGGTCAGATTTATTTATTCATTTTTTTGAGATAGGATCTTATGTAGCCAGGTCTAGGATGACCTTGGACACCTGATCCTCCTGCCTCTGCTGCTGGAGAGCTGAGATTGCAGGTGTGTGCTGCAACACTGGCTTTAGGTGGGGCTGAGGCTTGAGTCCAGGGCTTTGGGCACTTTACCAGCTAAACCACGTTGCCAGCCCTGGCAATCAGCTTTTGCACCAACACTCACAGTGCCAAAGGAAGAGAATAGCTGGGGAAGAGAAACAGAGGTAGAGGACAGGTATCAACAAATGAAACCATAGAAGGAGGTAAATGAATGATCTTTAAATGTATAATGACATACATATCAATGCTCAAAAGATGTAGCTTAAAGAAATGGAAAAACTATAAATTTGAGAAGTCAGAATGGGGGCTTTGGGAGGCAGAGTTTCCAATTCACTAAAGGCAATATGAACTATTTGACTTTAAAATTATGTATGCCCATTACATTAAAAATTCTTTGAAACATTTGATAATGCCAAGTATTCTATAGCGAAATAGACACCTTCATCTACTTTATACAAGCTAGAAGAAATAGTTTGAAAAGTACTTCAAAAATATTGGATGTGCGACTGATTTTCCCTGGGAAGATGTGAATTAATGTCGATTCACTGTGAGTAGGACATTGATAATGGGCCATCAACACAATTCTATCCATGTCTGCTTAGGTGGACCAGTGATGTCATTGGGGTTATTACAGGAACCCGGGTGAGAGGTTAGTCATAGGAGTATGGGTGATTCAAAGGCAGCTGAAGCCCCAAAGCCCCCCCTTGCATGGGTGACAGTACACAGAACTGCACCTCTGCAGCACCCCGCACAGCTTACAGCCTCACTCGACTCTTCTCCAGCAATTGCTTACACGACCTTTTAGAGAGAGACCTTGTCAATCTTGCAAGCATCTGAGCTCCTTAGGTTCCCTAGGTTTGGGGAGCTTCCATGGCATAACCATCCCTTATCCCTCATGGAGGGAGTATTTTAATTCCGAGAAATGGGTGTAGGACATTCGGTGAGATTGAAAATTCATATACTCCAAGACCTATACAGCCAATCCTAGGTATATCTCAGAAAATAAATCTGCATATAAGGAGATGTGTGTAGAATTTTCCTTTGTCACAGTACTGTTTTTAAGGAGAACTATTAATAATCCAACTGTCCATCAGGATAGGAAGTAGGTTGCAATATAGTTATACAATGGGGTATTGATGCCACATTTTAAACTGCTAAGTTGGATTTCTCTATGTGGAAGTGGAAAAACTAGGAGAAAGTGTTCAAAATAACAAGGGAGACCATAATTTAGCCATAACGCAAGGCTAGATGCCCACAACCATATAACCCAATGTGAATGGTTATATATGTCTTCCCAAAAAGGTTAACTCTGGTCATAATGAAAGCACAAAAGGTAAGTGTTGCATTCCTGAGTGAAATTAAACCAATCAGCTAGAATGACAGTACCTTGTCCTACTTGCCCTGAGGAATGTTAATGTATAATATGTAAGAGGAAAACAGGTCAAAATGCGCCCTCCATTATGCTTTATAAAGCAAGCTAGACAAGTTATGGAATGCTTCTGACCATTTTGTCTTCCAAGTCTCCTGGTTCCGGAACTGGTCTTTTATATGCACAATAAACATGTATATGTTGTAATCTGATTTAACACTTTTGGCAAACACAAAACGAACAAAGCCAAAGTTAAAGTATATGGACGTCCTGCTGATGTTTATATCATAGGACTTAAGATTCCATGATTCTAACATCCAGACACTTCAGTTGCTTACATGATATCATTGAAATCAAATATTTTGAGATGATTACTTCTCCTTTGAACATGGGCTGAGTGCCCATCTGTGTTTCTTTACTTTGATTCAAAGGCAGAGTCCAGTAGTGAGGAGAATGGGAACTCTGACCAGGAAAGAGTGGCAGAGGTGCAGCATGAGCGAGCTGAAATCCTGGTAAGAGACTCTCCTATCCAAAGACTCTCCTTTTCCTCATCTCTGAGCGTTCCTTCTAGCATGGGTTGAAACAGGACTCAGAAATGTTTGTGTACTCTTCTCACTGGCTTTCTCTGGCCATTCACTTCCTCATTCACTCAATAATCCCGCGGACCATCCATATACTCAGGTTCTACTTTGTGCCAAACCTTGCAATGAGCACGTTAATTTTAAAAGAAATCATACATAGAGTCAGTTGTCATGAGGCTCACAGACTATTGGAAGAGGTGGGCCCACAAATAACTTCCAATTCTGCATAATAATCTTATAATAAGATATTAACAAGTCGACATAGATTCATGAAGGATGGTCACTGTTTCCAGGGATAGCAAGATGGTTTAAAAGGCTTAATGGTGAAAATCACAACAGCCAGGGAATAATGGAGCTAAAATTTCAACCATGTTTATCATTTTTTTTCTGAGATAGGGTTGCTTTGTGTAACAGCCCCGGATGTCCTAGAACTCATTCTGTAGATCAGGCTGGCCTTGAACTCAAAGGGATCCACCTGTCTCTGCCTCCCAAGTGCTGGGATTAAAGGCATGAGCCACCACTGTCCAGCATCATTTTTAAAATTCATATTCACTCTATCAAATCAGATCATCTAGAGCAATGGTTCTTGACCTGTGGGTCATGACCCCTTTGTAAGTCACATATCCTGCATATCAGATATTTGCATTACAATTAATAACAGTAGCAAAATTACAGTTACAAAGTAGCAATGAAATAATTGTAAGTTGAGGGTCACCACAACATGAGGAATCGTGAATAATAGTTGACTTATATCACATGGCAGGAAATCCAAAGGTATGTGGTTCCCAGACAGGTTCTGCAGCTCAGATGAATGGCCTGGAGCTTCCTTGTTTGTGTTGCCCAGCTTTCTATCACTGCGATAAGGTATCTGAGCAATCAGTTTAAAGGAGGGAAGGTTTGTCGTGGCTCACAATTTTAGTTCCTGATCAACCCTGGAGAGCTGCGATGGAGCCAAGATGTTTGTTCATGGAAACCTGGAACCTGGGAGTGGGGAGGGAGGAGAGAGAGAGAGAGAGAGAGAGAGAGAGAGAGAGAGAGAGAGAGAGAGAGAGAGAGAGAGAGAGAGAGAGAGAGAGAGGGGAGGTGGTGGGGAGAGAAGGAAGAGAGGTAGAAAACAAAGCTTGGGTTAGATATAGATAGCAAGTTCCAAGCCAGCCTGATCCATGCAGTGAGATGTTAAAAACAAAACAAAAAAGCAACACAAAACAAACCCGCAAGCAACCCCCAAATATCTCATTGAAGGGCACATCAATAATGACCTACTTCCTCCTACCAGGCCCCACTTCCTAAAGATTTCAGTGGCCCAATGAGCTATGAATTTATAGATGCATTAACCCATCCATGTGACTGGAGCTGTCATGATCCAGTCATCTCCCTAGCGCCCCATCTCTGATTCTGGTGCTTTGAGGACCAGACATTCAGCTACAAACATTGACTTTCTGTTCTACTATTCTGTATTTGTCAATAGTATCCCCTTCTTGATTGCGAAGTAGTCCCTGAATCACGTGCAGGTACAACACCCTTCAGGGAAGAAGAAAGAACACGCCACTCCATAAGCATCCTTATAGTCGCGAGGAAAACCTGGTCCTCAAATACCCCATTGGACATCCATTCCAGTCCCAGGTTTGTGCCCTGAATCCAATAAATCTCTAGCATTTTAACCTCTTTAATGGGACTAGGTGGGGATAGTAGGAAAAAAGCCTACAGAAATGAGGTCCTGGGACTGAGGGAAATAGCTAGCTTGGTGCACTGTTTGCCTAATATGCACAAAGTCCTGCACCGCATAAAACCAGGCATGGTGCTGCATGCCTGTCACACTAGTACTCAGCAGGTGAAGGCTACAGTGACTTCTGAGGCCAACCTAGGCTACATGAGGCCTTGTCTCAAAAGAAGGTGGGGAAAGGACTTTTCCAGTCAAAAATATCCATAGTGCTGAGGCAGACCTGGCCTGTAGAATAATTAATTGTTTAGAGTGTCTACCTTTTATGCAGTGTTTGCTTGAAAATATGATTGCAGAACCCCCAATAAGTAGTAAGTACTATTGAAAAGCAGAATCGGCGAGTTGAGCTCTGGAGAACAGTTAGCAGATGGTTACAATATTCAGTCCAATGTTTTCAGTTTTCTTTCCCTTCTCCCTCTTTCCCTTTACTGCTTCCTTTTTTGAATTAGTAAATTCGGTTCTTCTACAATTTCACACATGTGCGTTATGCATTTTCACCACTCTCCCCTATTCCTTTCCCCAGCTCTCTCCCCTAGCCCATTAACGAGCCTTCGTCTTCTTTCTGTGACTCTCTTCCTGATTTGCTAGTTTGGGTTTTGTCTAGTGTTCCCCAGAGTTTAATTGGGGTTATCTCTGTGATCCTGAGTTTGGAATTATCCCTCTTCCCCCTCCCCAACCCGTGTGTGTGTGTGTGTGTGTGTGTGTGTGTGTGTGCGCGCGCGCACATGCACATGAGCATAAATCAGAGGACAACCTTACGTGTTGGTTGATTCTCACCTTCCACCTTGTTTGAAGCAAGGTCTCTGCTGTTCGCTGCTGTGCTTCTTAAGGTCAGGCTATGGTCCTGCAAGCTTCTGAGGTTTGTCCTGTCTGCCTTCCATCTCGGCATCAGAGCGCCGGGTTACTGATGTGTTCGGCGGTCCAACTGTGTCCCACTTTACACTCAGGTCCTCAGGCTTCAGTGGCAAGCACTTTACCTATTGAGCCAGCTCTGTAGTCTTATTTTCGTTATGCTCCATATTAAGTCTTTATCTTCCTGAGGCTGTGGGAAAGCTATGAGCTTCCTTCCTACCTCAGGCACACCATGGCGCAGTGTGGCATTGCCCGTGGACCTCAGGAAAACCCAAGGAACTCATTCAATCTGTGGCGATATATGCTCATCTTTAATGCCTAAAGCCTTTATCCTCCAGATAGTCAGGCCTCACTGAAGAATCTCAAATTAGGAGATTCTAGAAGGAAATGCAATGTGATCTACATTTAATAATAATAGCACATACTCATGGTGTTTTCCAATTTGCAGAAATCATTTCATAGCTACTGACTTGCTTATTTCTCATTATTAAGAACAATTGAAGGTCAGCAAGACCTGTATTGGATTGAACATGGGTGTTTATACATTTGAAAATTATGTGTGAGTTGGCCCTTAATTTAAATGTATCCCTTGGTGAATGGTGCTATGCAAGCTGAGCTGAATTTCTAGAGTTCTCTTCTTATGACAAAGGTGGGAATGAGTTGGCAAGCACAGTGTTCTCCTTGTCTCAGGTAACTCCCCACACCCCACACCCTGCCCCGCCAGACTAGCTGCTTAGACTGTGATATGCACCCCCTTCTGTTCACACTGCCTGCTCCTTCGCACAGCCTTCCTACTGTTTACTTTTAAAAAATATTTATTTGTTTGTTTGTTTGTTTATTTATTTATTATGTATACAATATTCTGTCTGTGTGTATGCCTGCAGGCCAGAAGAGGGCACCAGACCTCATTACAGATGGTTGTGAGCCGCCATGTGGATGCTGGAAATTGAACTCAGGACCTTTGGAAGAGCAGGCAATGCTCTTAACCTCTGAGCCATCTCTCCAGCCCCCTACTGTTTATTTTTATGAATAACTGTAGGGCAGTGGTTCTCAACCGTCCAAATGCTGTGACCCTTTGATACAGTTCCTCATGTTGTGGTAATGTCCAAACACAAGATTACTTTCATTGCTATTTCATAACTGTAGTTTTGCTACTGTTATGAGCTATAATATAAATACCTGTGTTTTTAGATGGTCTTAAGTGACTCCTGTGGAAAGGTCATTTCCACCCAGGGGTCACAACCCACAGGTTGAGAACTACAGCTCTAGGAAGGACAGAGACTTTTTTAAAATAATTATCTAGTTGTCTTTATTTATTTTACGCTCCGACTGCAGTTTCCCTTCCCTCTTCTCCTCCCATTCCTTCCCCGACACTTCCTCTCTGCCCCACCCCAATCCACTCCTCCTCCATGTCTGTTCAGAAAGGGGCAGGCCTCCCATGGATATTGACAAACATGCCATATCAAGTTGTAGTAAGACTAAACACTTCGCTGTGTATTAAAACTGGGCAAGGTGACCTAGCAGGAGGAATAGGATCCCAAAAGACAGCAAAAGAGTCATAGACAGCCCCTGCTCCCACTCTTAGGAGTCCCACAAGAGGCCCAAGCTACACAACTGTAACATATATGCAGAAGGCCTAGGTCAGTCCCATGCAGGCTTTCCGGTTGTCAGTTCAGTCTCCTTGAGCTCCTTCCTATGAGCCCAGGTTAGTTGTTTCTGTGGGTTTTCTTGTGATATCCTTGACCCCTCTGGCTCCTACAATACTTCCTCTCTTATGCAGGATTCTCAGAGCTCCACCTAATGTTTGACTGTGGATCTCTGCATCTGTTTCTGACAGTTTCTGGATGAAGCCTCACTGATGACAATTGGGTTAGGCACCAATCCATGAGTATAGCAGAATATCATTAAAAATCATTACGTTGACATTTTCGTCTCCAATCATGTTTGGTTCTATCCTAGGTCTCTGGACCATCCAGCCTTTGGGTCCCTGGCACTCCAGGCAGTGTCAGGGGTGGGCTCACTCCCATACCATGGGTCTCAGGCTGGACCAGTCATTGGTTGGCCACTCCCACAATATCTGCACCACCCTTACCCCAGCTCATCCCATAGGCAGGAGAGACTGTAGGATGAAGGCTATGTGGCTGGGTTCCAGCCTCCACTGGAAGTTTTGCCTGGCCACAGAAGATGGGAAAGTTCAGGCTACATCTCCACTATTGCTAGGAATCTTAGCTGGGGTCATCCTTGTAGATTTCTGGGAGTTTCCCTTGCACCAGGTTTCTCCCTGACCCTGAAATGCTCCCCCTTTTCCAGTACTCTCCCCCTCCATTTACCCCCTAACCTGATAAATCATGTTCCCATCCACACCTGCCCCTAATCCACCCATGAAATCTTGTCTATTTCCCCTTCCCAGGGAGATCTGAGCATCCCCCACTTGAGCCCTCCTTGTTCCTTAGCTTCTCTGGGTCTGTGGATGGTACTCCTTTCCTTTACTGCTAATATCCTCTTGTGAGCAAGTACATATCATGTTTGCCTTTCTGGGTCTGGGTTACCTCAGTCAGGATTTTTTCCTAGTCCCATCCTTTTTTTGGTTTGTTTTGGTTTTGATTTTTAAACATTTTTTCTTTTACTTTTATTGATTCTTTATGAATTTCACATCATGCATTCTGATCTCACTTATCTCCCCGTCCCTCACATCTGACCTCTGCCCTTGCAACCTCTCTCCCTAAACAAAACCAAATTTAAAAGACCCCCCCCCAAACAAACAAAATAAACAAACAAACAAAAGTAAAAATAAAAGAAGAATTTATTGTAGAAGCTTCAGAGTGGCCCATTGAGACTCACAGTTCACCGTCAGTCCATTCATCTTTACTTACAAGTGTTCGTTGGTCAGACTCGAGGCCTCTGGTTTCTGCTAGACCACTGATAATGGGCTCTTACTGGGACTCCTCTTGGATATCCTGCTGTTTGTCCTGTGTTGTGGAGACCCTTTCTATTTGTACCTGTAGGTTTGTCCCTTTCACTTGTTCCAACAATTCGCAGATGAGGTGGATGTTGGGGTGGGCGAAATTATAGCCCTGGCTCTGGGCCTGGGTGGTAGCTGGATTGGTCAGCTTCCCTCATCTCCACTACCCAGATGAGCTCTCCCGCACTGCCCAGGCTAGCTCATCCAACGCAGCCTACAACAAGGAACTGGGCCAGTTCTCTTGTTCTTAGGCCCTCAGACCTGGGTCCCCTTCACTCATTTTGCCAGTGCCAGCTCTACTGTTGTGCCCAGGCAAAGAGTAGAGCCTTCTCTCCTGATTGCTTTAGGGGGCATACAGGGGGTGGGCAGGGTCAGCTCTCCTGCTCTCCTGCTCTCCTGCCCTCAGGGCTGGCTCTCCTGTGACCCCCAACAACCATCTCAGCTGTAGTGTGTTGCCCAGGCTGGGTGCAGGGCCCGCTATCCTGTGTGTTATAGCTGGTGCAGGGCAGGGCTGGTTCTCTCATTTTTGTGACCCTGGGGCCAGCTCTCCTGCCTGCCATAGGGTAGCAAGGGGCATGGGGGGAGGGCATCTTTCCCTCACCCGTGCTACCACATGCAGACAATGGGGAATGGGGTCAGCTCTCCTGTTCTCATGCCTTCAGGGTTAGCTCTCTTGCATCCCTGACCACAGGGTCAGCTATAGTGTGTTTCCCATACCTATGGTAAAGGGTGGGGCCATCTTTCTGGATGCAGGGGGGTGAGTACTCCTTTGCAGGGTAGGGCCTATTGCAATATTCAGCGAAGGTAGGATCAGGACCAACCATCCCAGGGTCAGTGAAGAGCAGGCCGACTCAGCACAGCATGGTTCCAATCCCCGTGCTAACACAGGCCATTGACATCACCACAGACCCCAGCTGCCTCAGGACCCCAGACCCAGACATGGCCCTTGGCAGCAGTTGGGGCCTAGACTCCACCACAGTCCTGGTGGCAGCACAGGCCCCTCAAATCAGCAGGACCCCGGCAGCAGTATGTCCCGGGGCATCAACATAGTCCCAGGTGGCTGGCCAGACCCTGGGCATCTACAGAGCCCTCAGTGGCAACTGGAGCCATGGACGCCACACCAGACCTCAGCCTCCACAGGGCAACGGACCCAGACATGGCCCTAAACACTGGCCTGTGCTTGGAGGTCTTTGTAGCTCCAGGTGGTAACACCAGCCACCCAGATCAGTATGGCTCTGGGCATGGCATGGTCTTGGACACTGACATGGTCTGAGGTGACTGACCAGATAGATCCTTCTGATCATTCACATGGCTCTTGGTGACCACAGGAGCCCCGGACACCAACTCAGACCCTGCCTGCTGTAGAGCCGCCGACCATGGCCCTCTGCATCAGCCCTGGCCTGGACAACACCATGGCCCCAGGTACATGTCACTCAGATCAAGATGTCCCTGGTGGCAACATGACCCTCACTCTCATGGTCACAGGTTGTGGCCCAGATCTTGACCATCTATGTGGTCTTTTGGCGAACATGGACCACAGATATCAATACAGACCTTGGCTGTGGTAGGACCACAGACTCAGACATGATCCTAAGAAACACCCCAGACTCAGATGTCATCATGGTCCCAGTTGTCAGTGCAGGCTATCCGGGCCAGCAAGGCCCCCACAGTAGCATGACCCTTGGACAGCAAAATGGCCCTAAGTGGCAGCCTAGACCTCTGGCATCAGCACGGTCTTGAATAGTCTCAGGAGCCACAGATATCAGCACAGACTCTGGGTGCGGCAGGGCCACAGTTGACAGCCTTGGCCCCCAAATCGGCCTGGCATTGGCAATGAATCAGCCCTGGAACACCAACATGGTCACAGGTTGCAGTTCAGACCCCAGGCAGGCATCCATGTGGGCCATGGAGGCAATATGGGCCAGGGACATCAACATAAACCCCAACCACAGCAGGACCACAGACCCAGACATGATCCTCGGCAGCAGCCTCTTCTTCTCTTCCACCTCCCCACCCTGTACTTTCTCACCACAATGGTGTCCAACCACCCAGGGCCAAGGCTTTTGGTTGGGTCCCAGCTGGCATTTGGTTGAGTACTGCCCATCCCAGCCATAAAAAGCGGTACAGAAATATTGCTTTTCTCTCTCCCATGCCTGGGCCTAGAGACCTCAGGCAGTACTCCATGCTATGGTACCTGATATCCAGAGGTGCCAGGAAGGCTCCTAGTTGATTGTGACCCCTGCGGACCCAAAAGCCTGGGGCGATGCCATCTGTGTTCATTGCAGATTCAGGCCTGGGTGCGACCTGCGGCTCCTGGGTTATTGTTGATGTCATTGTGTTTTACAGCTGAGTGATACTCCATTGTATAAATGTACCACATTTTCTTTATCCATTCTTCAGTTGAGGGACATCTAGGTTGTTTCCAGGTTCGGGCTATTACAAATAAAACTGCTATGAACACAGCTGGGCAGGTGTCCTTGTGGTATGAGTGAACATCCTTTAGGTATATGCCCAAGAGTGGTATAGCTGCATCTCGAGGTAAATCAATTCCCAATTTTCTGAGAAAGCACCATATTGATGTCCAAAGTGGCTGTACAATTTTGCGCTCCCAGGAGTGTTCCCCATGCCCCACATCCTCACCAGCATGAGTTGTCACTAACTTTTTTGGTCTTAGCCATTCTGACAGGTGTAAGATGGAATCTCAGAGTTATTTTGATTTGCATTTTTCTGATGACTAAGGATGTTGACCATTTCCTTAAGTGTTTTTTTTAGCCATTTTAGATTCCTCTGTTGAGAGTTCTCTGTTTAGGTCTGTACCCCATTTTTTAATTGGATTGTTTGGTATTTTGATGTCTACTTTCTTTAGTTCTTTTGGAGATCAGCCTTCTGTCAGATGTGGTGTTGGTAGAGATCTTTTCCCATTATTTAGACTACTATTTTGGGAAATACAGAAACTTTTATCTAGATTTTTTTTTTCCTGTGGGGGATTCTGAGGCACAGAGTGAGGCATTGTCCAACATCACTGTGAATGATGAGTTTCCTAGAACTTCTTAGACCACGAGCCTCTCTGCCCATTGCCTGGCCTTGCCACTAGGGGTCAGCATAAGAGTGGGATACAGGGAGAACTACACGGACAGATTTGAGCTGCTGTTCCTAATAGCTTGCAAAAGGACATTGCCTGTGGGAAACTACTCTGCATATACCCTGTACCCTGGGTTTGCTAGGAGATTCTGGAACACAGGGGTTCTGGTGAGGCTGGTGAAGAGTGGGATGGAGGGAAAAAGAAAGTCGGATGCCATGAAAGGAAGTCTGAGCTGAGCTATAATATACTGGGGCTCTAGCTGGAGCCCGGAGGTCCTTGATCTAGGCTGTGACTTCAGAAAGACATTTGTTGCCCTCTCAGTTTCCCATCCCGATACACAGACCTTGTTAATTCAGAGCAGTGGCTCATAGCCAGGACTGCTCAACAACATACTATGAGGAGCTTCTTTCCAAACACGTGGGCACAGGCACATGCCTCACCCCCAGTCTAAGGAGGCAGAACTTCAGGAGGCACGATCGCAGCTGTGTCTTTGCATATGGTTCCTGGTGCTTTCTACTGAATACTGAATTCTCTCTCTCTCTCTCTCTCTCTCTCTCTCTCTCTCTCTCTCTCCCTCCCTCCCTCCCTCCCTCCCTCCTCCCTCCCTCCCTCCCTCCCTCTCTCGTTTTATAAGCTGCCAGGCCACTTCTCCATGGGAATACTAAGCAAGGGGACTGATGGACACCCGTGCCTGTCTCTATGAACCCCTCTTACTCTCCTCCCAGGAGTGGCATGGGGCTCTCTAGAGACACCTCCCCTGAGCCTGTCCTCTCTGGCCTGGTTCTCTGGCTTTCCTGGGTGGGAGGCATGGGACTCTAGAAGCACCCTTCCTCTGCACAGGAGCAGCACACTCCGGTTTCTGGCATCTGCTCTGCCTTCTTCCTCTGGATGTGTCTTTTCTGTAAAGGGGAACCTCTGAGGCCACCGGGAAGGGACTGAGCACAAATAGGGGAAGGGAAGTATCCTTGAGGGAGGGACTGGAAGAAGGGGGCCTCTGTAGAGACAAAGCAGCAGAAGGCAGGGCCGGGGATACTGCTCAGCAGTTAAGAGCACATACTGCTCTTGCAGCGGACCAGGAGTTTGTTTCCTAGCACCCACAGTCGTCATCTCCCATGGCAACCTACACCTCTGGTTTCTCTGGATACCTGCACTCATGTGCACAGACCCCGCCCCCACATCCACATAATTAAGAAAGAACTCTTTCAAAAAGAAAAAAGGCAAAGAAGGACTTTCTGGGCACCAGGACCGAAATAAGATTGGCTCTTCCCAACTTCCATCGTCAGCACTTGAAATTCCAAACTCAGCCACAGCAAGGAGAGGAGCCATTGTCCCCAGAACTCTAGGTTCTGCTTTCCTAAAGACACCCTCCCTGGAACAGGCCACCAGTCTGATCTCTGACATCTTCTTCCATAGCCATATCTTGTATGGCTTCCATCATCTGCACTTTGCTTTTACTATATATTTAATTATTTCTTGTTTATGTTCCCCACTAGAATATAAGTGGCAGGAGGAGAAGACCTTACCCAGACCATTGACTATTGTGCTGTTGGTGATTAGAAAATTGGCTGTTGTATGAGGATAAGCATTGGCTCCTGGCATAAATTAAATGCACAAATGGGAAACTGGAGATATACAAAGAAGAGATTGGTCCTAAATTCTGTGTCCAATCATGGGTATGATGCCAGCACTCAGTAGGCTACTTCAGTAGGATCTCAAATTCAGAGCCAGCCTGGGTTACACTGTGTGGTAGTTTGAATGTATTTGGATCCCATAAACTCCTAAGGAGTGGCTCTATTAGGTGTGACCTTGTTGGAGGAAGTGTAGTCTTCTTCATGGAAGTTGGATGACACACACCTCTAATCCAGAATTGAGGCTGGAGGGTACACCTTTAATCTGGGCCACACCTTCTGTCATGAGTGTGTCACTGTGGGGCAGGTTTTGAGGTCTTTTTCTCAAGCTTCACTCGGTGTGACAGTCAGTCGACTTCCTGCTGCCTGCAAGATATAGGACACTCGGCTATTTCTCCAGCACCATGCCTGCCTGCATGCTGCCATGCTCCCTGCTGTGATGGACTGAATCTCTGAACTGTAAATGAGCCACCATAATTAAATATTTCCTTTATAAGAGTTGCCATGGTCATGGTGTCTCTTCACAGCAATAAAAACCTAGCTAAGACAATTGTGGGACTTTTTAAGAGAGTGGAAGAGGCAGACAGAGAGAGCAGAGGAGAGATATCTGTGTGTATTTACTGCTTTGGATAACACTGGACACCATGTCCTCTTGCTTCTGATTCTCATGGCAGTGATGGCTACTTCTCTGGAGTCAAGGTTTAGCATCACATCACTAACTGTACACTGGGTGGCCAAGACACTAGAAGGGGCATTTGATGTAGTCGACAGGATCGGTGCCAACAAGCCGATTGCAATTGCCATAGCCTTAAACTGTCTCCAGAGGAATGAACTTAGCCACAAGCTGTGTCCTCAGGTCCGGCTGGCTAAAGCCATTCAGCAGTCTAGGAGACTAAAGAAAATGTGGATCATGAGCACCCTACCCTCACTACTGGAGACACTTCAGTTAACTGATAATGAGCTAGCAGGGGTAGCTGGAGACTTGAAAAATGATGAGTGTTTATAGCATGTATTAATATTCAGCGCGATGTTTACACGCTTAAATACAATGTGCACTGATTAACTCCAACCTCCTTTTACCCTCCTTTCTCTTCCTAACCTCTAGTAATCTCCATTCTACTTCCAAGTCAATTCTTTTTAGCTTGTATACAAAAGATAGGACATTTGCTATTAATCTCTCTGTGTCTGTCTGGCTTGCTTCATTAATATTATACCTTGTAGTGTTTCCCATTTTGCTGCAAATGACAAAATTGTAGTCTTTTATTGGATGAATAGTATTCTATTGTATACTACATTTTCTTTATTCGTGAATCATTTGATAGGCAGTTAGAGTACTCCCATTTTCTGCTCTTGTGTATAGTGCTACAATGAACACGAAAGTGCAAACATCTATTTGATAGACTAGTTTTGTTGCCTTTGGATAGTTCTTCAGTTATTGCATCTCTGAATCATTTGGCAGTTTTTTTTAAAGATTTCTTTTTATGTTTGTTTATGTGAATATGTGTATGTTTGTGAGGGGATATTTGTGTGTGTGTGTGTGTGTGTGTGTGTGTGTGTGTGCGCTCATGTGTAGTGGCAGTCATGGAAGTCAGAAGAGGATGTTGGATCTCCTAGAGCTGGTGTTACGGGATTTCTCAAAGGCCCAGCATGGGTGCTTAGAACTGAACTTGACAGTCTGTTTTAGTTGCTTTTCTATTGGTGTGATAACCGCACCATGACCAAAAGTGACTTGTGGAAGAAAGAGTTTATTTGTGTTTGTAGATCCTTAGGGTTAAGAGTCCATCATGGTAGGGAAGCATAGCTTCAAGAGACAAGCATGACTGCAGGAACTGGAAACTGGGGGCTCCCATCTTCAAATCCAAAGAGGAAGCAGAAAGCAGCAGGAATGGGGTAGGTGAGACTCTAATCACCCAGCTGCCAGTGCCATGCTTTCTCCAACAAGCCCTCACCTCCCAAAGACCTCATGACCTCCCTAAACAGTGCCACCAACTGGAGGCCAGGCGGTCAAATGCCTGAAATTAGGGGACATTTCTCACTCAAACTATACATTCTTAATTAATGAGCTATCTTTTCAGGCCTGGTAGATTTTGTGTGTGTGTGTGTGTGTGTGTGTGTGTGTGTGTGTGTGTGTATGTGTTATAAATCTCTGTGTGTGTGCATGTGTGATATACACTTGTCTCTATATGTGTGTGTATACCTCTGTGTGTGTTATACATTTCTCTCTGTGTGTGTGTGATATACACTTCTCTCTCTCTCTCTCTCTCTCTCTCTCTCTCTCTCTCTCTCTGTGTGTGTGTGTGTGTGTGTGTGTGTGTGTGTGTGTGTGTGTGTTTCTGTGGGGGTCAGAGGTTGATATTGCTGTCTTCTATTGGTGTCTTCCTTATTTTTGAGACAGGGTCTCTCAACTGGGCCTGGAACTCATTGATAGGCTAGAACTGCCAGCCAGTGCATCTCTGGGATCCTCTTGCTTCCACCTCCCAGTGCTGGAATTTGGGGTATTTGTGGGTATGTGTGGGTGCTGGGGATACAAACTCAGGCCTCATGCTTGAAAAGAAACACTTTACCCATTGAACAATCTCCTCATCTCTATTTTTGAGGACACTTCATACAGTTTTCCATAATGACAATACTAATTAAATCTTCACTACCAATATATGAATTCCCTTTTTGCACTTCTTGCCAACATTGAAGGCAGAAAAGCAAAATAAGCAATCAACAGAGCAAAAGGAGACAAGAATGTGCAAAATATTTGCCAACTCTTTGTCTGATAATTTCACTGATAGCCAGGATATATAAAGAACTCAAAACCTTCAAAACAAAAGTCTGTGAGTCATGCAGTTTTATAAAAAGTGGCAAATGATCTGAATAGGACCTTTCAAAAGAAGAACTACAAAGAGATTGTCTTACATTTCTCTTTTTAAAGAACTTGCTAGCAGAAGGCAGTTGAGCATGAAGGCTGCTTATGTGGACTCAGGAGCCTGCCAGGATTAGAAGCCTGGCCCTACTACTTAGCAACCGTATGGATTTGGGCAAAGCTCGTGGAACTTCCTCAAGATTCTCATCACTACAAATCCACAAGATTTGTGTGAGGGATAAATGAGACAGTCCATAAAATGTACAGCAATGTCTGGCGCATTGTAAGCGCTCGATGTATATTAGCCACAGCTGTAGCTGTTTTCGTACAATTTATCATTATATTCTCTCTTTATTGTTATCAGGGTTTATTGTGAAATCATCCTTTTCATTATTATTTTGTTTATGTTTTTATTCGCCTACATATCCCAGATATTTTCCTTCCCCCCCAACTCTATGCATCATTGGTAGATGGGGCAATCAAGTTACAAAAACCTAATAGTGCCTTATCCTAGGTCTTATAGTCCGGCACTAAAAGACACAGTTCTGAATGTGGGGCTTGTTCTCAGAAGCCCAAGTCTCTAGGGAGCCTTATTTCCATTGTGGTGGGATCTGAGTCAGCTTTAAAAGCTGGATGTGTCCATCACTTAGAGGCAGGAATCCTGGGCTGGACTTGATTCTGTGAGATGCCTAACATCTGTCCCTTCAAGGCACTCAATCACTGCTGCCCTCTCTCCACTCAACCTTATCTGAGGCTACACTGAGATAGTTGTATCTTTGAAAAGCTCTCATGTTTGGGGATGGAGCTGAAAGCCTCCTGGAGTGACAGAATAGGTTGGTTTAAGGCCAGGGCTTCTGGGCCTAGCAAAGAAACACAGATAAACTTGATCTTTGTGGACCTTCTATCTCCTGCTCTGTCTCTACCTTTCAATATACTGAACTCTCTCATAGCTGAGAAAAGAGCTGCTGGGGCTAGGAGTTGCTGAGCAGATGTATTAATGGTCAGCAGCCAACTCTAGCAGTGGGCAGGACCCCTGTGTTCCTAAGATGGGAAGTTTTGTTGTTTCTCATTCTACGTGAAGACCAGAATTTCCAAAGACAGGAATTTCACTTTTTTAAGGAGTCTCATCTCTTTTCTAGCGATCATGCTCAGGCCTACCCTAGACCTTAGTCTTGATTCACCAATGACATACAGGATTTCAGTCTCTACCCCATCTCCCAGCCATCAATAGGTCCTCTCCCTTGGGTAGGAAGAAATTTCTTCCAAGGAAAGGGACATTTTTTAGGAAGGAAATTATTGGCTGCTTCCGAGCTGCCAGAACTCTCCATGCTTGGAGCATTTAACATGGTGGCCTCTGGAAATCTGGGAGATAAGTAAAAGGGAGCTTCCAGACATTGGTGAAAATGTTTGGGCCTTGCTTATGAGTAAACTCGGGGGTCACAAGGGATTCACAGACTTAATTGCATAAAGGTGTAGTCTACCTTGAGTCAATCACAAAGAACAACTGAACTAGAAGGTGTCTTAGGCTCAGATGGCTATCTGTAAATGCACCTGTTCATCAGAATCACCAGAGTCAAGGTATACTCTGTAAGGTTCTCATTAAGCATATGTTGGAAGTAGCTTAGGCACCTGTATTAGTTACTTGTCTTTCTCCAAGAAGATACTTAACAAAAACAACTTCAGTGCGGGAAAGGTTTTTCTTGGCTTACGGTTCTAGGAGATAAACTCCATCGTGGCAGGGAAGGTATGACAAGAGGACAAGGAGATGGCTGACCCCATTGCATCCACAGTTAGTAAGCAAAGAGTGAGAAGTAATGCTTACACTATGCTAGCTTGCTTTATTTTATTCAGTTTATGACCCCATCCCATGGGATGTTATTGCCCACATTTACAGTGTGCTTTCCCCCTCAACCTAATTGAGAAAAGAACTCACAAACATGTGCAGAAGCTTATCAGTTCTGTAATTCTAGAGTCTATCAAGTTGACAACATTAACTATCACAACCTGACACCCAAGCACATCACTTGTAATTCATAACTTTCCACCCCTTTTCTCTGTAGATTCTTGCCCATCTCATAATTAAAAATACAATCAGTTCAACTTTAAAAGTCCCTATTGTTGTAGGGAGGCCACTTGTTGTTTCCTGGCTGCTCAGCACTGGAATAATCACACAGAAACTATATTATTTAAATCACTGCTTGGCCCATTAGCTCTAGCTTCTTATTGGCTAACTCTTACATATTAATTTAACCCACCTCTATTAATCTGTGTATCACCATGTGGCAGTGGCTTACCTGGTAAAGTTCTGTCTGGCTCCGGCGGAGCTACATGGCTTCTCTCTGACTCTGCTGCCTTCTTCCTCCCAGTATTCAGTTTAGTTTTTCCCACCTACCTCTGTTCTGCTCTGCTCTGCTATAGGCTCAAAGCAGTTTCTTTATTCACCAATGGTAATCAGAGTATACAGAGGGAAATCCACATCACCTCCCCTTTTCTGTCTAAATAAAAAGGAAGATTTTAACTTTAACATAGTAAAATTACATATAACAAAACAGATATCAAGATAGAATTATAGTTACAATATTTATATCTACTTTATCTTTTATTGTAACCAAGGAAGGCTATATTATTACTATCTACTCTTCAACTCCATCAAAGACTCCAGAAGAATATAGTATTATCTAAGTAAACAGGAAGTACATTGTAAGCAACTTCCAAAATTCTGGAAATGACAGAGACATCTTGCTGCCTGGACAGTCACTCAGAGTTCTTCTGTACCATTGGGACATCCATTCTCAGCCTATAGGTTCATAGTATACAGCAGACTTTTCCACAAAACAGGAAATTTCAAAGACAGTTCCATCCATATTGGCAGTTTGTCAGTCACTTTTTTCTGTGTCTTGAATGTATCTGGCAGACTCTTTCATGTAGCAGTAATCCCAAAGGATCATCTCACCTTTAGGCAAGTTCAGCAGTCATTTCTCTGTGGGTCCTGCATGTCCAGTTCTTACAGAATACCATGAAGCAGTCCAGGCAAGAGCAGTTTCTTGCCCAAATGACTAACCAACTCCACAAGGAGACTCTTCAATGCCCATCTTCCTCTTGAAGTAATTGGTGTTGCCAGGAGCAGATATGTCTCATTATCATGAAAAGTCCTAAGTTCTTAAAACATTTAAATGTCATATTCCATAGGTCTTTGAAAGATTTGAAGAATACCTATCTAACCAAAATATATCTCTATATATCTAGAAAACCTAACATGACTACAAGCTTGACTATTATAGATGATTCTCTATTAACTTACATTTCTTAATTATACATTACATTTCTAAATGAGCTGCAGGAATTTCTATAGCCAGTAGCCTTTAAGTTACCCACCCATTTGGGCGTGGCCTCTTATACTATATATGCTGATATAAAATTTATATCTGGCTTCTCTTCCGGCTGCTGGATTAGCTTGCTGTTCCCTGTTCAAGCAGAGGACTGTAATCTGTGAGTCTATCCCAAAATAAATAACCCTCTATTATACTCAATTCTGAGCCAGTGGGGGATTTCCTTTAAGCATCCATCTTCATCCTATAGTCTTTAAAAGTTCTAATCCCCTTTAAAAGTCTAAGTCTCATCTGAGATTCAAGGCCATTTCTTAACTGTTAGTACTAATAGCACAAAAAAACAAGCTACATGGTTCCAATGTACAACAGCACAGAATAAATACCCCCAGTTTGAAAGAGAGGAATGAAGTAGGCATAGCAAGGAAAAATTGGGCCAAAGCAAGAGAAATCCATGAGGGCAACACCAAATCCTACATCTTATGTCCAGCATCTGGATTTTGTGATGAAATCATCTGGATTCCAAAGGGTTTGAGTAGCCCTGTCTTTCCATCTCTGCTGCCTGAAGCACATTTAGCTTCATTCTTGGGCCAGCCCTACTCTGCCTCCAATTTTTTTCAATAGACATTCCATGGTTCTGATATCATCAACATCTTGAGGTCTCTGTTTGAACTTAGATTTAACATTCACAGCTTTGTGTAATATACATGCAATACAGGGAATCTGACCCTGCCTCACATTGCTTAGCCCCAGTAAACTTCTAGAACCTTGGCACAAGCCTTCCAGATGCCCTTACTCTTTCATCTTTCATTTCTATAAAACCAGTACATATGGATGGTGCTGCCAAATTCTGTTGCCAGCTTGAGATGCAGCCTAACCTCTTCAGTCGTTAAATGTTGCAGAAACATTTTTTCTAGTTTCTTTTTTCCAGAAGGGGAAAACATTTTTCTAGTTTCTTTTCCATAAAGGTTTTTACTATATAGCTCTGATTGTCCTGGAACTCACTGGGTAGACCAAGCTGACCTCAAACTCATACTGATCTATCTACCCCTACACACAGAGTGTTGTGATTAAACGTGTACGACACTATGCTCAGCTTGTATTTTAATTTAAATCAGGGAACCACTGTAGTGAAATACCATTTGAGACTCTCCTTTCGAATGAATTTGAATTTCCATAAATCCCCATGAATCCCCACCCAGGGCACCTACCTTTCCTATGCGTAGTCCCTGTATGTAGTTCGCTTTTCTCTTCCTTTTTTAAAAAAGTATTTATTCATTCTCTCTCTCTCTCTCTCTCTCTCTCTCTCTCTCTCTCTCTCTCTCTCTCTCTCTCTCTCTTTCTCTCTCTCCCCCCCCCCCGTGCGTGTGGAGGTCAAATGATAATGTTGGCTCTCTCCACCTACTATTGTATAAGTTCTGGAGATTTGAACTCAACTCTCCAGGTTTAAGGCTTCTCTTTAATAGTGCTAATTTCTTTAACAGTTACAGCTACTTTGGGGCCAGTGAGAGGCCTAGTGGATAAAAGTTCTTGTCATAAATCCAACACCCCTTCATGATAAAAAAAAAATGTGAAGAGATCAGGGATACTAGGGGACATACCTAAACATAATAAAAGTAATATACAGAAACTCACTGGGTAGATCAACATCCAACATCAAATTAAATGGAGAGAAACTCAAAACAATTCCAAAAAAATAAGAACAAGACAGTGTTGTCCATTCTCTCTATACGGTACTCAAAGTTCTAGCTAGAGCAATAAGATACCTAAAGGAGACCAAGGGGATAGAAATTGGAAAGGAAGAAGTCAAAGTATCATTATTCACAGAAGATAGTATACATAAGCTATCCCAAAAACACCACCAGTGAACTCCTACAGCTGATAAACACATTTAGTCAAGTGCTAAATACAAGATTAACTTTAAAAAAATCACTAAAAATTCAGCCAGGCGGTGGTGGCGCACGCCTTTAATCCCAGCACTCGGGAGGCAGAGGCAGGCAGATTTCTGTGAGTTCGAGGCCAGCCTGGTCTACAAGAGCTAGTTCCAGGACAGGCTCTAGAAACTACAGGGAAACCCCGTCTCGAAAAACCAAATAAAATAAAATAAATCACTAAAAATTCACTAAGCCTCCTATATACAAAGGATAAATGGCCTGAGAAAGAAATCCAAGAATCAATACCCTTTCCAGTAGCCTCAAATAATATAAAATATCATGTTGTAATCCTAACCAAGCAAGTAAAAGACCTGTATGGCAGGAGCTTCAAGTCTTTGAAGAAAGAAATTGAAGATATCAGAAGATGGAAAGATCTCCCATGCTCATGGATCAGTAGGATTAACATAGTAAAAATATTAAATCTTACCAAAAAGCAATCTACAGATTCATTCAGTGCAATGCCCATCAAAATCCCAGACCTCGAAATTCA
Organism: Arvicola amphibius; assembly: GCF_903992535.2. Classification (NCBI taxonomy): domain Eukaryota; kingdom Metazoa; phylum Chordata; class Mammalia; order Rodentia; family Cricetidae; genus Arvicola; species Arvicola amphibius. The sequence goes on from NC_052065.1 coordinate 57,212,392, forward strand.
CAGACCTCGAAAAAACAACACTCAACTTCACATGGGAAAAAAACAAGGATAACTAAAGCATTATGTACAATAAAGGAACTTCTGGAGGTATCATCATCCCTGACTTCAAGCTTTACTATAGAGCTGTAGTAATGAAAACAGTTTGGTATTGGCATAAAAACAGACACATGGATCAATGGAATCAAATTGAAGACTCTGATATAAATCCACACACCTATGAACACCTGATTTTTGACAAAGAAGCCAAAAATATACAATGGAAAAAAGAAAGCACCTTCAACAAATGGTGCTTACATAACTGGATGTCAGTATATGGAAGAATGCAAATAGATCCACATCTATCACCCTGCACAAAACTCAAGTCCAAGTGGATCAATGATCTCAACATAAACTCAGTTATACTGGAGCTGATAGAATAGAAAGTAGGAAATAGCCAGGAATGCATTGGCACAGGAGACCACTTCCTGAATATAACACCAGTAGCACAGACCCTGAAACCGACAATTAATAAATGGGACTTCCTGAAACTGAAATTCTGATATTCTGCAATATTCATAGATTGGTAACTACCCCAATTGTCATCAGAGAGGCAACTGATGGAAACAGATGCAGACTCAAAGTCAAACATTGGGCCCAGTTCAGGGAATCCTGCGAATAGAGGGAGGAAGGATTGTAGGAGCCAGAGGAAGGACATCACAAGAAAACCCACAGAATCAACTAACCTGAACTTATATGGGCTCCCAGAGACTGAACCGATAACCAGGGAGCCTGCATGGGGTTGACCTAGGCTCCCTGCATATATGTTACAGTTGTGTAGCTTGCTCCTCTTGTGGAACTCCTAACATGGGAACAGGGGCTATCCCAGCTCTTTTGTGTGTGTGTTTTTCTTTATTATTATTATTATTATTATTATTACTATTATTATTACAAATTTTCACCTCCTCCCATTTCCCTCCCCATCCCCCCATTCCACCTTCCCCTCCCTCTCCAGTCCAAAGAGCAGTCAGGGTTCCCTGCCCTGTGGGAAGTCCAAGGTCCTCTCCCCTCCATCCAGATCTAGGAAGGTGAGCATCCAAACAGACTAGGCTCCCTCAAAGCTAGTACATGGAGTAGAATCAAAACCCAGTGCCATTGTCTTTGGCTTCTCAGTCAGCCCTCGATGTAAGCCACGTTCAGAGAGTCCAGTTTGATCACATGCTCCATCAGACCTAGTCCAGCTCTTTTACAGGCTTTTGGGACCCTATTCCTCATCCTGAGTCACCTTTCCCAGTCTTAATACATGGGGAGGTGCTTATTCTTACTACAACTTGCTATGCCATGTTTTGTTGATACAGAAAACCTGCCCTTTCCTAAAGAGAAACAGAGAAGAAGTGGATTGGAGGGGGCGGGGAAGAGAGGAGGGATGGGGGGAGGAACTGGGAACCTAGAAGGGAGGGGAAACTGCGGCCAAAATGTAAAATAAATAAATAAATTTATTTGAAAACAGCAACAACAAAATAAAAAAGTACTTGTCATGCAAGGTTGGCAAACCTGAGTTCAACCCCGACAACTCATAGTGGAGGGAGAGAACCAGCTCCCAGAAGGTGTCCTGCAACTTCCACACACATTCTGTGTCACACATGCACACAGACCATACACACCTCGCATGCATGATGATAATAAATAAAATTAAATTTCAAAATAATTGCAGCTTCTTTTGAACCTGGCTCCTCCCCTTCTGAAACCTCATGACCTGGGCCTCCAGTGGGTGAATTTCTCTTCATAGGCATGTCTTCTGAATCACCACCACAATAACTCATTGTATATTCTTAAAGAAATATTTACCACTTTCAGGAAGCACTGATATAACCCAGTGTTCTCACACTTACGGATGAGGAAAAACTGAAGCTCAGGGAAGCACGCATTCCAGGTCAAATTGGCTCCTGACATTGGAGGCCTACTATGGTCTGCTTCTGAACTAACCTTTCTGTTTATCATACCATTTATGTGCCCTTGGGGTTGACGTAGAAAATGTAGGAAAATCGTTAAACTGAGTTTCAGACACACTGTTGCCTTTCTAGAGCACCGACTTGACTGAGAATCCTATAGTTTTATTTGTTCGATACACTCACTCTCTGCACCATATGCCACAGGCCACCTGAGTAAAGAGTCTCATATAGAATTGCTGCATTCCTTCCTTTAGATCATTAAAAATGCTATTCCCTCTGTCTGGACTACTTATTATTTTTCCCAATTCTACCCATCTTTCAACCCAAACATCATCTCCCTTTAAGTCTTTTAAATCTCTTCAACAGACTTCATCTAGGCTCTGGTAACACTTTCCCACCTCTCCACTTCCATCTTCTTGGGGTCTATTTTAGATCAAAGCTCTTCGTCTACTTGGCTTAAGTCTCCTGTGGAACATGAGACAGATGAGACAGCCCTGTGCTAGGGCAGGGGTCACATGTGCACAGAGGGGAAAGTGTAAAATCATGGGCACCAGATTCAGATGTGTACTTCAGCCTGCAATTTGTCTGTGACAGTAGATAAGACTTGTCACCTCCAGTTTCTAATGGTAAACATATTTTTATTCCATTTGTGATACAACAATTCTACTTTTAGGTACTTTTACACGAGTAATAAAATCATGTTTATGATGTGGGAGAATCTTCTGTTTGTGTTGATTTCATTCGTTAATAAAAAAAAAACTGCCTTGGCCCATTTAATGGGCCAGCCCTTAGGTGGGTGGAGTAGCCAGAACAGGAAGAAGGAAGTGAGGTAGATGGCTCAGTCAGATGCCACGCCTCTCCTAAGTGAGACAGATGCCATGCCTCTCCTCCCTGAGCCAGACGCGATGAAGCTCCAACCCAAGATGGACGTACACTAGAATCTTCCCGGTAAGGCACCACTTACTTCCTCTACTTTCCCTATTACTTTCTGTAATAGTAGCTGTGATTACTCAAAGGAGATCCCTAACAGGGCCAGACTTGGTGAAGTAACGCCACAGAAACAGGGGTTGAGGAAGTAGTGAGAGTCCAGCCACTCCTCTGGTGACTCTTCCCGACCTCTGTGAAATTCTGATTGCCCAAATGAAAATGGCACCATGCACTAGGCTATTGCTGGGACAAACGTGACCATGGGGGCTTTTTGAACAAGTATGGAAGATGTGGGGACTCTGGACTAGAAAAGCAGTCGAATACAGAAACCAGAGCTTTAATGGGCCTTCCTAGTAGGACGCTGAGAGACAGTGGTGCTGAGAGCTCTGTGGAGGCCCAGCTCAAGTGACTACAGAGGAAAGCAAGGACTTTAATACCAACTGAGCTGGAGGCCACTCCTGTGATATTTTGAAGATGAATCTGGCTGCCTTCTGCCTTTGTCTTAAGGGTTTTCTTGAGACTGAATTAAAAATAAATGGAATAAATCACTTCTGAAAAGGCAATGCATGTCCTGTGACATTTGTATATTGCAAGTATGTAATTTCCTTTTTGATTTTACAGGCAATTACAATGAAGAGACTGTTTCGAGTCTCAGAAGCGACTCTGGACTTCTAAAGCATGTTGAGGCTGATAAACTATGGGGACTTTCCAAGTTGAAGTACATGTATTTTGCACTATGATGCAGCTCTTAGCCTATGAGTGGCAGGGGCTGGAATGTGGTGGTTGTATGAGAATGTCCCCTATAGGCTCATGTGCTTGAATACTTGGTCTCACTTGGTAGAACTCTTTGGGGAGGATTAGGAAGTGCAGCCGTGTTGGAGGAGGTGTGCACTACTAGTGGGCCTTGAGTTCTCAAAAGACCTGTGCCAGTCCCACTGCACTTCTATGCCTTCTGCTTGTGGATCAAGATGTGAGCTCTCAGCTGTTCCTCGCACCACATCCTGTGCTGCTACCATGGACTCTAATCCTCTGCAACTGTAAGGTCAGTTAGGCACTTTCTCTTATAAATTGTCTTGATTACAGTGTCTTGGCATGGCAATAGAAAAGTAACTAAAACATGCTCCCTTGCATGTAGCCTCAGGGAGTGCTAATGGATGTAAGGAGTGGAACATTAACTGAAGTAGGACTCCCTCTATGCAGCTATGAGGAAGTCACCATCTATGCTGGGGGATCATTTGGTGACATGGCTATTTTACACACCCACATCTTGTTACTAACCCTTCATCCATGCTCCTATAAGTAAGCCCAGTAAATTCACTGACTGCCCCAGCTAGACTTTGATGGAATGGTAACTTTGGACTATAACTTGTGTGTATCTTTCAAGGAACACTTCGTGCAGCCCAAATCACCATCTCTGTATCTTCGAGGGGAAGGTATTACAGAACACCAAATTCTACCAGATTAATTAATAAGTGAATTCATGACTAAAAGCAAAAGGTCTGGATATAAGAAATGTGATCTGTTGGTAGAATGTGCTGGATGCCAGCTTGAGCAGCTTTCCATTGAAGCTGTTCCACTAGAAAGCTGTTCTCTCAGGAGAAATTCCTGCCTTCAAACCCCTGTCTATAAGAGCACAGCTATCACAGCTTCTTTCCAGAGAGGCAAACTGCTGCTTGGAGATCACAGCACAGATGTTTGTCTCCTAGGATCACGTGTGCACTTCTATTCTTCCAGCAATGGTCAGAAAAGAAAATCCAACCTTTCAATGAAAAGTTTCTTCTTTCATGTATACCTTGTCTAATACGTAGTAGGTATCAAATAAATATTTATGGAGTGAATTACTAGACAACAAAAGATAGGGAGTAAATAGATAAATATATAGATGCTTTAATGAAGTGTGGATTTTATTCTTTCTTTCAAAAATCGTATCCCAGTTATTTATTTGCATGTGTGGTCTTGGGGGCAAGGTCATTGTCACCGCACTGGCTCAGGTCAGAAGATGGCTTGCAGGAATTGGTTCCCTCCTCCCGCCCCATGAGTCCTAGGGATAGAAGTCAGGTTGTTACACTCGGCAACAAGTGCTTTTACGTGCTGAGCCTTATCACAGCTCCAGTTTCCTTTCTTTTCGCCTGTCACCTTCCTGGCTCAAGCTGGAAAAGTAACTGATTCTGCTCTCCCGTGAGCTCCCTGACGGAACTGTATCTTTTATGGGCCCATCTTTTAGGCCATGGAGGCTGAGGAAAACCTGGGAGGTGTGTGGGAACGATGTTTTCATGTGCATATCTAGTGACTAGCAGCTGTATTACGCTGAAGCCTGTGCTTCATCTCTGGATGATTTAGAAAGCTCTAACTACTGCATCACTTGCAGTTGCTGGTACCCAAGTCTTCCCGTCAGCAGAATGTAGGGCTCTCCATGGCAATCACCTTTAGAATTCAAATATTTATTCCATTAAAAAGCAGTAGGAAAACAACTTTCTTAGGAAGCAGGAGACCTAGATCCAGCCAAACCTGAGCCCTGCCACTGGCCTGCTGTGTGCAACTGGGTAACCCCTTTCCTTATTCAGGCCTTGTGTTCCCATTTTGCACAATGAGGGCTTTCAAACTGGGTTCTCTGAAAGAATTCTAGCTCAGATGTGGTTTAACTCGGATCTTCTAATGCAGTGTTTTGTACCGTGCTGCCTGTACACCATGGGATGGTTCGCGAGTCGGGCAAGGGGCTGGAGATTGAAACACACATGGAGATTGGGCACATGCGGGCACATGCGCGCGCATACACACACACACACACACACACACAGAGAGAGAGAGAGAGAGAGAGAGAGAGAGAGAGAGAGAGAGAGAGAGAGAGTCATCCTTGAAACAAGAATGTCCCCTTTTATTGTGTTCCAGGGCAGCTTATATAGGGCTCTCCTTGACTAATGACCATGCCCTAGCTCTCGGGATTTTCCAGCTGCAAGCTCACCAAAAGCCACTGCTACCATCAGGAACTCATGAGGGTCTCGTGCTCAAAGCAGCTGCAAGCACAGGAAAACAAACTGTTTACTCTGGCAGGCAAGGGGTCATAGAAAATTCAGGGTCTAAGGTCCGCAGTCCCCAACAGTGTTTCTAAGCGCGGTTCAAGAATCCCTGGACCATTTTCTTTAAAAATACCCTTTTTCCTTTTTTTTTTTTTAGTTTTGAGATTGTGTTTTAATTTCAACATTTCTCTCTTCCCTTTCCTCCCTCAAAACCTTTCCTCCCTACACCTTCCTGCTCTCCTTTAAATTTATGGTCTCTCTTTTCATTAGTTGTTATTGCATGCATATATGTGTGTGTATTCATATATATAATATGTATATGTATTCCCAAATATATCCTGGTGTGTCCATATAAAGTTACTTGTATGAACGTTTTTAGGGCTGACTATTTAGCACCCAGCAGCTAATTGGTATGCTAATTGGTATGCTCTTCCCTGGGGACAAACACTTCTCCTGCTTACTGAGTTGCATATAGTTCTTTGTGTAGTATTGAGGCTTCATGGGCTTTCCCCCATGTAGCTTGGTCTGTTTGGTTCATATGTTCCTTGTTCAGCTCATGTTGGGGCAGTCATGGGTGAGTCTTTACTGGTGTAGCTTCTGATGTTACTAGGAGACACACTTTCACAGCAAAGTCCATACGCAGAATTGTAGAGTTCAGTCCCAAGATGCTCGTTGATGAAGCAGCCTTCCTGGCTGTTGGGACAGAACTTTCCAGGCACTCCCCTTCTACCTTCTCTGACTGTTACAATCCCCACCTCCCTCACCCTAAGAAAGAAGGCTTACTGCCTATTCCACTTACCCATCATAGCAGGTCTTCATGCCAGGCAATGGAGACCCTCTTGGACTAAGAGCCCTCATATGTATGGAGAGGGGCAGAAGAACTGTTATTGTGTGAATGGAGACCCCTCACCTTCACATCAGGCTTGCTTGCTCCCTTGTTCATAATGACAACAGCCCTGGGAGATGGGTAGAGATTTCTAGGATCCTAGCTTAGCCAGGAAACCCGAGCGTCCCTTCTAAGGTCACACAACCCAAAGTAGCTGGGGTTAGATTTGAACTCACGTAAGGATGATGCTAAATCAAGGCTGCCACTGTCCTTTCAGGGCCAAGGAATCGGGAGCATCTCGGACAGGAAAAGGAGGAAGGGACTAGCATTTAAAGAATGTTCAGTGGAGCCCAAACACGTTATCTCATTAGCTCCTAACAGCACAAGTGTGAAGCCACAGCCAGGCTTAGAGGAGGGATGGGACTCTGATAAAGGCACGGTGTTAAGAGACAGATTCAAGATGTAAGTCTGCTAGGCTTCAAGGCAGTGGCTTCTTCACTGATAGCAAATAATGTGTGCTGAGAACTTCAATTATGCTAGTCGTAGTCCTAAATCCTGTAACTCCGTCAGTTTAACTCCCCGACAAAATGGGTGTTCTTATTATCCTTTGCTGCACAGATGGGAAAACTAAGACAGCAGCAGGCCTAGGGTCACCCAGTTAGTGAGTAATAGAGCTGGGTTGGAATCTGGGCAGTCTACTTCATGGACTTGGCCATTTCAAGGCTACACTCATGTGGAAGGTCAGGGTTGAAACGGAAGCCTGTGGCTTTCTAAGGCCAGTGTGGAATGCTGTGCCTTACTGCTTGCTGAATGAATACCAAAGCCACAGAGGTTCTACTTCCTCCCAGGGACTGAATCTAAAGGAGAGATAAACTCCGGGAACAAGGGACTACAGCCATCATCGAGAGCAGCCACACTCCGTAGCCTATAGCAGTTGCTGCCTAGTTGTTCATGCTTAGGCTTCTAGTTGGAGGGACAGAGGGTCCATATTCAAAGAGATGCTTTCTCTGTGCCTTGGCTTGCCGTGCCATGCAGTGGAGCTTCTCCCTTTAAGCCTGCACTCAGCTGGAGGTGACTGGGAAGGAGCCACTTGTCTTAGCTGTTGCTATCTTTCTGACCTGGCCCAGCAGATCTCTATCTAAGCTACTTCTCAGACTAGAGCTGGGAAAAGGGTGGGGGAAGAGTTCCCCAAACTCCTCAGTACATAAACGGGGAAACCGAGGGTCACAGGTAAGTTGTAAGCATATCTAGGAGCAGACTCTCTGAATAAACTTCAGGACAAAAACCACAGATAAAGAAAGTCCTCAAAGGCAGACAGAGGCATGCGCAAAGCAGGCATGGGGCCTTTCAGGGTCCTTGGCCCTCTGCCGGACCAATTTGGCCTCTGAAGGGGAAGTGAGGCCACTGAGAGTAAGTTATTCTGGGCCTCATGGTGACATGCCCTTCCCCCAGAGACCCAAGCCTGGCTCTGTGCCACGGGGTCCCCAGGGGACTCTGGACAGCAGCCATGGCACCCTGCCTTCTGAGGTCTGGGGAAGGGTGGGTGCTGTGCGGAAGGATCACTGTTTCTAAATGGCTTCCTGCCCAGAAAGCCTCCAGAACTGCCCACTGCTCCGTTACTGCTGTTAGAACTGACTTCATAACATCCAGAAGGTTCAAGCTTAGATTTGGGGACTTGAAGGGCTCTTGGCATGGCTGCAGATTAAGGAGGGATGTCATCTTCTCTCAGAAGCTGTTCATTAAAACACACATGCAACCTATGTGAGCTAGGAGAGAGCTGCTCTGCCCTGAGGCAGGGGAATGGATGAAACAGCCTTTTCTGTCTAGGGGATGTGGTCTGACTTTCTGTGGACTCCCAAGGGGCAGTTCAGGAATTCTGAGAGATGTAATTGTCCACAATAGGGTTTTTCCAGTCTTGCCTTGTACCTCACTCCGTAACAGGAGTCATATCAGAGAATGAAAGCCCTAATCCTGCCTTTCACTGCACAGTCAAGATCATTGAGATCCAGAAGACAATGACCTCTACAAGGTGCCAGACTGAGGCAAGATTGCTGGCTTTAGAACAGGGCTGGAGAAGGACCACCCTGATACAGGGCCAGAGCTCCTGTCTGAAGGGTGTCCAAAGCCACAGACTTTCCCTTTCCACTGCCTGCCTTCACGCCTTTACAGGTCCCTGGGCAGGAGTTGCTCCTCAGTCCTTTCCCAGCACTCTCTACAGCTCGCTTGTGGTCTTGGCTGTGCCTGGAGCCGCCAGGGATAGCTTGTGTGTTACTTGGTAGGCTAGGAGGCAAGCTGGCCAGTGTACCAACGTACAGGTGGCAGGATGAGCATGTAAGCCAGTAGACAGTCTGGAAACCCAGGCTGGGGAACTGTGATAGTCAGGGAATTTCAATCAGTGTCCGCTGCTCGGCCCAGCCAACTGGCTAACTGTGCGGAGTTTGAATCAGTGACCCGCCTCCTGGTCCCTCCTCCTTAGCCAGCCTCTCTCCCTCCCTCCTTCCCTCTTTCCAGTCTTTTCCTCCCTTCGCTCTCCCGAAGGGGCCTGCCGTTGAGCTGTTGAGCTGAGCAGGCTGCCGCTGTCTGCCTCTCCCCTCCCAGCGCCGCTGATGGAGCACAGGGACAGGGCTGGCTCTCACAGAGCCCCGGGGCTCTTTTTGCTTTCCTCCTAGATAGAGGGTTCAGGCCCAGCAGAGTCCTGCTGAGCCCCCTGCAGCTTCGCTCACCCCACCATGCCTCTGCTGGATGTGTTCTGGGCTTGCTTCAGGAAAGTCAAGGTAAGTGCTCAGCTGCAGCCCAGCTAGGGCCCCAGTTCATGGGAGAATCAGGCAGCTGAGCCCATTGCACGGTAGCTAGGAAGGCCTGCTTAGCTTCTGAGACTGGCTAAGGCTCTTGGAGCTGGAGAGGCTTAGATTCAACCCTCACCCCTTGTCACTTAACTGAGTCTCTGAACTTCTACTTCTTTCTTATGGAAATGAGTAAGTGAGGTGGCTTTTTTTCTTTCCCAGAAAATTTGTCTCCAGGTTGTCTCTTCCCAAGCCTGCCACAAAGATAAGATACATGAAGTCTTTGAACTTCCCTCTCCCAGCTTTAAAAATTAAGATAGCTAAACCAGCTTTGGACAGTAAGGGCCTGCTGCTTCTGGTCACATAACAGCAAATACTTGCAAACATGAAGGACTAAGGTGTGACATTTCTAGCATGATGCGTGGCATGTGGCATCCACACGAGTAATGGTGTGTGTTATTATTAACATTGAAATCCATCAACATGTAGCAAGCATCTATTGTGCCCCAGGTACCGGGGAGCTACACAGGGCCAAAAGGGTGTGGCTTGTATCCTTCAAAAGGAAATGAGAACCATGACAGAAATTCATCAAGCTGTCATTGCATGTCAAGCACATACTACATAGGCAGGCAGGCAGGCAGACAGGTAGGCAGGCACTATATGTCTGTTGAAGGCCTACGCTAGCCTGGTCACGGGAAATGCAGGCACACAGAGGAATCCATGAGAATGAAGAATGCAAGATTTCTTTTAAGTACCAAGGCACTAATGTGTATTTAGAATCTGCATGTGCCAGACCTGGGCGATCTTCCTCACTATCTAGTACTTTCCCTCTTTGATAGTTGTAGAGGAGACGCTGTAAGTGGTGAAGTGATACATCAGTACTCAGCTATGGCTGGAAGTGTTGGGGTCTGCACTCTAAAGTCTGTGCTCTCCTTGATATAATATGGCTCCTCGAAGTACAGTCTGCTGGCCAGACTTTGAGCAACTGGCCTTTCTCTAAGATAGGATGGAAGAGTTGCTGGGGCTCTTAGAAAAGGAAGCTCCAGTCCACCCAGAGGGACTTGGAAAGATTTCACAGGAGGTTACGTCTGAATTGGGCCCGAAGGTGGAAGGAAGAGATGTGTCTGTCCTGTCACTCCACACAGAGGGGCAGGGAATTCCAGGCATCCCTGGCAGGGAATACATGAGCAATAATTGGGTGGAGGGTCTGGAAGTTGATGCATAAGCTGATGGTGATAGTGATGGTGGTGGTGCTGGTGGTGGCAGGGCTGGTGCTACTGGTGGCTGTGCTGGTCCTAGTGGTGCTGGAGCTGGTGCTGGTGGTGCTGGAGCTGGTGGTAGTGGTGCTGGTGCTGGTACTGGTGCTGGTGGTGCTAGTGCCACTGGTGCTGGTATTGGTGCTGGCGCTGGCGCTTGTGGTGCTGCTGGTAGCGGCGGGCTGAGAGAAGGGGAAGAATTCATGGTGGGGATCAACTGAAGAGTTGGAAGATAGCTGCAAAGAGAGTAGGAAATGGGGTTATTCCTCAAAGACTTTAAAAGTGATGTGGGGGCCCATGGTCTTCTTTTACTCGAGGGAGGGGTGTTCTAGTGAGAACTTTGCCTCTCTGTGATAGAGCTGGGGAAAAGCAAAGGCAATGCAGCTTTTGTAAATATATATATATTTACATATATATATATATATATATATATATATATACATATCAATGAAGTAAGTCTTTCTTTGGAAATTATTGAGTGTTTCCAATGGGGTTATGGTTCAAATGATATTTCTTTTTCTTTTTTGACTTTTCGAGACAGGGTTTCTCCATGTAGCTTTGGAGCCTGTCCTGGAACTCACTCTGTAGATCAAGTTGGCCTCAAATTCACAGAGATCCGCCTGCCTCTGCCTCTTGAGTGCTGGGATTAAAGGCGTGAACCACCACTGCCTGTCCAAATGATATTTCTTTTTACAAAATAAGAATGAGAACAGTTTTATTGTCTGTTTTCAGCAAAATTAAATATTGTGACACTGTTTCCCTATATGTTTTAAAATTATTACTCTTACCCACGAAATCCAGAAGTCGAGGGCCTGTATTTTTAGGGCCTGGGGAGCTGATTGTAACAATGTAGACATCTAATTAAACGGATGGGCTTAGGAGAAGCACTCCAGCTGTCCCAGCAGGCAAGGGTGACATGGAAGGGTCCCAGTGGAGAGAAAGGTTAGGAAGGAAATTGCTGTAATGGCCACGAGGCTGGGTATGGGCAGGGAGGAGTTGCTGAAGAGTTGGGTAGAATAATAAAGAAAAAGGAAAGGTGAATTTAAGGTGACTTTGGGGTTTGAAGCCTGAGAGGGCCCATCTGCTACCCCATCAGTGAACCATGCTAGGTGCTTCACTTGACTGCATAACCCTTTGTATTCATTAGTCCAGGGTTCTCAGCAAACACCCCTGATTCATGACAGGCTCTTCGAAAGCACTAGACTACAGAAATGAAAAGAGAAGGTCAGAGGTTTCCAGCCCAGATGCAAGAAGCGTATATGATTCCATGCATGCATGTGCCATGAACACAGCATGTATATGTGCATTTGTGCACATTCAGCCATATACACATACGTACACAAGTACGTAGATCAGCAGTTCTCAAGCTATGGGTTGCAACCCCTTCAGGGTCGAATGGCCCTTTCACAGGGGTCACCCCAGACCATCAGAAAACACCGATATTCACATCACAATTCATAACAGTAGCAAAATTACAGTTATGAAATAGCAACAAAATAATAATGATTGGGGGTTACCACAACATGAGGAACTGTATTAAGGGGAGTCACCTCAGACCATCTGAAAACACCAGTATTCACATTATAATTCATAGCGGTAGCAGAAATACAGTTGTGAAGTAGAAATGAAAATAATTTTATGGTTGGGGGATTACCACAACATGAGGAACTATATTAAAGTATCTCCATGTCAGGAAGGTTAAAAAAACACTAAGTAGAAACATGCACATACAGCTACATACAACTATATACCCCTCCAAGCACATGTATGAAAATATACAGATCCAGGCATATCCACAAAATTAAGTACAGTACAAGATTACATGTATATATGCACATGTACATGTATGTGTATGAATGTTTGCACACATACACACACAGAGGCGGGGAATGCAGGAGCACTGTTGTCATATGTGATCTTTACATATACAAAGTGACACATTATTAGATCGCAGGGCTAAGAGGCAGTTTGCCAGATCCACACTTAAACCTGAGCCTCCCGTCCCCTTTTCCAACGCTATTGGCTTTAGCACACTAGTCAAAGGCTGGGTGCTCTGGATCTGTCAGCCTGCTCCGAGGAAGCTGCTGTTCGGAGCAACCCACCCTCTCAGAGTCAGGCCTCCCCACACACAGTCGCACAGCTGTGTAAAGGCTGCCTGAAGGTGATCCATGGCTGTGTAGAGCCCGATGCAACTGGCAGACCCTGCCCATTATCTAATCCTGTCTTCTTGTAGGAGGGAAGAGGACACACTGGGTGTAAGTTCTACCACAAACCTTCATGCATGTATTTTGGCTGTGCACCTTAGAACATGAGCTTTCTGAGCCACAGCCTACAGTCCTGAAGTATATTGACAGTGTTGGCAGCGCAAAGAAACTCGGTGAGCTTGGCCTGCTCAAAGCGGATTTCCAAGTAGTGCACTAAGAGCAAGCAAAGCAAAGGGCAGGGTTTATTCTGTGTTTGGAGAGTGAGGATTAGGGTCTCAGATCTTGTCCAATCCTTTGTCACTTTTAACCCTCAGCTCTCTACTTTGACCCTGCTTTAGTCTAATGACAGAACTGACTCATTTAGGAACGGAAGGCTGGCAATTCAGAAGCAAAGGATACTACAGAGGTACAAGAGGCCAGTCTAAGTCTTAAAATTGTTTTGGGTTTCTCTCGGTTAGGAGCAGCCTAGGCAAAGGCATTTGGTTGTGAAACGAGGCCAATATACAGTTTATAATGTGTTTCCCCTGGAGCCAGCAGGGCCAGGAAGGTAGATCTGGCTACCTTTCTGTACAATCAGCATGCATAAGACCCTACCTCCATACTGATGGGCTAACCATTTCTTTGATTCTTTGATGTGACCCTTTGCTCCCTCCCAGCACCTAGCTGGCCCAGGTATGGGGCCTCTGTCCGTTAAGTAGAACACACCAGTGCCTAGAGGACACTAGTCTGAGAGGTAGAGCTCCACCTTTGTCATCATCTCTGGGTGACTTTGAGACGCTTACATTTTCCTATTGTCTGGTCCTTTTCGTTCTCTTAAAATGTAAGTATGTAATTATATAGTATCAGATATAGAAAGGCCCTTAGAAGTCATCTATTTTCCCCTTCCAAACTACTCATGAGGAAACTGGGGCCAGGAGAGGAGTGATGTGCCCGAGGTCATGGGTGGAGTCAGGACACAGACTGATCAAGTGTAGTCTCTCTTACATACTGTACTCTTCCATAACTGTGTTACGAAATTCAATTGCAGCTTATATCTGGTAAAACTTTACAGTCGTGCTAGGTGTGGGTATCTTTCCACACTCTACCCATACATGCACAGTTCACATAGGTTCACATGTGATAACAACTCTCTTCTACCCACAAGGAGTCTGCAGTAGTTGAAGAAATCATGGCTAGAAAAGTCTCTTGGACAGTGGGAAGGCTCTCAGCAGTTAACCATCCAGGTGTAGTCCAACACGGGTCAGCAAGCCGTGGCCTGGTCACTATATTCATGGACTGAAGTCATACACTGTATTCATGCACTGGGTGCATACGTGCATAGGGCTCTCCCAAATTCACCCAGGTGCATAGTCTCAAGCACCCTCTTCTGTAAATGCTCTCTCTCCTCTCCTGAGTACACACGGACTTCTAAATGGCTGCTCTTTTGTTTTCTGTTTATTTTTGTTCGATTAAGTTTAGGTCTCACTGTGAAGTTCAGGCTGCCCTTGAATTCACTATATATCCCCAGGATGGCCTTGAATTCATGGCAGTCTACCTGCGTGAGCCTCTAAGTCCTGGGATAGGTGACCAGCAACCAGCTCTCTGTGAGCGTTTGAACACCCGTTCTGGTGACAGTACGCTTTCCAGCTCACCACACAGCCTTGCACTCATGTGCACAATACATTCTCTATATGCTTGCTCATAAGCCCGGCCTTCTCTGCCCCATGCCAACTTGTAGCGTCTCATTCTTCTGGGAAGAGGCCTGGAAGGATATGTGGCGTATGTGTGACAATGATTCAGTATTTCCACTCCTATCTTGCAGGACATCTCTGCTTTTTCCATTCCTTTTTCCCTTATCTCTACAAACAGATACCAATCACATGCACTGTGTACTGCTTGTGAGAGGGACAAGGGGAATGTGGAGAATTTGAGTATACACAAATGTATACAAATTTTATGAGCTAGGAAAGGACTTCTGGATCCCATCTCTGCATTCCAGAGGTTAATAAACCAGTCTCTGGTGAGTGTATGTATGTTTACATAAATGTGTACATATAAACTATGTGTAAGGAGTCACCTCTCAATGATTGAATCCAAAAAATTATGACATAGACTCTCAGGTCATGAGAAAACTGCTTTAAAGGAGCAGGGCAAAGCTCTCTGTTTCAGAGATAGAAGATTCACTTCCTGGGCTCTCTGAGCAGAGGTCTTCAGCCAAGTCAATTGTATCAGCTGAGTAGTGGGTTTTGACTCTCGACCTGCGTAGAAAAACCATACTGTGGGTTGTCCCTGCATGGTTAATTGTGAGTCCCTGATGCTGACTTAGGCCCCAGAGTTTGGAGTCATGGACTGAAGTAAGAAATAAGTGGTGGGAAGTTTATTGGTCTAGAAGGAGTTCAAGAGGAACTGTGGGTACTCGGGAAAGCTTTCTGGGAGTCAAGTGGGCAGGGAAGAAAGCAATGGCTAACTGCCATATCTAAGTCAATCAGCCTTCTTGGGCCAGTCGCTTCCTTAATGGAATTGCCAAGGAACTGGTAAATAAGAGCCTGGCACATGGATGCAGAATCTAAAGGACTGGTCTACTGATGAAAATAACACGGAAATTCCAGGGAAAATAAAGCTGGAAGCAGGAGAAGACGGAGGTAGAGATCCAGGCATTCCCCCCCACCATCCTGGATATAGGAGTTGAAAGCAAATGGTGATGGGTGGAGAAGATGCTGATAAATGAGAACAAAAGATGTTGCTAAGGTTTTGTTAGTGTTGGAAATGGTACCCAGGGCCTTTTATAGACTGCCACTTAGCCTGAGACCTTGGAGCTTTCCTGTGGGAGTTCCACTTTGACGTTCACGATGCAGTCAGAAAGAGCAAGTATTTTGAGTGAGAAAGGATGTTGTTAATCCTTTTATCTATTTGATCCACAACTTTGTCTTTAGGTTCTTTGGTGCCAAAATGTGGGCAAGCGTGTATGGCTGTGGGATGAAGTCTGCACCTGACACTAGGACTGTTGGGGGAAGAAATGGGGAAGACTATAGACTAAAAACTAAAGAAGGCTCAGACCACTACTGGCTAGCATTTATAAAGTACACGCTGTAGGGTCCACATTGTTGCAAGTCCTTCCTGTATATTAGCTCAGTGCATCATAACTACTACACTGAAAGACAGGACTGTCCATAACTATCATCTTCATTGGACTGAAACTTGGAAATTTTAGGACACAGCCATTATGTGGGTCACCACATAATGGCCACATTGGACATTTCAATCCAGGTAATGTAGTTCCAAAGTCTGTGGTGGTCATATATAATCCAGGCCCCTGTTTCTCTGCCTACAAAACTTGAAGGTTGGATTGGTTACTGAGTCTTTTCTACTCTGATACTTTCATTATCAGAGTTTTATACACACACACACACACACACACACAAACTTCAAGGTCAAATGAAATATAAAATACTGCTTTCAAAATGTCAGCAGTTTCCACTCCAGTTCCCTTGGGAGGAAGGAATGGAGCCCAAGCTCAGGGAAAAGCGCCTATATTGGTGACTGTTCCTCCCAGTAGCCCCTAGGGCCCGAGAACAGCTGGAGACCCATGATGCTATGGAAGCCAGGGTTCGGTCTATGTTTCCAAATCACTGGTGACAATAACAAGGAGCAGCAGCCAGATGGCCGGTGCTGGGGTTTGGAGTCAGAGGTTTCCCGGGTGGGTAGGGAAGGGCATTCCTCAACCCCATCTCTCTGTCCAACCGTTCGGTGGCCACCTGTGCCTCTGATGCCAGGGATCATACAGCTAGGCCCATGGCCTCTGAGGCCGAGGCTTCCAACGCGCAGAAAGAAGGTGTGTACCTGGAGAATGGAGTCAGGGCCCTGGGAACAGTCACAGGCAAACCTCTCTAACCTTCCCTCTGCCCTGAGCTGGATCACCTAACGAGTCCTGGAGGGCAGAAAGTGGCTGTGATGAGGCAGTGATGTAAGGGGATGCAAAACACCCAGCTTCTGCCTCTTTAGCTTTCCCCGGGCCTCAGTTTCCTTATCTACAACACGGGGAGGGATGCGCGTCCTACTTCGTAATTGATCACAGGAATGGCATGTGAAAAAGGCTGCCACAGAGTAGGTGATCAGTATGAATTCACATGAAGTTAGAAGACTTCCTACTCTTCATGGTCTTGGGCCCTCAGTTGTCTCTCTTAGGAAATACGGGAAACTTAGACCTGCCAGTCCCTTCTTCCATTGACTTTGGGGAGCCTATTGCTGACGGCATCTTGGGGAAGCAAAATGATGATGGGAAACACCAATGCTATCACCTTGGATTTCAGAGAGTGAGTTGTTCAAGCAATCTCCTAGTCTTCATGTCCCCAAGTCTCTCAGCCCACCTCTGGTCACAGCTCAGGGCTTGGAGAAGAGGCTCCACTCACACTGGAAACACTGTATGGGTCTCTGCTCCCTCTAAGACCGTTCTGCTCTTCCTCAAAAGATTCCCAAGGTTCTGGCAGGAAGGAGCATCTGTGTTGACTGGTGGGAAAGTCAGATCTTTGGGACAGGACATTCCTGAGATTATCTAGGGAACCCCTGGGGGTTGCAGCTTCTCCCTGACTCTCATCCATGACTTGGCTGTTAGCCTGCTAAGGCAACACTGTGGAGGGAGACTGGAGATGAACTGAGGGAAAGGGGTCAAAATGTGGGGAGCCAGGGCTCGAGTCAGCCCTGAAGGCCTGGTGAGGGTGAGGGGTTAGGGTGGAAGAAGAAGGAAGCCCTAACAGACCTGGAGGGGGTAATCAGCAGAAATTACTGGTTACATTTGTGATGGTGCCTTATAGAATGATTGGTGATCCCGAGGCTATAGGTCTGGGAGTCTTTCGGGTAGTGGGTGACTAAACAGGAGATCACAGTAGTCCTAAGGATACGAATGGACATCAGTTCTCCTGAGAAACCATAATCTCCAAGCTTGTACGGGACAACTAGCATTCTCAAGGAGAAGACAGGAGGATGGGTCTGCTGGTGATTCCTGGTGCTTGCCTAGCATGCATGAAGCTCTGGATTCCATCCAGAGTGTGACACAAAGCCAGATATGGTGACACACACCTTTAATTCCAGTACTCAGGAGGTAGAGGCAGGAGGGTCTGGAATCCAAGGACATCCTTGGCTACATAGTGAGTCTGAAAGCAGTCTGGGCTATGTGAAACTCTGTCTCAAAAACAAAAAGGAAACGGTTGTCTCAGAAGGAGCTCTACAAGAGCCTTTTAGAAGTATTTCTTCTATTGCTCTCAGCCAACTAGAACTGTCCTTCTCTTTCTGTTATATGGAAGGGGAAGAATTGCTAGAACCCAATCACTATAGGAGGCAGCAAGCCGGAGGCCCAGCAGAGGTTTGGCTAGTCAAAGGTGCAGGATGAAGTCTAGAGTGTCCTTAAAGCCAGCTCTCCACTGTCGAGATCTAGATCTTCCACCATCAGCAGACATGGGGCATGTCTGCTGGCTTGGGGTTAAAAAGTGGAGCCATGACAGAAGTGTTCCAATGCAGGATTTAGTGAAGAGCTCAGTCCAGCCCCAACCAACATGCCATCTACCATGTACCCAGCTGTTGCCACACTAAACTGTGAACTTGTCTAAGGACCCAGCCTGTGTCCCAGTCGCTCAAATACAGTGAGAGCCTCGCCCAATCCAGCACCCATTCCAGCCCTAGCAAGTTTACTGAGTATGGTATACAACATACACACACACACACACACACACACACACACACACACCACAGAGCCTGTCAAATTCATGCACCCATCTCCCAGCTGAAAGACTTTGGGAGCATGAACCTAGCGGGGCCAGGAGAGCTTGCTTTCCACAGTAACCATCATCTGTGGTGGCAGAAGAGCTGGGGTTTGGCCTGGGGGTGGTGAGGTCCCAGTGTGAAGGGAGGCGGGCCAGGCCATGAATAGGGCTCTGTGTGGCCAAGTCGAGAGGACTGGGGGAGGCTGGAATGTGAGGAACGTGCTCTCATGACTGTGGCCTGAGGCCTGGGTCTATAGCACAGGGTTGATCAGGGGTGATAGAATGGCGGGGGGCGACAAAGGTGGAGCGGGAAGCCGAGAGACCAGGCAGTGAGAAGACAAAACAACTTTCCAGGTCTCCCCTCAGATAGCATGGCAGGGAGTGTGGAGGCCTGTAGGCTGGCCAGAGAGGGTGCTAGGAGCAGTGAATTTGGTTTCACGAATATGGCTGAGAGTTCTCTGGGTCTGGATGAAGCCTGTTGATAGCTTTTGCAGTTTCTATCCAAACTGTCTCAGACCTTCCTACTACTACTATCTACCCAGCAACCACCTTCCTGCTTTTCACTTAGGCGCTCTCTCTCTCTCTCTCTCTCTCTCTCTCTCTCTCTCTCTCTCTCTCTCTCTCCATCAATCTATTTCTCTAACTATTTTTCTTTGTTGGGAGGACTCTCAGTACTGTAGCTAATTTGTAGCTCACGACTACAGGAACAACATCTTCAGATGCGCAGGGCATTAGGCAAAACCAAAGAGAGGGATCAGAGACCTTTGGGTTAGGACTGAGGAATCAATAAACAAATGGACTAGTCACATGGTAGAGGATGAGGAAATAAAAATGGGTTCCTGAAGGACATCTAGGTATCTGGCCTGGCAACTGAGTGAATGCTGGCCCTAAAATCAGAAACAGAGGAAAGGGCAGCTCTACAGTGTATGAGAGGAAATCTTCCATTACTGTGAGTCTTGTCTTGAATCTGATCGATTCTAGGAGAATGGCACATCTCCCCAGAGAAGTCTAATAGGTACTGGGGTGCACTTGCAGAAGGAAAGATGAACAAAGAAAGATGCATTCCCTGCCACCAAAGAGCCTGTGGTCTTATAGAAAAGAATGTGACCAGACAGGAAAAAAGAGGGCTGAATCTTGGCCAGGTCTAGGGGCATCCACCTATACTCCAGTGTTTGGAGGTCTGAGTTAGGATTATGAGCTCCAGGCCAGCATGAGCAACAGAGTGAGAGACCCCATAAAGAAAAATAGAGAAATAGATTGACGTTAAAAAAAGGAAAGCCAAAGTCATAAGCCGGAAGAGGGTTGCTAGTTGGAGAGTAGAAAGGTCAGAGACAAACCTTCCTAATGCTGCGACCCTTTGATACAGCTCCTCACATTGCAGTGATCCCCTACCATAAAATTATTTCATAACTGAAATTTTGCTACTGTTATGGATCTTAATGTAAATATCTGATATGTGACGCCACATGGGGTCATAACCCACAGGTTGAGAACCACTGATCTAGGGTAACATTCTGAAATATGAAACTATGGACTGGGACACAGTTCACTAACCAAGCATGCATGCATGAGACTCTAGGTTCAGTCCCCAGCATCCAAACCAACGGACACAAGGAAACTCAAAACCATGAACAAATAGTTGCTCATGCTTGTAATCTCATGTCTCAACCAGGAGCCATTTGAGGATGCTAGCCCCGGATGAGATACAGCATCAGCACTCTGCCATGCCATGTGGCCGGCAGGGGCAGGACTAAAGCAGGAGTGAGTACAGGACGGCAATATAGGAGAGAGACAGAGAGAGAGAGAGAGAGAGAGAGAGAGAGAGAGAGAGAGAGAGAGAGAGAGAGAGAGAGAGGCAGAATGAGTCACGTGCATGGCAGATTTGAAGAGGCGTGGGAGGCGAGGAACGGGCTGACACAGATGCCCCACTGCCACCCAGGGCTAGCTGTCTGCCTATGGGGCTGCTGCCAAGGGCCATGACTTGGTCTGTGACCCCGATGAAAGCAGAGAGGATAGGGCTGTACAAAACCGGCCTCACCCATCACTAGCTGAAGCACTCAGGAGACAGGGTCCTGTACCTCACCTCTGGAGTACGATAGAGCTGACCCTGCTCCCAGGAGCATAGGCAAGCTGGTCCCGAAAGCATGAGAATAGGGGAACAGGTCACATCCCTTTTGTCTGTCATGGGGGAGGGAAAAGATGCCCTCCTCTCCATCCCTCAACACCTGCAGCAGGTGGAGGCTCTGACCTGACCCCTCACCAGGTGCAGCGCTCAGAATGGGCCCTCTGCTTCACCTGGGCAGCACAATAGTAGTTTCCCTGTAGACAGGGGTGCACATGAGCCAGCCTTGAGGGACATAGCTGGAACCACCTCCTTTGTCTGCAGTGTTGTAGTGGGGACGAAAGGAAGATGCCCTCCCCCTTTGCCCCTATGCCTCCAGCTATTGAGGGAGCTGAGCCCTTTGCCAGCTGCAGCACTCAGGAAAGCAGGCCCCCAGCACCTCATCTGGGCAGCGCAATGGAGCTGACCCACTTGACAAGGCCAAACCTGAGAACATGAGAGTGGGAAACCTAAGCCCCACTCCTCATCTGCCATGTGTGGCAGTGTGGATGGGGAGAGATGCCCCTCCATCAGTACCTCAGGCAGGTGAGAGAGCTGGCCCTGAGAGCAGGACACCTGTCCCTGCCCCTCAGCAGCTGCCACACTCAGAACAGGCCCTGCACCTCGACTGGGCCACACACAAGAAAGCCAGCCCTGTTAGTGAAGGTGTGAGTGAGCCAGACCTGAATTTGTGAGCATAGGAGAGCTGTCCCCACTACTTGTCTGTCATGTGGCAGTGTGGGTAGGAGAGAGATGCCCCCCCACCTCGACGCCTGAACAGGAGAAGAAGCTGACCCTCCCCCTTATCACCTTCAGCTCTCAGGAAAGGGGGCCCTGTTCCTTCCCTTAGTGTGTGAGACTGGGCTATCTGACCACCACCTCCCCAGCCCAGTCTGCCGTGCGGTGGTGTGGGAAAGATGCCCTCCTCGCCTTGACCCTGCTACCTGTGGTGGGCGAGGGAGCTGACCCGCCTCCATACCAGCTGCAGCACTTGGGAAAAGTGAATCCTGCACCTTGCCTGGGCAGCACAGCAGAACTGACTCTGTTGGCAGAGGTGTGGGCAAACCAGCCCGGAAGTTGTGAGCATGGGAGAGCTGTCTCATCTGGCCTGTGGCGGCATGGAGAGGGGAACGATGCCTCCCGTGCCCCCCACCCACCCATCAATGCCTCAGGTTGGTGGGAGAGCTGGTTCTGAGGTCATAAGATCAGGAGACCTGTCCCTGCACCCACCAACTGCAACACCTGAGAAAGCGGGCCCTGTACTTCGCCCCGGGCAGCACGATAGAGCCAAACCTGTTAGCGAAGGTGTGGGTGAGCCAGCCCGGAAGTTGTCCCCGCTATTCATCTGTTTTGCGATGGAGTGGGTGGGGGAGAGATGCACCCCCTTACCCCTCACCCTTTCTGCCTGTGACAGACAAACAAGCTGACCCTCTCACCTATCTGCTGCAGCACTCAGGAAAATGGACCCTGCACGTTGCCTGGGCAGCACAGCAGAGCTGACGCTGAGGGCAGAAGTGTGGGCCAGCCAGCCTGAAATCTGTGAGCATGGAGTATGTGAGCATGACTCATCTGTCATATCGTAGCATGGGAAGGGGAGTGATGTCCCCTGGGCTGCCCCCTCCCCATCAGTACCTGAGGCAGGTGAAAAAGCTGACTGTGATGTCATAAGAGCAGGAGAGCTGGCCTGGCCTATAAACGTTGCCTGGGCAACACAGTAGAGGGGGAGGCTGCTATGGGAGAACCCTGAGAATGGGAAAGCAGAGAACTGGCTGCACTCCCTGCTCACTGCAGCAAGGGTGAACTAGCAAGGGCAGTGGTGGAGAGCTCACCCTGGTGGTGAGGACAGGGGAGAACTGGCAGGCCAACTACCCAGGCCCAGAACCAGGGTTATGGGTTGGTCCACCCCAACATCCCCTCCACCTATGATCTGTTGAAGCACAAGGGTGGGGACTGGGGATGCCGTTGGTCCTGTGGACCCAGGGCTGCAGGATCTCCACAGCACAGGGCAGCAACAGGATATCCAGGAAGAGTCCCAATAAGGGCCCAGCATCGATAGTGTGGCAGAGAAGGGGCCTTGAACCAGAACAATGAATCTTTGCGATGAACACCTTTGTCTAAAAATGTATGGTTAAGCGGGTTTGCTGCATGACTCACTGTGTCACATAGCAGCTTCCATGAGGAGATTCTACCTCTCTCCCTTTTGTTTTCCCTTAAATTTTTATTTTGTTTTATTCTTGGGGCGGGGAGGAGGATGGGTGGGATAGGAAAGCATGATGTGAAAACACAAAGAATAAATTACATATAATATTTGGGAGAAATCCTCAGGAGTGGATTAGCTGGGTCATATGATGACTCTATTTTACTCTACATTGATTTCCATGTGGTTGGCATAGCTTATATCCCCACAATCAGTGTCTAAGGGACCCCCTTCCCCATCCTTGCTAGTGTTTGTTTTCCTGTCTGTTGGGGTGAGACAAAATCTTGACGTGATTTTTTTTTTATTTCTCTGATGGCTAATGATGTTAATAAAGTGTGCCAAGCGCCCAAAAGTAAACAAAACAAAGCAGACCAAACCAACCACATAACAACAGCCAATTACGGCATGAATGTAAGTGTGCTCTTCCTTTGTTTTCAATGACTTCCCAGACTGCCATGGACCTTTGTGATGGGGCCCTATCGGCTGATCTGGCCGCATCTGATACTCCACTCCCCAGCCAGACCACAGGCAGTTTCTCAGACAACCTGTTTGGATACATGCTTGTCCTTTTTTAATGCTCTTCCTTTTGACTGTCTGGCTTTTTCACCCCCTTGTCTGCTTTCAAGACCCGGGCCAAGTGCTTTGAAAAGGGCCTTATGAGAAAGCACCCTCCCACTCCCAGCACCAACAAATGACTCCCTTGGCTCCGTCCAGAAAGCTCGGGCTTTACAGCAGCGGTGGGGCTTGCTCTCATCTGAACATGCGACAGCTTCCACGTGTAGCTTGAATTCACAGGCAAGGAGGGAACCTGTCTGATTTGTCTCAGTCACTGAGTACCCAGCACAGGGCCTAGTCCTGAGCGGACACTTAGGGAATGAATGAAGAAATGAATACACACGTTATAAATCAATGGCTCACTGAGTAAGATGCTGTCACTGCTAATCTTTGCCCTTTTCACTTCTTTCCTGCTTTAGGGGTCTTACTATGTACCCAGGCTAGCCTCAAGCTTGCAAGTCTGCTGATCAGTCTCCAGATTGCTGGATTTCTAGGTGTCCACCACCACTTCCAGATCAGAGTGACTGTCTTTTATCAATGTCGCCCTTATGGTTCCTGGGTTCGGGTCTCCCAGATCTGGCAGGAATATTCTCTGTGACCTGGAGCCAGGAAGAAGTTCCACTGTAGCCTACCACCCCAGCATGCAGATGTTTGTGCCCCATCTTCTTCTACAGAGCTTAACATCAGGATCAAGGGCAAACGCAAAGTGGGGGTAGGGTGGCCTGGAATCCAAGGGATTCACTAGTGAACGAAGAAGAATCACAGATGTGAAACCAGCCTGAACCACAGGAAACCAAGTCTGGGGCACTGGGGAGGGCCAGGGGTGGAGAGCACTGTATCCCAAGCCCTCTCTTTTCAACCTTTTTATTTTGGGACAGGGTCTCACTACATAGCTCAGGCTAACCTTGAATTCACTCTGTAGCACAGGTAGGCACTGAACTTGTGTTCCTGTCTTGGCCTTCTGATTATCTAGTTTTATAGGTCTGTACCTCCAGGCCCTTCTCCAATTATCTTTTGAACAAACTTTCATTTTATTATACCCGTGATGAATTGGGCTGGTAGTAGGATGGGCGAGAAGGGATTTAAAAGACTAGGATAGGACTGCAGAGTGCGCGTCTTTCCTAACAGCTAGTGCATTTCCTGCATTCCCAGAACTGTCACATTTTGGACCCCACAAGACGCTGCTTTGTCCCTTTCTCCTACCCCTTAACTTTCTTGTTCTTCTTTCCCTTTTGTCTACCAGTGAGCATTATACTGGCTCACTTATATGCTCCATTTTGTAACTTCTCAGGAGACTTCCGTAGCTCTACCTCTCTGAGCATGTTTCTCTGATTCTAGAACTTTCTATCTCACTAACATCCTCCACGGACTTACCAGTGAACACTAAAATGGATATGCTTCCAATCCCCTCCTTTTCCTGTGGACAAATGTGCTCTTCAAGGACAGACTTGACCTGGAGCCATTCCAGGGTGAGCTAAGATGGAGGCAGGTCTTCCTAGGGTTGGGAATCACTGGGCCTAAGCGTATCAGATGTGCTCATCATTGTCCTGAGGGTAAGAGACAGGCACCTACACAGACAGCCCCTTTCCTGATAACCTTTGGGTGGATTTCAGGTTGTGTGAAGGACACAACAAGCAAGAAGATGCTATCTCTAAGAAATAGACCTTCCTTCCTTCCTTCCTCTTTTCTTTCCTGAATAGCTTGATTACTATCATTTTATTCCAAGCTTCTGACATTGTTTGCCTGGAAACCTGCAAAAGCCTTCTGGTAGCTCTCCCTGCTTCCATTACAGCACTGCGACCCACTCCTTGTGCAGCAGCCCAAATGAGCCTTTTAAGGCAGCAATCAGATCTTATCAGTGCACTCTTTGCTCCCCAACGGCCACCTACTTGTGCCTTTCAAAGCCCTGTGGATTTTTGGCTGTTACCTCTCTGTCTCTTCAGATCCTCACATAGAAAATTCCTTATCACCCAGGTCACGGCTCAAAGTTCAGCTCCAGGGAGGGAGAAGCACCCCGCATATCCATCTCCCTACTCACTTTCCTGTCATGCTGTAGCTTGTGGGTTTTTTGTTTGTTTGTTTGGTTGGTTGGTTTTTGTTTCTCCTTGGAGCTTGTGATGCCTGAAATGTCCTTGTTTCTTTCCTTATTGATTGTCACCTACCACTAAGAAGTGTGTGCCATTGGACCTCGTTTGTCTAGAGGGCAATTATACTCTTAACACCTAGTATGGTGTGTTCTGTAAATATTTGCTGCATGAATTCACAAAGTATTTTTTACATATGGAAAAAAATTTTTCTATTTTTCCCCCCACAAAGCCTGTCAGGGCAGGATTTTTACTCTCCTGCTCTGAAGTATTTAGAAATGGATACTCAAGAGATTGTGAGCGTTATTTGGTGTCACATAAGGAAAGGAGGGCTGCCCTCAGCTTGGCCTTTCCAGTTCTAAGTTATTTCTATTCCCACCAAATATCTTTACTTCTAGCCTGCCCAGCGCTCAACATCTGTGCCAAATAGATGCTTCCCAATTCTTTGACAATCTGTGTTATCAGGCATTGAAACTGTACCATGAACTACATGGGGCACTCTTCCTTCTGTAAGACAAAAGTGAATCAGAAGAATTACTCAGTGGAGTAGAGGAAGTAGTGTGGAGTAGGTAGAGAAATCTGGGATTGTAGGCTCCACTTTTCTTCTTACTTTATCTTTCTCTTCTGGGGGCCTCAATATGTCCTTCCATAAAATGGGTAGACTGCACTTGCTTAGTTTAAAGATCCCTTTCAGTTTTTTAATATATGTTTATTTCTTGTGTGTGTGCAGTGTGTGCATGCACACACATATGTGCGAAGACACAGATAGGTCGATCAGAGGACAACTTGAGGAATTGGTTCTTTCCATCTCCCGTGATGGTTCTAGGAATCAAACTCGGGTCGTCAGGTTTGGCAGCAAGCTCTTTGCTAACTTAGCCATCTCACGGGCCCGCTTTTGATTTTGACATGCTCTTCCTGAGAAACCATGATTTCTTCTCTGTTTCCTTTGCAGTGCTTCCCATTGCTGCCGGTGAGGAAGAATGTTGGTAAGTATTCCAGACGCACCTTACACCTCACAAATGACTTACAGAGAGAGGAAACTTGTCAGCCATCTGTGTGGGCTAGCTGAGGGAATGGAGGCTGTGGCTGAGGGGCAAAACTGGAGACATTCACTCTGTCTCCCTCCCCTGGGCACACCCTGACCTCTTTCCGCTCTGCTTTCTGGCTCCGGCTTATGGGCAGCGCCTCTTTAATTCTCAGATGAAGATCTGGTTCTTGTCTGTGAGCCAGGGGAGGATTTCCCTCCAGAGCTATCAGCAAGCGGCAGCTACCCGTGCGCTTCCCTTGTTCTCAGATGCCTTCTTCCCCCTGGCAAGAGTACTACGGATGGACAAAGTGTCAGGAAAGGGACAGAGGTAAGACGAGGTAGAAGAAAGGAGACTTGATATTTGGGGTTCATGTCTGGAAGGGTTCCAGGAGGTAGACCTCAGGACTAATTATACTAAGGGGGCGTGTATAGTTAAATAATTCCCTCTGCTCTCTGACAAGTTTCTTGGAGTCTGACCACCTATCCGCCTTCTGCCCTCTGGTGTCGTCTTGGATGTGAGTCTGCAAGCAGTTTCGCTGTGCTGAAGACAATGCAGCTGTCTACAGAGGGATGACTGCTTTGGCAAATAAGAGAACTTAGGATGCTAGCCAGGAAAGGGTTTGCAGTCACTGCCAGAACTTGTAGCCTAGGCCAGGTTTGCTGAGGTCATCAAGGCCTCAGCCATTCCCATTCATTCATTTTTTTTTCATCAAGAGGAGTTCATGACTTGAATGAATATCATTCCTGGGTGCCAGTTAGGGTTGGAGGTGGGGGTGGCCACTACAACAGAAGAACATCAAGAAAGTGTCATGCTAAAGGTCAAGGTGAGGAGGCATCTTGTGGAGGTGTTAGAAGGGACCCTAGGAACCTTGCTCTCAATGACCTTACAAGATAGTTGGCATTGCTTTAGCCAGTCTTATCAGAAGTCAGAGGGAGCATTTGGTGACTCCCCAAGGACTGTTCCACCAGAGGAACCCGAGTTCCTGGGTGGCGGTTGCTAAAAAGGAGAACTGGCAGGGTGAGGTGTTTATTTGCATTGCTATGACAGCAGATGAGAGAGACCTATTTTGAAGAAGAAACATTGCTTTGACAAGCACACAGTACGCATTTGCTTCTCAACCCCCACCATCATTCCAGGGCTTCTTGCTGAGTACAGTTCCTTCTCTGCACCAGGGACCTCCAGGAGCACAAGTTCCGGGTGCTGGCCATACTAAGGGAATGACAAACTTCTCCATTTCCCAGACACCAGCTGCACAGGCTAAAAGAAACCCCTCAGGCCTTGAAATAGTGACCCCCCATCCCAGACAAATGCACTTACAGCTGCGTAGTTGTCTCGTTAGAATATCTGTGCCAGGGGAACCACAGATACAGATCAGTTGGTAGAGTGCTTGCCTGACATGCATGAAGCTCCGGGTTCAATCCGGAGCACAGCAAAAATGAGGTGTGGTGGGGCAGATGGCTAAGCCAGTATTCAGAAGGCCAGCCGAGGGATCAGAGTTCAAGGTCATCATGTCTACATACTGAGTTAAAAAGAGAATATCTGTACAAAGTTGACACGCTAGTGCTGAGCCTTGGGAGGATGGGTATCGTGTGGCCTCCAGAGGAGAGAGGAATGCCTTTCAGTGGGTGGCAGGAGAGGCTGCCATCTACGAAGCTGAGATGGGACTGCTCTTCCTGCTATTGGTTTGGCTTCGAGTTTGAAATGTCTATTGAGGAACACATGTTCTGAGGTCAACTCAAGGAAAAGCCATCAGAAATTATGAGTTTATATGAATGTGATAATTGCAGCAGCAAGGCACTAGCCCAGAGTTCCTTACAGATCTTATTGTGTAAGTCCTGGCCAATTGCTTCCTCCCTGGAGTGCCGTCCACATCAGTAAAATGGGACTTCTTCCACAAGACTGAAATGGATCACAAGAAATAGTGCATTACAGATGTCAGACCTGTGCTTACCAGTAGCACGTATTCTAATACTGGAATGAGCTAGAGAAAATGAGTCTGGTCTCTGCACAAGGATTAGACACAGGAATAGCAAAACGCTGAGCCAGGCATGTAGCGCCCACCTCAATCTCAGCATTCAGGAAGCAGAGACAGAGGTCCAGGGCTGATGGCTTCCAGACTGGTCTACTTACATAGTGAGAGCCTGTGCCCAAAAAAGTGTCAAAGGACTGAGCAAAGAGGGTTTTTCTGATATTCACTGAGAGACTTAGCAGAAACCTTGATTTCTATTATTTCTGTTGAATAGGCAGTGCCTTCTTATTTTGAAATTCAAGAGTTTTACAAAACCAAAATGTCTTCTTGCCCTTCTCTCTCAATTACCAAATAATCCTCATGGATGTGACCAATGTTGCCAGCTTCTTGGTTCCTCAAGGAGTTTGGATGGATTGAAGAAAGTGAGCTGAAGGCTAGGGTGGGGGTGGGGAGAGGGGCATGTGGAAATGGTGCCAGAGGAGGAGAGGGGGCTGCAGGAAACACAGGCAGTAGAATCAGCATTTGTTTGGGGGTCAGTCTTGACTCCACCCCCTCTGCTGGAACCACCCTTAGGAAGAGCCTTCCCTTCTAGGAATTGCAGTACAGCCATGTGCTCATGAGTGCTGGCACAGCAGAGCAGATTGGGGGAGGAGAGGACCAACCAGACACATTTTAGAGGCAAAAACAGTCAAGATAGTGCCTCAGATCTGGCGGGTGCCTGTGATTTGCATATATAATCTTCTTACTAGGGTGAGTCAATCAAAGATTTCTCTAAGACAGAGTTACTTTCCTCTGTTCCATGGGCAGAGGAAAACTTGGTATGAGAGTTCATGGGATCTCTTGCTATGGTCTTCCCTTACCAAAGGGCAAGAGGGTTGCCTAGCTTGCTTCCACTCAGGTGGACGGCCCAGGACCCCAGTTATCACCATCCTTCTGCAGATTTCCTGCACAGTTCTCCCCAAGCTTCATAGTTCCGTGAACCAGCCTCTGAGTTTTTCCCACCACTTCATCCTGTGCCGTGAGTAGTCAGTCTACTTCTTTAAGTCAGCCTTGTTTTCGGTAACGAAGCCGTTCTAACTAGTAGCCTCCATTAGGCTTTATGGTACTAGTTATGTTTTTCCTGATAGATGCTAAATGAAACCAATGGTTCTTTAAATTCAAAGAGCCAACATATTGCCGCAAATCATCTCAGGCCAAAATCTAGTTAAGAGTGAAAAATGTAGACTATGGGAATAGGAACTAGCAGGTCAGGTGTGGAGTCCTTGGGGCTTCGCCATACTCAAGTTTTCACCGACCCTCCATTTCCTCTAAGGCCTCCCGCCATGTTGTTGGTTTTTTTTTGTATGGATTGTTTCTATGATGGATATATTTCTGGAACCTAACAGGAACCCACTTCCTCCAAATAAAACCATAATCCAAACCAGCCTCCAATATTTGACAGGTCAGAGGAGTGATGGCAGAAGATCTCTATTTTGGTTTTGGTTTTGGCTTTGTCCGTTGCCAGCTGTGTGACTTTAGGCTTCTTTCTTCTCCTCTCTGGGCCTAAGTGTCCCTAGCTACACAACTACCTAGTCTTCACTAAAGCCCTGCTAAGGTGTGTGTTGCTCTGAAGATCAGTGACTCCAACTGCAGACTCCACATTTCTAAGGAAGCCATTAGCTCGCCTGTCCAGCAGCCTACAGAGATGAGGGGGCCTGGGCCTTTCTCCTACCTCTCTTGTGCCAAATCCTCTCTGAGGCCCTTTGCTCACACTGCACAAAGCTCCTTTGTTGCCCAAAGCCATTCCAAGCCTCTCTCCAGGCTCCTGTTGAAGTGGCTGCAGCAACCTGGGGGGTAATATTTGCCTGTAACCAGAGCTCCTACTCCCAACCCGACTGGCTCCAGTCTGGCTGCAGGCTTGTCTTCTGCGCTGGACTTTGCCTATCAGCTGTCCAGTACCCTCCCTCCAATTCTGAGCGGGTAGGATGGCCTATGTAAAAGGTTGAAAATAGAAACAGATTTGTCCACTTAAATACATAAATTCAAGATGCTATTGGGTGTCACCTCCCAAATTCAGAAGGGCAGGAGACTCAAATGCCAAGCATATGAAAACCACCGTTGTCGTCGTCACAACTCGGGCCACTTCCTTCATTTGAAAAGGACTAAACCATCCTTATAGCTGATTCTTGATAGACTCAGTCACTCCTCATTTGCTATTTTGCAAAGAAGATTGGCAGAGCATGCCTTGTTTATCATTCGACACATATTTTCTTCAGCAACTTGGAAGATCATAAACATCTCCTTAGTTGTAGGGGGTATCTGGAAGGGATTACCATTCAGGACAGGAAATCTTTCCGCCATAATCTAAAGGCAGAGACACTGGCTTTCAGCCAAGGCAGAAACTGGCTTTGAGCTGAGGGACCTAACATCTAGTCCCAACCCTGCCATTAACCCTTTCTCTGACAGAGAGGCAGCTGCTTTTACTGGACCTTGGTTTCATTATCTGATCAAGGAGAAGTTTGAACCAAAAAGTGACCATGGCCTCCTGCATTTTGACTCTGTGTTGTCTCGTATGTCCCACCTCCATACTGTCCTGCACCATGCCAGGAGTCAAACGGGATTGATGGAATGGACAATTTCAAGATTTTTAAGAGGGGGAGACGGTAAGGATTTCCAGGGCTGTGGAGAAGCTTACATTCTTTCTTTGAGGCCAAAGGTGCCATGAAGCCTTACCTCCTCATTCCTGCGGTCAAGAGTGTGAAACAGAGTTCATCTTAGACTTGTAGGTGCAGGTCAGGTGAACACACCAAGACACAGTATATACCTGCCCGTTTTCATAGCCCAAGCCAATCCAGATGTTAGAGGTCAGAGAGGAATCGGAATTGCAGGTAGAGTGTTAGTCTAAGAAGGATCTGGAAGGTGCTATTAGCACGGTCACAGAAGGGCCTGTGTTTCCTTCAAACTCACAACCAGAGATGACAGGTTTCCATCATTCCTCAGGAGACCCTTTCATCCGGGACTCCCTTTCTCTGTTAATGCACTCAGCCACTCAAGCAAGAACCACAGGCTCCCTCATCCTTCTTACATGCTGCCATTCAGCCACTAAGTCACACACAAAAGAGATCACTTTGCAGTGTTTCCTAAATCTGCCCCTTCTTTGCCACCCGCACTATCACAGCCCTCCATGTGGACCTACAGGAACTCAGGCATGGATGGATTCTACTGTTTAATGAATGCTCTCTCTACCGCCAAGCTTTTTATACTAGTACAACTTTCCCATGCCCCCTCTGCCTTTTATTTATAGTGCCAAGACTCAAACCCTTGGCTACATATGTTAGGCAAGTTCTCTTCCACTGAACTCTAGCCTTAGCTTTGCCAGTTTGTCAAGCCGCCATCTATATAGCATTTCCATCTTGCCTGTGTTCCTATTACAGCACATTACCTTATCTGATACTGTCGTCTTCTCTCCTCTCTCCAATAGACCATCAAGCTCTTGTGTATTGTCTACATGTCTGACCTCTGTAGTCCAGATCTAAGCCCCAGACTTCACATAGACAGTGAATCTTCCAGGAACTGTCTTTTTTTTTTTTTGATAGTATAGCAAAGAACTTCTGGCAATAGGATTGGTGAATTTTTATACCTTCTTCCCTATCATTTCAGCTCTGAATTTGCTATTACAAATCAACAGAAAGCCCCACTGGATTCAGATGATAAAATGCCCTAAGGCATGGCTTTTGAGGGTGCAAAAGACTCAATCAATGGTGCAGATCTATGTTCCCACTAAACCATTAGAACCTGGAGCTTGCCCTACCTCTCAAGATAGGAAGAGTCATTAAGAGCCATGTTAACCGAATGCTTCTCACAGCAAGTACTGAGGAGCCCTAAAATCCCCAGAGTCCTTGGGAGCCAGGAGAGAGGACAGAGTTGAGGGGTATCTCCTACCTTCTTCATTCAGTTAGTTCTAGGTTTACAAATTGGAGGAGGGGTCTCCTGAAGATATAGTGTGGAGTCTTGAGTTTTCCACATAAAAGCACATGTTAGGGAGTATAGCTGAACCTCATATTCAGGCACTAGCTGGCTCCATTCTTATACCATTTCTCTTATCTGCCCACTTTGGCTCTGATCAAACCTTCTAGGTATGGTGAACCTTTGTCATTTCTTACTCAGTTCAAAGACTTCCTCCTCCTCTTTCTCCTCCTTCTCCTGTGCTGGTTTTAGACAGAGTCTAACCATGTAGTTCAGGAGGGCTCACGCTTGCCATAATTCATATGCCTCCACCATTTTAGCGTTAAGTTTTCAAGTACCTGCTACTAGGCCCAGTGAATACTATTGAGTCTGGATTGGGTGCAAACCAACTTCTACTGATCCTATTTGTATCCCTTGGAGTTCAGGAGAGTGGTATATTCCATCTTCCCTGTGACTGTTGGCATTTACACTTTCCTGGTGTTTGGGGTAGAGGGGACCTTATTGCTGTGTAGACCAATGTGCTCATTGATGTTGGGAACTTAAAACCCAGCATAACTAAGTGAGTGAGGAATAACATGTAGCTAGCGAGGTGAGTGACGAAGTAGAGACGAACACCTACCCTTCCACGGTGTTCTCAGACCCTGTCCTTTCCTGGACTAAATAGCCTTGACTCTACGATTATTTCCCACAGTCCTTCTGACCTCCTCAGCTAGCCTCCCAATGGACAGGGAGACCAAGCGCTGTGCTGTTGATTGCTCCATGATGGCCAGGCTTTGGTCCGCTGTGAAAAAGCAGGGCAAACCGCTTTTTCACAGAAAAAAAGTCAGAAGCAGACTTGACCCTTGCCACAACCTGAATGCTGTTTCTCATCATCCATGTCTTCTCATGGGTCTGAAGCCATTCAAACAGCCCTCCCCCCTAGTGCAGGACAGCCCAGGGCCAGCTTTCCGAGTCCCTGTCTGAACTGTTTGCTAGAAGTTCCCGCTGTGTGACCTTCCACATCCCAAACCCAGAAACAGGAAGAGTTGATTTGGTTTGCGTTTTTGAAAAGAAAAAGGAAAACATAGGAAGCGGGGTTCCTGGGAACACAAGCCTCCAACTCTGTGTCCATTTGTCCCTGGAGCAGGATAGCTCAGGGCATACATCCCACAGAGGAAGGGAATGGCCTCCCGTATCAAAAAACAAACAGAGTCCTTCAAGGTTTGGAAAGAGAAAATGGTCAAAAGGAGACTTTTAAGGAGGGGAAGAGCCGTTGGTTGATACTCTCCAGCCCTTGCTCATACCCTATCCTCACTTGCAACTGCCATACTTTGATCTTGCCAATGTTATCGATACATTTGACCCTCAGCAATGCCCTGCTCTCTTTAAGCTATGGCCAAAGAAAGGGTTGGACTTCTCTCTTATTTGAGGATAGCCAAAGTACACATTCACTTAGCTCCTTCCCTTAAAATCTAGAGGGAACAGATATTAATTACACACACGCACCACAAACAGACAAACCAGTATCTAGGCTTTGTGAAGTACAAGCTTCTTGATTTTGCAAACTCAGTGCAGGCAAGTCCCTTGCCATCCCCCAGCTGTCTCCTAAGATACGCCCTTTCACCCTTCTGAGGAGCTGCTGTGTGTTTTCCTGGCTTTGCCACCTCAGCTCTGTACTACTGAGAAGTACATACCCTACCTGTTACTAATAGGACCAGTGCAAAAGGGTGAGCTAGAAAACCAGAAAAAAATGCCCAACATTCCTGGACCTCTAGGTCTTTTACAGTCCCAGTTTCTGGGCTGAAACACATGGATAGTCCATCGCTAGTTTTCAGGGAAAATGTGTAGTCACCTTTAGGTCTCAGAGAAATGTAAATACAGTCCTGCAAGAAAGTCAGGCCCATCATCACATAAAAACATACTATCCTCTCCCCCGAGGCCAAAGGAGACAGACCCTCTGTGGAGGATGCTTCCGAGCCCATCCAGCTGCTTAGGATGGCTTGTTTGTCCTCAAAGATCTGGGGCAAAACATCATTTTAGGTTAAAACGTGGGTGTGGAATTTTCCTCTAGCGCCTGAGGAAGATTTCACTTTGCTTGGTCTTTGCGGGAGAGGAGAGCTTTAGAACAAACGTCTGAGCAGCGCTGAGTGAAGCAGTAGGCTCCTTAGGAATTGTAACCTTGTCTCCTCTCTCTCTGTAACCTCATATCTGATGTAGAGCCAGACACAGGGAGAACATCGGGGAACCATTCCATCCTCCTGCACCCTTTCATCCATTTGTCAGAGGTGGCAGAGGACAGGAGGCTGAGACGCAGCAACAGTCTAAGGAGTTCCCTTATACTTTAACTTTGCCTCCACTTAGGTAAAGCTGGATGGAGCCTTGATTTTGCTACAGAAAGTAATTTTGGACAACAGTGCAGGAGATCTTCACTGTAAACAAAAAATAGTGAGCCGGCTTGTGCGATTCCCAGGAAATATCCAGAGAAGTAAGGCCATCCAGATTCAAGGTCATACCTGCTTAGGCCTTAAGCATAGTTAATTGCTATTTTAACATGTTCATTTGAAAATTATATATAATTCTATCTAAAAGAAATATTGTCTGTACGTGGGCAATGATCACAGCAAATGTTAATTGTACTGGAATTTCTGATTCTTACCTGACCAATATCAACCAGACTCCAGAGTGAGGGATTCCTTTTTCTTCTTGGGTTGGCACAGTTTTCCTGTTTTTCTATTCTTCCTTGTAATTACCTATGCATCCTTCCACAAAACAACAACAACAACAACAACAACAAAAAAGTAACTTTAGAATGGCGAGAGAATTTGGACAGTTCTGGGTCTGAATGTGGGCTCTGTGATACCTCTCTGAGCCTTAGTTCTCTTCCTTTTTTGTTTGTGGCCCAGGCTGATCTGGAACTCATTATGGAGTCCAGGCTGGCCTCGAACTAGTGATCTTTGTGTCTTAGCCTTTGGAGCACTTGGATTAAGGCATGCACCGCCACCCCTGGCATTTCTTTACATTTTCAAATGGAGGTCACACTACTCTTTTTAGATTGTAGGACCTAAGTGTGGGCATGGGAACGAGAGTGCTCTATAAGCTTGCAGACAAGATATGGATGATACTTTACCAATTAATGGTTCAATTCAGAGTGGCTGTAAGGAAAGAGTTATTCTTCTATCCAGAAACCTGACTTGAGATCACAAAAGCATCAACTGAGGCTCAAGGAACGGATCCCCAGGCCTCTGGGATAGAGACTGCCTGATTGAATCAGGATTCCAGAGCCCCACCCCCACTCCAGAGAGGCCATAGCCAGCGAGAAATCTCTGGTGGAGTGATGGGGAAGGATAAGAAATGCCTTGTGATTTCAGGTCTCCAAAAGCCAGATGTGTTTTTCTTCTCCTATCAGCCAGTAAGCACCTTTGAAAACACCCAGTTCCCAGGCTGGACACTCATCACTATCCTGAGACTAAAGTACAACCAGGCCAGCCGGATGTGTTGACTTCACTCCCAGCAGACCTGTGACCTTCGGCAGATTGCTGTTCTCTCTGGGCCCAGACTTCCGAATCATTAAAATGAGGAGAGAATTGGAGGCTGTGTTTTTAAAGGTTCTTTCTGTGCTTATGTTGTTGCAAAGGAATTTGGCCTTGATTAACCAAAACTGTGATCAATCTGATCATCAGGTACTAGGACACAATCTCCTGGATTCTGGTAGGAAATGGCCAAAAGCAGCTGCGGGAGGGGCCTTCACTAGTCCTGATAACACCTCTGTCTGTGTCTAGCTGAACTGGTCCAGCTGGAGCTGCCCAGGGAAAACTGAAGGCCATAAGGATCAAAGCAGGTGTTTCCCAAGCCTGGGGCTCTGACACAGGTACCACAATACAGCATGAAGTAAGGAAAGGAAACAGGAAATCCTACGTATTCTGTGCACCTAATTGTTCAGGAAGAATTCCTTTGCAACAGGTCTGTTGTCTCCGAAGTTAGCAAGCACCGCTGAGAGAGAATGGCAAACTTTGCAGCCTCTGGGATTCTGGATGTCCCTTCCCCCATCTCAGTCTCTTTAGACCTTTGCCATTCTGGGGAGCCTAGCTCAAACATTGTCTCCTCCCTCTTCCAAATCCCCAGCATACTATGTATCTGCGGTATCATATGGATCAGATTCTGCTTTGTGTTTGAGCCATTTCCTTTAATATATAGATTAAGTAAAATACAAGCTCCAGGCCAAAATAGATAGCCCAAGTTCCACGATCCTTTACTTTCTGGAGTTAGCTAGTGTTATAGAGTCTCTCTCTCTCTCTCTCTCTCTCTCTCTCTCTCTCTCTCTCTCTCTCTCTCTCTCTCTCTCTCTCTCTCTCTCTCTCTCTCTGTGTGTGTGTGTGTTATAGTTTGCCAGAAATTATTATCAGCATTATTGAAAATGCAAAACTTGTCTAGTAAGATGGCTCAGCAGGTAAAGAACCCTTACCAACAAGCCGGAGGGCCTAAGCTCCACCTTGGGAGCCGACATGAAGGAAGGAGAGGATCAAAAAACTGCAAGTCATCCTCTGACTTCCACACATGCACTATGGTACTTGCTCATGCATGCAAGCACGTAGCGCACCGTAGCACACGGTAGCACACGTGCACGAGCGCACATGCGCCCAGGAGCACAATGTGCGCTTGCACGCACTAGCACATAGGCACGCAGGCACGCGTGAGTGCACACACGCACAATTAGAGTAAAAAATAAAAATATATATTTTAAAAGAAAATACAAAAGTTTGTTGAGCCTGGTGCCCCAAGCCTATAATCCCAGATAGCCGGGGGCTGAGGCAGAAGGACTGCAAGTCTAAGGCTAGCCTGAGCCGAAGTAAAAAATACAAAAAGAAAATAGAAAAAAAAAGAAAGAAAGAAGGATGACTGAGTTATAGCTCAGCTGTACAGTGCTTGCTTAGCATGTATGAAATTCCGGGTTCTGTCTCCTGTACCTTAAAGAAAAACGAAAGCAGGAGCATGAGAGTTTTGAAGGGAACACTGGTTCTGGAGTCAAAACACTCTGAGGTAAGGTCTGGCTACCCTTGCTGTCAAATCAACTTGAGTGAGTTCTGTCTCCTCTTTGATCTGTAAATGGGATAACCATTCCTATATCACTATCTCACAGGGTTGCTGTAAAAGCAAACAGATGAAAGCAGCCTAGGGACTGCAAGGGACTCTCTATTAATCTCCATGTTGTCTTTGCACCTTTGAAATAGAAGCCTCAGTCCATTGGGAGCTCTGTCCCCAGTGCCCCTACACCCCCCCCCACACACACCCCAGCCCGTCTTGTGCAGAGCAGGCAGCTGGTGCTCCTGTGCAATGGGGACAGCACCTCTGGGTTATGGGCTACACACCTAGAGCTGCAGATGTCCGACTACTATCTATTTCCTGAAGCACGGTCCCCTGACCTTTCTTTGAGGCTAAGCCTAGTTAAGGGGACCATTTTTTCTAAAACTGCTCGGCTTGTCAAATATCGTTGCTCCACCAAGTGGGCACTGGCCTGGCCTTGTCCCAAGCACTTTCATCACTGTGAAATTTCTGCAAGCCTTGTTTCCGCTTTCTGCCTCCCTTA
Source organism: Arvicola amphibius (assembly GCF_903992535.2). Lineage (NCBI taxonomy): Eukaryota > Metazoa > Chordata > Mammalia > Rodentia > Cricetidae > Arvicola > Arvicola amphibius. Next base: position 57,250,510 of record NC_052065.1, read on the forward strand.
GCATCCAGTTCCTCAGCTTCTCGCTTCAATGGATGCTTTCAAAGTTGCCTGCCAAAGAAAGAAATGTGTATTCATATTAAAGGAAGTAGAAAGATACCGGGAAGAATATTCAGTACCCTAACAAACCAGATACGAAACCTCTGGCAATGAGAGGCGGAAAGTGCGTCAGATGTCAAGCATTCCACCCTACCTCGGTCGGGCCCTTTTAACAGTCAACAAGTAGAAGGGAAAACCGAGAGACCTGGAAAGATAAGGGACTTGTCCAGACAGTGAGCAGCTGGGATGGCTGGCTGAAGTGGGAAGGGGGGGGCAAGCCTCTGTAATTTACCTATAGGGTGAGAGGTTAAAGTTGAGGGAACTAGCCTGGGGGAGGTAGGTGGGGCCCGGAATAGAGATGAATGTGGCCAGCAAGGGGGGGGGGGAGGATCAATCAGGACAGGCAGTCGGACCAGCTGCAAAATTCCCCTGGAAAGTGGAAATAGAGGAGGGTTGTGGTTTTAGTAAGTTATTATGAATCTTGCTGAGCAAGAGGAGGGAGGAGAGAGGAAGACAAAGGGGGAGGGGCCAGGAAAAAAAGAGTGAAAAAGGAAGGAGACGAGCCAAGCTGGGAGATGGGGGGGTGATCTGGAGTAACCAGGTCAGCAAAAGCTGAAAGGGAGAAAATTTGTAGTCCTATGCTATGGGCACTCCCAGTGCCCTGCTAAGATGCCGCCACAGCTGTTGCTTGTTTCTTCTAGGCTCTGAAAATGCCAATGGGCCCTCATTTTCTTAACAAACTTTGCATGTCGCCACTGTAGGCTATTTGGAGAAATGGCCCAGGACTTAGGCTTTGCCTCAGCAAATCTGGCGCACCAATGGGAGAGCATCGTGTCGCCTTGCTTGGCTGCCGGAAGAAGTCCTAGGTTACCCCAGCCACTTGTGTTTGAGTACAGAGTTACATCCCTCCTTCACTGAGTGACCGCGGACAAATTGCTGAAGTTCTCAGTGCCTCAGTGGCTGTATTTATAAAACAAGGGCCATGGCCCGCAGAGGCACTAAAGGACCAAAGAAATGGGTCCGGTGCTTAAAAATGGCAAGTGTGGGGGGGGGGGGGCTGGAGAGATGGCTCAGTGGTTAAGAGCGTTGCCTGTTCTTCCAAAGGTTTTGAGTTCAATTCCCGGCAACCACATGGTGGCTCACAACCATCTGTAATGAGGTCTGGTGCCCTCTTCTGGCCTGCAGACATACACACAGACAGAATATTGTATACATAATAAATAAATAAATATTTTTAAAAAAATGGCAAGTGGGCCAGTGACATAGCTCAGGGGGTAAAGACACTTGTGGCCAAGCCTGACAACCTGGGTTCAGTCCCCAGAATCCATATGATGACATGGTGGAAGGTGAGAACCAATTCTAAGTTGTCCTCTGATTGCCACACAGGTGCACCTCTCCAGAAACAAACAAACAAATAAAAGTGGTTTTAGAAATGGTAAGAATCACTGTTACGTGCTGAGTTCAGTGCTACGTCAGTAGGCAACTGCTGTGCAAGTGCAGAAACTAGCATCTAAAGCTGCAGGCCTGTATAAGTCTAGTAGCTCAGAGGCCGAGGCAGGGGGATTTAGAGTCTGAGGCTAGGCTTAGCTACATAGTGAGACCCTGTTCTAAAAATGAGTGAAAACTCCTCCTCCTCCTCTTCTTCCTCCTCCTTCTTCTTCTTTTCGAGACAGGGTTTCTTTGTGTAGCTTTGGAACCTGTCCTGAAACTTGCTCTGTAGACCAGGCTGGCCTCAAACTCACAGAGATCTGTCTGCCTCTGCCTACTGAGTGTTGGGATTAAAGGTGTGTGCCACCACCGCCCAGCTGAACCAAAACTGTTATATATATGGATATTTTTTTTGGTTTTTCGAGACAGGGTTTCTCTGCAGCTTTAGAGCCTGTCCTGGAGCTAGCTCTTGTAGACCAGGCTGGTCTCAAACTCACAGAGATCCGCCTGCCTCTGCCTCCCGAGTGCTGGGATTAAAGGCGTGCGCCACCACCGCATATATATATATATATATATATATATATATATATATATATATGGGAGAAGGGGAGAATGGGGAGAGCTTGAGGGAATGGGATTGTTGGGATGGAGAAGGGTTGGATATGGGAGCAGGGTAGTAGATATCTTAATTAAGGGAGCCATGTTAGGGTTGGCAAGAGACTTGACTCTAGAGGGGTTCCCAGGTGTTCAAGGAAATGTCCCCAGCTTGTTCCTTGGGCAGCAGAGGAGAGGGTGCCTGAACTGTTCTTGTCCTATAGTCACACTGATCAAAACTCTTCTTAATACAAAGAATAATCCTAGCTAAATGCCAATGAACCTTATATAAACGCTTTAATACTTTCGTCATATCACCAACATCTGTTAATGATCCAAGTATATTTTCTCAAAATCTGTTTAATTAAAATTGTGTGGAACCACATGATTAATAATAAAGTCTGAATTGCCAAAAGTGGGTGAATCCATCTCAAAACACACACACACACACACACACACACACACACACACACACAGTGTTCTTAACCACTGAGCTATCTCTCCAGCCCCTTGTTTTTTGTTTTTGTTGTTTTGAGACAGGGTTTCACGTTTAGCCCTTCATGGCCTAGAACGCCCTCTTGTAGACCAGGCTGGCCTTCAAGTCACAGGCAACCACCTGCCTCTTTCTCCATAGTGGTGGGATTAAAGGCGTGCACCACCACGTCTATTGGCTTTAAAATTTTTCCTTTGATGGGCACTTTCCCTGAACCCAGCTTACTGAGTCCTAAATGAAGCCACAGATCCAGACAATATGCTTTTGATAAAGACAAGGTGGGATAGGCGAAGGGTTCAGTTTTCCCTAGTTCTCCCCTGACCCAGTTCCTCCATGGTAATCCTAATGCTGAAATGAAGATATCACAATCCAGAGAGGCAAGTAATGGAACCAGAGGCAATAGCAAGTGGCAGGCAGAATGGGATATAGGTGGCACTACTAGGCTTGGAGGGACAATAAGTTGGACAAAGAGAAGAGATTCCTTGGGTAAGCTAGAATATAAAACAGATACCCCAAGGTTACGGTGGAGAAAAAGTGGGGAAGTGGTGCACAGGACAGAAAGGAGGTGTATGAGTCTGATGAGCCTTACTGGGCAGGTTTATCATACCGGGCCACCCCAAACTTCAAGACAGCAAACCAAGGCTCTCTCTCCATGTTCCTATCATGTGACAAGGCCTATAGTTCTGAGGGATCCAGTCAAGCTGAGTCTAAATCCCACCTCTCGTCTTTCTACTTAGACTTTTCCTATTGACATACACATCTGACCAATGCCTTTGTGTTTGATCTAGTTGACGGTTCAGGAAGGCAGATATACACTGTCCTCTGTCTCCCGATCCGCGTCTTCTCTTCTAGCTGGGCAGCTGAACTCAGGGCTCAGTGCTTGCTAGTCAAGTGTAGCTCAACCCAGCTATACTTCCCTTAGTTAACAAGGGAAGTATACAAGTGAGCTACAGCCCAGCTATACTTCCCTTAGTTAACAAGGCCCGGAGTGATATGCCAGATCTGTTGAAGTTAGTGTCTGTCTCCCAGGCTTCTTGAGAGTTGCTGTCCTTAGAGGCTGCTTTCTCCAGCACTGGGGAAAAAAGAACCTATATTCGTGTGCCCATTGGTCGCCTATCCAATAATTATCTAAGGCAGTTTTCTCAATCTTCCCAATGCTGCGACCCTTTAATACAGTTCCTCATGCTATGGTGACCCCCAACCATAACATGATTTTCATTGCTACTTCATAACTGGAATTTTGCTACTGTTATGAATTGTAATGTAGATATCTGCTATGTAGGATATGTGACCATCCAGAGGGGTTGTGACTCACAGGTTGAGAACCTCTGATTCAATGTTTGGCTGCAAAGGCTTAGTCCCCTTTGGTTTTACTTAAGACCGGGCAAGCTACTGAGTGTCCAGAATTGGGCCATAGGCATTCCAGGCAAGGCTGGGGAAGGCCCGAGACTCACCTTTGCAAAGGTGTAGCACACCACTGGAAGGAACAGGCATTCTGAAGTCTATCTGTGGCAGGTCATTTTCTACGCACAAAGTGCTCTGCCTGCCCAGAATTAGTCTCCCAAGGCCTATTCCACCGGGGGGAGGGGGGTGAAGAAATCCAGGTCCAGTAACTTGCCAAAGGTTATGGAACTCCTGTGTGCCACAGCCAGGACTGAAGCCCGGAGTTGGATCCAAACTCCCCTCTTACTTTTCCACCAAGTGCGTTTGGCCAGCCAGGAGAGGACAGAGCGAGTTCACTACCGAAGCATAGTGGTTTAGACCAAAACCAACAAACCCCAACTCCCTGGGGTGAGCGGAAGCCTTTCAATCTTTTCCATATGAAATGACCTTCCAGAAGCAACCATGGGGCCTTTGAGAGGAAAGCAGAGAAGCTAGCAGTTCCCAGAGCAGCCCCAGAAGCGCTGGCTTTGGTGACTAGCTAGATGCCTCCTCCGCCAGAGGGACATTGAAACTATGAGGTTTGGTTTGGTGCAGTTTCAGGGTTGTCATATCCCTTTCTGTCCTCTGAGATTGCAATTCCTTCTTGGTTGTTGAAGTGTTCTTATGCTCCTTCATTCCAAATATTGGGGGAAGAAAGAGCATCTCAGGGCATTCAGCCATCATTTGGTTTGGTAATGGCTCCTTGCAGGTTTGGGACTCACCTGGTCAGGTAGTGCTTCATTCCAGCCTTTCACAAATGTCCCTGAAGTACCAAGTCTGTGACAAACCCCTTCCTGGGCAGGGAATATTCTCGAATAAAATGCAGTCACTGCCTTCAGAAAATTCAGTTTTTTTCTTCAAAGATGAGCAGTTTTTCTTTTTTCCTTTATTTTATTAATTATTTTATGTGCATTGGTATTTTGCCTGCATGTATGTCTGCGTGAGGGTGTCAGGTCCCCTAGAACTGGAGCTATAGTCATATGCTGCCATGTGGTTGCTGGGAATTGAACCCAGGTCCTCTGGAAGAGCAGCCAGTGCTCTTAACCACTGAGCCATCTCTCCAGTCCCAAAAAAATTCACGCTTATTGGACAAAAAGACATACAGACAATTACCTTTAATAGGGAATCATTGTTAATGCAATTGAGCTATGGAGTCATCAAGAAAAGGAATGGTGGGGTCTAGAGAGATGGCTCAGTGGTTAAGACAGCTGACCACATTTGCAGAAGACAAGGGTTCAGTTCTTGGCGTCCACATGGCAGCTCACAGCCGCCTGTAACTACAGTTTCAGAAGTTCAGACAGTCTCTTCTGGCCTCTGCGGTCTCGTGCACATATGTGGGGCACATACTCATGTAGCCCCCCCCCAGACACACACTTTTGTAAAAAGAGAAGGAATGATTTACACTCTCTGTAGGGGATACGTAAGAGATTTGTGAGATTCTTCCAGATGCAGTAGACAGGGCAAAAATACTTCAGCATCATTGTGCCTCAGTTTCTTCCCCTTTAAAATGGGATGATAATAGTACCTGAAGGGTTTCAGACACCTTGGGATTACCATGTAAATGTTTTTGGTGTAAGAAGAAAGAAAATTCGATGGCCATTCATAGGAGAGATATGGGCACATGAAGTACACTGGGAGGGCATGTGGCTAATATTGAGTTCTGGGAAGGTCAGCTGAGTTGGCGGTGGGAGTTCAGCCAGCACTTTGACTGCCAACCTTAGAAACATGGACTCGTTTCATAGGCGGTGAGAAGCAGTTCTGAAGCTAAGGTTTTGCCTAAAGGGTGGCCTAGGACCTGTGGGTGAAAAGTTAGTGCTGTAACCATTAGGCAACAGGTGAGAGGCCAAGTGTGAAAGAGGAACACTGTGTAGGCCACCTAGCCGAGGTCTTAGCATTGATGTGAAGAAAGCTGGGGTGGGGAAAAGAAACCGCATCTCTACTTTCAGGGCTCCGCCCACCTGACTGGAATGTTTGCTGCTTGTCAATGATCAAGCAGTTGCCCACAGGAGAAGTGCTGGAAGGAAGAGGGTAAGGGAAACTCTTCTGGGCCTTCAAAGCCAGTTTGTACAGTGGGTATGAGCCAGAGTTAACAGCACAAATCGTGACGCTGGGCAAATTGCGCAAGTTCACTCTGCTGCAGTTTTCTCTTCAAAAATGGAGGCAGCAGGAATACTTCGACTTCTTCAGAGTTGATGATTAGTGTATAAGTAGAACCAGGTATGGAAGCTCACCTGTAAACCCAGCACTTTGGAGATGAGGCAGAACGGTTGCCATGTGTTTGAGATAAAGTCTGGGTTACACAGTGAGTTCCAGCCCGGCTCGAGCTAAAATGGGAGACGCTATTTCAAAAACAAGCAAGTCAACAAACTGACAGGCATTATGTGAATCACAAAAATTATATGACAAAGGTGCTCAGAATTTTGGCTCCTACCATAAGCATGCCACAAATGCGAGCTATTCTAATTGACTGAGGGCCTGTCCCTACCCCCAGTGTCTGGAATTCCTGGGATACAAAGCAGTGGTAGGGGAGCATAGAAATCCCTGAGACCAAAGTTAGCCATCGTCCTCTGATGCCAAACCAACTTAAAGGCGTAAAGAAGAAAACAGTAATGGAAAATTCACAAGGATGTTTCAGATAAGAGCGGTGGGGGGGGGGACTTCAAAGACATTCCCTGCTTAGAATCAAAGCTTCAGGTTACGTCTTCAGCATTCTTTCCCTCAGCCCCTAGGGGGTAAATGAACGCAAAAGTTCCAGCAACTCCGAAGTGTGAGCCTCACCTTTACGCAGGTGAAAATAGCACTCCAGCTTCACCTTCAGCCATTGCGACGTACAGGCTGTGCGAGCGCTGCACGTCGCACACCTGTGTGCTTCTTCACAGGTAAAGTGGAGGCAACGGTGAGGGTGATGAAAAATCAAATATCTACTTTAGAGTGTCTTTGTAAACGTTCAATATTACTTTAAATGCCCTGGAACAATGACTGACACAGAGCTGGTGCTGGATCTACTTTGGCTTTTATTAAATGTTTCCTTGCCAAGTATGGTAGTACCCACGCATAATCCTAGCACTCAGGAGATTAAGGCAGGAGAACTGTTGTGAGTTCAAGGCCAGCCTAGGATTCCTATAAAGAGCTGGTCGTAAAACAACAACAAAAATCCTTTTCATTTGTTTATCTTTTGCATACCCATTTCCAACAACACTGTTGGCCAGATGTCCATTCTGTCCAGGGTCATGGTCCTTTGACACTGTAAGGGGCTAGGTAAGACACTCTCTTGTTGCAAGAGCTGGCCATCCTTCGGTGGGGAGGCTGTGGGCATAAGTGACCTCTGTGGTCTTTCCAGCTCAGAGTTCTCGGGTTTTAAAGCAGTCTTTGGAGTCCTTTCCTTTCGCTCTTCTGGCCTGTGACAGCAACAGAACTCGGGAAGTGAGGGAGGGACAGATGGGGAGGGAGGTGCCTTTGCAGGATAGGAAATGGCTGCTGCCGCCCTTCCTCCTAAGTTGCTGCCACCCAGGAGCTGTGTTCCATACTCTTGCCCCATGCAGAGAGAAAAAAGGAGACTCCTAGGCTTGAAGGAAGTTGACGGGAGCCTCCTTTTCCTCAGGAAGATTTTGCCCCTATGTAAGGGACAGGACAGGGACGGCCGGAAACTCAGATAATCCCAAGGTCCAGTTGACAGTACCAAACCGGGCGCAGAGGAGCCATCCTGATGGCCAACTGTCCTAGCCCAGAATATGATTGAGGATAGGCTGGAGGGCAGGAAGAGAGAAGCGGGCTCCTCACTTATAATCATCTGGGAGAGAGACAGAAAGGATTCTGGGATATAGAATGGCTGGGTGGAAGGGGACAGAGTCAGATTTTTTAGTTCTGAAAAAGACTCACTGCGTGACCTTGAGCAAATCCTCACCCCCCACGTGTAAAACACACTAATTTGATCACTAAATAGTTGTGTGCCTCCATTACCCCAGGGAGAAGAAATCAAAATGTAGCCCTCTCGTTCTCTTCCAGTACCCGCAGCCTCCTAAAGAGATAGCCCAGATCTCAGCAAACACCAACCGCAAACTCTCTGGCTAGCCTACACTCACAAATGGAATTTGTGACTCCCCCAAGTTAAAGGGACAAGGTATGGAGCTAGGGTGTGTGTGTGTGTGCGTGCGTGTGTGTGTGTGTGTGTGTGTGTGTGTGTGTGTGCATGTGTGTGTGCATGCATGCATGTGTGTGTGTGTGTGTGTATGACCTGTGATACAATGAGAATATGGAACATGCTTTGTAGATGATAAGAGGTACAAACTGTGTTATTCCCAGTGTGTTGTGGGATTATTATCCTTATTTCACAAACAAGGAAGCTGAGGCTCGGTGTGATGGATGGCCCAGGTTATGTCCCGGTTCTCCCAGAGCCAGAAGGAGAATCTTGGGCCATTGACTAGCCATCAAGTGAACTGGAATAGAAGTGACCATGTCTGAGAGCTGTCAATTTTCTGGCTTCACTTTGCTTAAAAACAACCAAGGTAGGCCTGCCACCATGGATCAGGAAAAATGTGGTGGTGCATTTACACAGTGGTAAAAAATAATGACAACTTGAAATTTGCAAGCAAATGGATGGATCTAGAAAAAATCATATTGAATAAGGTAACCCAGACCCAGAAAGACAAATATAATATGTACTCACTCATAAGTGGCTTTTAGACATAAAGCAAAGAAAAACCAGCCCACAAATCACAATCTCAGAGAATTTAGACAACAATGAGGACCCTAAGAGAGACTTACATAGATCTAATCTACATGGGAAGTAGAAAAAGACAAGATCTCCTGAGTAAATTGGGAGCATGGGGACCATGGGAGAGGGTTGAAGGGGAGAGGGGAAGGAGAGAGGGGAGTGGAGAAAAATGTATAGTGCAGTAAAACAATTTTCTTAAAAAAAAGAGAGAGAGAGAAAACAAGTTTTCTTGTAGCACTGGCAGCTATATGCCTTCTAGTGAGGCCTGAAAACACTAATCTTTCCTTATGGAGGCTGGACTCTGTCCCAGATGCCATTTTCAAAGCTTTTCAGACCTCAGATAGCCCTGCCACATAGAGATAATTGCCCCCACTAAAGGATGGCCAAATCATTTGTAGTATTAGCCCTTAGTTTTCCATTGGTAGCATAAGGGAGTCTATAAGGATTGCCCCCACTCCAGGAGATTCTTGATACTGGAATGCTAAGATGTCTTTGTTGATATTAATGGCTTCATTGCACACTGAGAAACCAGTGTGAACATAGGGTGAGGGTGGGTGAAGTAAGCTGAGTCAGAGAGTTTAACCAACATGGCGGGAATCACCGCCATTCCTCTCTACATCTGGTTGTGGCACAGTCCCTTCATGCCACTCACTGGGCTGGCAAGATTTGAAACACATAGGAAGTGGAGGGGCTGATTTGTGGCTAACGAGACCCCCCCACAATGCCTCACATAGACATATGACAGCAGGAGGGGCAGGGGGGTGGTAGTGAAACACTTCTTACATAGGAGGTCAGACACAAAAGGCTCATCAGGAGAGAGGGTCTATTGGCGGTGGGGTGGCTGGCTGGTAGAGGGATCCAAAGAAGGCCTAGTACCTAGGAAGGGGACGTCCTGAGCAAAGTGTGTAGGGGATATGGAACTTTCCATTCCTCACCAGTGGGCCAGTGGGCAGGGCAGCCACAGCCAGATTGTCCCTCTCCACTTCCCTCCCTCTACGGTTTCCACTCTGAGCTCAGTCTGGTGCAAGCACCGGGGCTCCAGAACTCCTGCACTCTTGCAGGGCACAGGCAGTGTGGCCACAGGACACATAGCTGAGGGGCAGAGCTGGGGCCCTGCCTGTGGGTTCCCAAAGCCATGGGTGTGGATGCTCTGGGGTCTGCAGGGCACCAGATGGGACCAGGGGCTAACAGACCTGCATTGGGTGATGGTGCCAGCTTTCCTCCCAGTAGGCTCTGGAAATTTGAGTTCCCCTTAGGATCTGGTCACACTTTCATCTTCTAGCCTACGGTCCCTTTGATCTAAAGCTCGACCCCTTGCTGAGAGTCCTTTTTTTTTTTTTTTTTCAGAACTTCCAAACTTCCAATTCCTGACCAGCTCTTGCTTGGTCCCATATGTGTCCCATCCTCTCCTCTGGACTATACATCAGGCTTGGTCCTTAAGGATTCTGCTGTCAGCTTCCACTTAACAATCTGGCTACAAATATACAGTTGGTATTTGTAAGGAGTATATCCTTTACCATCTCTTCCTCTGAGACTGTCTCTGGCATCAAGCTGACCACTCTCCTACCTGTTTTCCTGTCTGTCCCTCTGTATGACTAACCCTTGACGGTGTTTTTCCCTTACCAGCTCCTTGTCGGTCTGTCCTTTTATCCTTCCTGTCTCTTTTTGAACTCCATGTCTCTGGATCTTAGCATCTAGATAGTGGGTCCCTAGGTCCTCTGTAATTTCAAAGGGTTAGCCTCTCACCTTCTCATCCAGTGTCTCAGATGCACACCACGGCTCCCCCTCCCACCCTGACAGCACCCTTTTTAGCTGGCATTTGTTGCCTGGAAACTCCATCCCAAGCTCTCAATGGAACCCCCAGGAGCATGCTAACGCGTCTGGCATTTTATCCCTTTAAAAGTTGAAAAATCTCTCTGTGGGCATTTAAAATCTCCAGTCACTGCTTCCTATTTTTCCCTAGATTTTCCTCTTGTTCCCATCCAAATTAGAGGGAGGAAATAGGCAACAGTGTCGGGTTTCCTTATCATGGAACTTGAAGTGGTAAATTACAGGGCTCTCTGAGATCCTCAGACAGACTTCGACAGGATGCACTGATGTCCAGAGCCAGCAGGGCACTCTGTCAGGTCTCCCAAAAGAATCAGGATAAGGTCAGAGTTACAGTATCCTGGCCTCTGGTCCAGATGTCTTGGTGTGTGGATGGATGTGTGTGTGTGATAGGAATCAACTTCCTGGGGTTATCTGGTGATCCAGAGATATAAAGCCACCTTTGAGCCTTGCTGCCCCTCCCTGCATGTCCTTTGGGACCTGGCCTCAGGCTACCCACCTGTTTGAATTAGGCATTCTTTGTGTGAGGGCTGGCCCCTGTTTCACCAAGGTGATATGGCAACTCCAGAAAGGCAAGGTTGATAATAGTGTATGGAAAGCCTCAGCCCTGGCTGAGGGCCAGACCAGGACTTTGATTGTGTGTGTGTTGAGGGGAAAGTGTTAGATGTAGACCTGTATATGTTTATCTCCCCTCTGCACACTGGAACCCTCTTAGCAGGGGCAGGCAGGACAGGATTGGGTGTGATAGCTGGGTGAACATCCTATTCTAGATACCTGTGCCAGGTTCACCAAGCACCAAGAACTCTGTTCAGGGTGACCCACCTGTTGGCTTGGGGTAGGTGGCAGTCCCTCAGGAGGTGGGAGTATGTGTGTGCTCTGTCTACCCACAGCAGCAATCCTCTGGCTACTTGGAGATGGGTCAGTGAGTCCAGGCCAGGGAGAATATTGGTATAGAATGGGGCCTGTTCCACTGCTGTGGCAGGGGATCCATTGGGTAGAATTGGGTGGGGGGCTGGAAGTCTGGCAGGTCTGGTGTTTGTTCTAAGGATGAGATCTTATGGGTGTATGAAAAAAGGCTGGCTGGCTGTCTCCAGTGCCTAGCTCAGGTGCCAGGAGGTAGCCACAAGTTGCTTGGCACTGGCCATTGAGGAAATGGGCTCTTGGTCATCAGCTGTCCCTGCTGTCTCTAGTCTGCCATGTTAGGACAGTCCCACCTAGTCTGCAACCCATGGCCTGAGCCTCTGTGATATTTTCTATATGAACCAGGACTGTTTCATGTTGCGTAAGCATGAGCAATAGGCCCCTTTCATGAGGCTTGGTAGGGGGTTTGCAAGCCCAACAAGAACCAGGTTTTTCTTGGGGGCTTGAATGGGGCTTGCAGGAATGTATGGAAGCCCCTGTGTGAGAGTCATGTGTAGTAGATGGATCCATTTCCCTGTTTTTACATTCCCAGGGTGAGTTCCCGACAACCTTTGGCCAGTTTGTGCTCGGAGACCCTAAGAAAAAGAATAGTGTAAGGATCTGTCTGGTGCCTTCCTCGGGTCCATCTCATCTCATCTGGTGTGGAGTGGGGCCACGAGTCTGCTTGCAACAGCCAGATGAGTTCCCGTTGCAGGCTATGTGTGTGTGTGTGTGTGTGTGTGTGTGAGAGAGAGAGAGAGAGAGAGAGAGAGAGAGAGAGAGAGAGAGAGAGAGAGAGAGAGAGAGAGGAGTGTATTCTCATCTCAACCCTTATTAGGATCCAAGGATCTTAGAGGAAGGCTTTGGGTAATTGGATCTGGAGGTACTCTCTGCACATCCCAGAAGAAAAAAAAAAATCACTACCACTGTGGGTCAGGAGAGTTTGGCTCCTTCAATGCTGTTCTGCTGCCTGTGGCCAGCCTTTACAAGATACTCTCACATCCATTGTCTCTGCTTTGCCCACTAGCTACTACCACACACCGCTCCTGTTTTATTGGTGAAAAGACTGGTAGTTACGGGGTCACGGTGACTTGTCCTGGGTGGCATTGCCGGAAAGTGGTAGAACAGGCACCTCTCATGCTTCCTGAGCTAAGATGCTCTCCTCCACAGCTCAGTGGCTTTGTCCATACCTAGGATTTAGTTCCAGCATTCACGATCCCAATGCGTCTGCTCAGCAGCCATGTAAGTTAACAAGACCGTGATATTCATTTGCATTTCATAGGTGAGGAAAATGATGCATGCGGTCGTGGTTAGATTTGGGGTTTGTACACTGAACTCCTGCCTTAAGAGTTTGTTATACTTTCTCTTATACGAAAAAGCTCACCCGTGGTAGTGGTAGAATAAAGAAAACCTCATCACCAGTTCCCTGCCTGATGACTGTGCTGGCATTCAGAGTGGCAGTGAAGCACTACAGAATACCCAGGCCAGAATGGGTTTTGTGGGAACGGGGGGAGCCAGGACCTGCAGGCTCTGCTTATTTCCAGGGCGATCAGGTTGCATTCCAGAAAAATTCCTATGAAAAGGCACTATTTCCCCCAGCCTTTCCAGGCGCTATTACAGAATATCCATCTTGTGCAGGGCGGGCTGAGGCGGGGAGAAGAAAGAGGCAGGTACTTCTGAAGGCGCTGTTGAGCTATCTTGTCCCCTATGAAGAGACTGAACACACTAGTCTTTCTGAAGTTCTCAAGATAAAAGAGAGAGATTTTTTTTTAAAGATCCAAAGAAATGACCCTCGGGCTATTTCAAACTATCATGACTGTGCATTATAAATGTTAGGACTAAAGTTTTCTTTATTGTGTTCGCTCATTCATCAAAATTTTTGTTTGTTTTTGAATCAAAGTTAGTGTTTATTAAGAAAGATGTCTTAACGTGTATTTAAGTGCAGAGGTAGGGAAGAGAGAGGCACTTAAAGAAAAGGGGTAGTACGTAGCAAAGATGTGGGTGTGGGCTTCTCAAGAGAGAGTATGTTGCAACAAAAAATGTTTTCATTCTGTGTCAGGTACTGTGGAAATGGCATTGTATTAATTTATAGAACTTTCTAGGTTGTATACTTTTTCATGCTGTTTTACTTTTTTGGTGGTCCTTTTTTTGTACTTCGATCTTTTGTCGTCTCTGGTTTTATTGCTTTAAAAAGAAAAACACCAAGAGAGGCTGGGATGATGACTTGCTTGGTAACAAACATGAGGACCAGAGTTCTAGTCCAGAACCCACATAAAAAACTGCTGTGCATGGTGCTGGGTTTGTAATCCCAGCACCGGGGGACTGGAGACAGCTGGGTCCCTGGGTCTTGCTGGTTAGCAGGTTTAGTCTAGCCAGCCTGCCCCAGGTCACTGAAAGACCCTGTCTGAAAAGAAAAGCAGGTTGGCTGCCCCTGAAGAATGACACTGGAGGTTGTTCTCTAGTCTGCACACACATGTGCATACTTGTATGTACCCTCTCTCTCTCTCTCTCTCTCTCTCTCTCTCTCTCTCTCACACACACACACACACACACACACACACCTATAGACACACACACACACACACACACAGTTATTTCAGAACCTAGACAATCTTAATCCATTTAGAAGAATCTACTAACTTACAAGCAGTGGCCCAAGTCTGCAGTCCTAGCATTTAGGAGGGTAAAGCAAGAACAATATGACCTTGAGGGCAACCTGGGCTACACATAGAGATCCTGTCTAAAAAGTGGCATCTACTGAATGTTAAATTGGGTTTTCCATTATTCGATATGCCTATAAGACCGTCATGGTTATCCCTAAGTGTCTTTAACATTTCTTCACCTACTAGTGAACATTCCTGGGAAGCCATTGAAAACATTGTGCTCAGTGCCATGGGGTAGATGATCTCAGTTCTGACATGGTTTCTTGTGGATTGGACCATGGCAGGTTTCCCACTTGTAAGTCCTTTCTAGCATTGTGTGCAAGCAATGCACACTTGACTTCAATGCAGACCCTGATGCATGCTTACAATATTATATACAGCCCTGCCTGAGGGAAGAGGCTTTCTACCCATCATAAGGATTAGAGCCTCCTGGTAGGATTTCGGCTTCGGGAGTGATTTTATGTGTACAGGCTGAAACCATATTTAAGATATGTGGGGACATGCCTCACTTGGGAAGAAAAACTGTCATAAGATACCAGTTGCAGCCCTTCTGTTGAGAAGAGCAGAGAGTACACACTAGGGGAGAGCACACACTAGGGGTGAGCACACACTAGGGGGGAGAGCACACTAGGGGAGAGCACACACTAGGGGAGAGCACACTAGGAGAGAGCACACACTAGGAGAGAGCACACACTAGGGGAGAGCACACACTAGGGGAGAGTACACACTAGGGGAGAGCACACACTAGGGGAGAGCACACACTAGGGCTTGCCTTGCTTGGTTCTTTGTCACTCCTTTGGTTCTCATGAGGATTAGCTGAGAAGGAAGGTGTGGAGATTTGTTTGGCCTAGACTGGAGCAGGATGCCTGATTCTGTCCTTGGCTCCAATGACCTTGAGCAAACTGCCACGCTGGATACTCAGCAATCCGGTGAGACGGATGCAGTTCCTGGAGTCTGATGGCCTTAGCTCTAGTCCACTCATCTATTAGGGGTAGAGAAAATACCAGTGTGCGAGTCAATGCTGCAATCCTGCCATGGGTTTGCTGAGTAGCCCAGGATAAGTAGTCTCTCTTTAGTTTTTGTTATTGTAAACATAGTTGCTGTGCCCTGGGAGCTTGGCTACTCCTATCCCTGGCTAAATAGGAGTGCTCAATTCCACAGTGAAATTCAGGTTGTCAACTTATGTTGGAAACTTCACAGGTAAGACTAGGAAGAAACTAATTCTTAAACACTGTTTCTTACTGAATTTGAACAAGTTTTCTGGGGGGTGGGGGATATTTGGCTTCAGAACTCCTGGAAGCCCTCTCCTTCCATAATTAACTTTGGTGCCCTCAGTTCCGCATGTGTTTCTATGTGGAAGTAAAGTTTGGACTTGCAAAGGGCAGAGGGTGACAATGGGGAGGTTGCAGAAGGCTGGCCTGAATAAGGTAGGAATGACAACATCCTTGTCACATTTGGGGTTTCTTCCCTTCTCATTTGGTTGTCTCTACTAACTGTGTATCTCACTGAAGCAGTCTTCTGGACTTACTATAAATTACCCTGAATAAGTCATTTAAACTCTCTCATGCACCTGGCATTTATATTTGAAACCTGCATGCAAGTGCCAGACACATTCAGAACTCAATAAATATACGTCTGCGTGCCTGGCCAACTCGCTCCTTGCTCCTTTAAGCTCTGTTCCTTCGAGCTCTGTCTTGGGCCCTGGGCTTGTGCCTCCTGGCTCCAGAGGTGTGACCCTAGGGAAAGGCACGGGCTCAGGGCATTAGAGGAGCTAGCTGGCAGAGCCCCGCCCACTCTATTTGGGCCGCTTTCAGGAGGAGACGTGGGGAGGGTGGACTGAGCCCTCATTGGTCTAGGGACCTGTAGGTGGGCGGAGCATCTATTCAGGCTACTCGCAAACGCACCCTCCCTCCCCACCTGCGCAGCGAGCGGAGTCCGGTTGACAACGGCTAAGCAGCTGCCGCAGCTGCTGTTCTGGCTGGCACCGTTACCCCTGGCTCCACGCGTGTCCTCATCCAGCAGCCCTACCCGCTCTCGCCTCCCGTCCCTTTGCTTCTGTGGACGCGGCTGCCAAGTAAGTGTTGGGGCGACGTCAGGGGGACACTCAGACAGACGTGGCCATGAGCTCTGGTGGCCCGCCGAGCCTCCTTGGCGCTGTGGCCCTGCCGATCTCCCGGCAGTTCAACTGGGCTGAGGACGCGGGAGGCAGGAAGGAAAGTAGTCGCGCTGCCTTTGCTTAGGGGCTGGGGTTCAGAGTTTTCGAAACTGGGGACTCCTGCGCGAGTGCGCCAACTGCACTCTCCCTTTCGAGCCCCGCAAATGGGCCGGTCTGGCGGCCTGAAGACCCTCGGGCCTGACTGGCTCCTCGGCCTTCCTGGGGACTCAGTTGAGGGCTCGCCCACTCTGCCCTCCTACTTTGGGGGGCATTTCCAGGGAAGGCCTCAGACCCTTGGATTTTCCCGTCCGCCCCCTGCCTCACTGCCTTCCCACCTGGACAACACCTGTGAGTGTACTCCTGCGTTTGAGGCAGCTGTGCTGAGCAAGTTAATAAATATATTGAATACATCTCATCTTTCTGGGACTCAGTTTGCCATGAAGGTCCACAGAAGTTTAAGTTAGAAAAGCTCGGGCGATAGGCTATTTATTACATGGAAGTTTGGGGGGAGCTCTAACTTGGGTAGTCTAGGATTCTCTCCGTGTCTCTTCCACTACTTGCTCAAGTTCAGCACTAAATTACCACGCAGGAAACCGGGGTTCTGCCAGTTCATGTGACCTCAGGCGAGTCATGCTTTCGTGAGTGTCAAGTGTTTTCAACGGTACCTCAATTGGCAGCCAGATCTCAGTAACAGAAGGGCTCTGAGAGTCGCTAACTCGATACCTGAACCCAGTCTCCCAACGGGTGAGCAAAGGAGGATGGTCTCCGAGATACTTGGGGTGACTGGAGCTAGGCAGTTAGCAAGTCTTAGGATGATTATGCAGCTAGACTAGCTGGGGGAGACTCTCGGGGAGACAGCGATCAAATTGAATATGAGGAGGGATGGGACTTTTCTTCCAGACTCTAGGTTTTTCTCTTTGGGGGATCCCAGAGATTGTACTTAGACACGACGTTCAGCCAAAATACTGGTGTCCTGGTTTGCTTGGGTCTCACGCAGAGCACCCAGTAATCCTGGGAGGAGAGAGTAATGAATCACCCAGGGCTATTTTCAAACCCTGACTCGGGCTGCACCACCAGCGCCCACACCCACTCTAAGGGTTGCAGTCCCTGCCTGTGCCATCTGTATCCTTGCTGTCTGAGTTTCCTCTTGTTTTCGCCTTCCTGGAATGAAAGGGGGACATTTCTTTTCTGGGAACTGGAGGTGGGCAGCCCCAGGCATTGAGATGGCTTCAGGCGGCGGCGGCATCTAGGAGGCTAGTAGACTGGAAAGAGCCCAGCGGGGAGAATGACCGTCTGGGAGGGGTGGGGGTAAATGTTTCCATTCTGGACTTGTAGATGCCATTTCACGGGTCATCTGGTGTTGGTCCTTACTTCCAAGCTTTGCTCTTTCATTCAGTCTCTTGCCTTGGAATTTCTGCTCCTTCGACCTCTCTAGTTAGGTCTGAGAAACAGCATACTGAAAAGGAGCTGCTCTCCCTAGCTCGCCTGCTCTCCTTCCGCACTGCAAACAACCCTTTGAAGAATACCTCTGTGAGCATCTGTAGGTCCCTCCTGCCTTCCTGAGAGACTGCCCGGAGATATCTGGAGATGGAAAGATGGCGAAGTGGCCATGTACCTTGTGTGGATGCAGAGGATGGGGGCAATGAGTCTTGGAAAGATGATTCCTTAATACTTCGAAAGCTGGAGCTGGGGGAGAAAAAGAAAGGAGACACCAAGAGGCCCAACTTTGACCTTCTGTTTTTTTTATCTTTCTTAATTTTTAATGTACAAAATAAGGAATGTCAATTATAATATTTCCATACTTGCATGCTATTATTGTACTTTGTTCATATGCACCCTCTCTACCATCATCTGTTGAAAAAAGTCTATTTGGGGGAGTTCAGATTGGAATGGGAGCACAGGACCTCTGGAGCCAGGTATAATAAGCATAGCAGCAGAGACAGGAGAGCAGGACAGTCACAAAAGAAGGAGGAGGAATGTCAGGCCAACATGCTTTGTGGCCTTCTATTAGCTAACTTCTGGAGCTCCTTGGTCTAGCCATGGGTTCCGTGAATGGCAAGTTCTTGAGGGAAGGATGGAAAAGGGGTCTTTGGCTGAAAGAAGGAATTGGTTTATTCTTGAGTGAAAAAGTGAACTTTTTCTTCGAGCTCCCAATTTGGGTAGGATCAAGTCTTATGTCTTTGGGTCACTTGGCTGCTCAGGGTGAGGGTGTTGATGATTTCAGGGTTTGGAATGGAAGTTATGGGCTCCTCAGTGTCTTAAAGTCTGTGAAGATCTGGGGGGCAGGGGTCGCTTTATTTTGGTGCTTGGAATGTGGGGATTGAACCCTGGTTTTGGTGCATTCTAGGCAATCACTGCAGCACTGAGATACGCCCTAGCCATTGGTGAGTTTTAAATTCCCTCCCACACCGCAACCCCAGATGAGAGTTTTGAGCACTGTGCCAGTCATGCGGTTGTTGGTCAAGGGTTTAGTGATGCTTTTTTCATCTGCGCCTCGGGGGCTTGACTTGTGTGTGTGTTCTTATGTACACGGGTCCTTGTAGATGAGAGTCAGGGCCACCGTCACAAGTCTCAAGTGCTGGGCTGGCGTGGTCCTCCATGTTGTTGAGGACTCACATGCTGAGCAGTCGCTGCTCCTGTGTACCATGGCCACAGGCAGGGATTTGAGAACCCAAATGTTAAGTTCCTTAGTAGTCCACGGTGCCACAGAACCAAGAACGAGGGCTCAGAGGGCTAGACACCTGGAGATCTAGTCTCTCGTTCTCCCAGTGCCTCCAACAGTTTCTTGCTGGCTTTCGCTTGGCCAGACTAAATGAGGGGATTCCTCGCGGAGTGTTTGTAAGCTACCAGCTGCTGTCTAGATGATTAGTCATTAGAGTTAGCCTCGGCACCGGTTCTCATGGAGGACCCATGGTTATGAGACACACCCTGGGGAACTCTGCCGTCCACTTTGGGGTTCAGTGGCCTGAGATGCTCCTCAGAAAGGGTTTTAAGGCATGGCGAATAATTCTAAGCCTGTTTTTCAAAAGAGAAACAATGGCGTAAGTAGATCTCAAGCACCCATACTCCTTGCTTCTTCACTCCATTTCTTGTTCCTTTGAAACAAATCCCAGACATGTTATCAGTTCATCTAAAATATGTCACTATGTCTTTCTAAAAGATAAGGACTTGCAACACAATAACCACAGCTTCCTTATCACACCGAACCTAGTCCCGCAGTGTCTCCGTGTCACCAGAGGTTTGGTCAGTATTCACATTGTTTTGCCCTAGAGTTCCCAGCAGAGGGAAACTGCTTTTGACCGAGCGGGTGACTGACCAGTGGATGACATTTGATCTGAACTAGAGAAGAGAGGCTAGAAGGGTTAGAGACCCTGGGCTCTTTGTTTTATAGATGTCACATTGCCAATAGCAGATGTTAGCTGCCTCTGGGGGCTCCTGATCCCAAGGCTGACCCGTGGAAGCTTCTTGTAGAAACTCCAGAAACTCTGCCTTCATTCCTCTAGCAGCAAAAGAGAGATTTAATTCCCACTTGCGTCCTGCGCTCAGGGGCCACCCAAGAGTTTGAGGTCAGCAGGCCTGGGAGAATTCCTGGGAGGCTGCTTTCTGTCCAGGCCCCTCCCCAGCTCTGGGACCCTGAGGCCAATTTGAAGCAAAACAGGATGCGCTCAGGATGAGCGTCTTTCCCAGCTTGTCATCTAATCGCTAAGGCCCAGCTTGGAGCTTCCTCTTTCATTTATGATAAAAACCCTTCGCTGTCTCTCTCTTCCCTCCTTCCCCATTAAGGGTGTGCTGACTTCCTCCATTTCCGGGCCAGCCCTCCTCCAGCCCCACGTGGGCAGGGTGAGGCCTCTGCCCTCATCTGCCCCACTTCAGGCTGTCTTGTCAGGGAGAGAAAGACCCCTGGAATGTCCTGCCTGGCTACAGCTTCTTGCTCTTGGGCTGTCCTTGGGAAAGGAGTGGCCCCTTTCCAACGAGCCTGGGGTCCTGCCGCTGCTTGGTTAATAATTGAGCCACATAATAACCACCTTGGAAAGTCACCTCTACAGGATGGCCATTAACTAACTCCCTGTCCACTCCAAGCCTTAAAGGGACCCCATCCTAAACATTTACATCCTCCCAGAGGGATACTGACAAATATCCAGTCATGAAAACTTCTGGAGCCAGTTACAGTCTGCCCCTCTGTCCTCTGTTTGAACAAACAGAGGTAGCAATTCCTATTGTTTGAAGTATATATACTCATGTTAGATGTCGACTTTTGTGCAGGCTTTAGAGTCAGATAGGGATTGAGGTATTTCCAGGAGCCTAAAAGAACAAGCAATGACACCGGTAAAACAAGCTTGTAATTCTAGCTACCAAGGAAGTCGTGGCAGAAGGCCTGCCTGGACTACAGAATAAGTTCAAAAGCCATCTAGACAACCTGGCAAGATCTTGCCTCAAAATAAGGGGGCGGGGCTCAGCTCTCATTCATACCTAGCATGTGTGAGGCCCAGTGTCCAATCCCACATGCTGCTGAGATGGGAAGAGGGGAGAGGGAACTCCAGTTAGCTGAGAGACTGAGGGCCTCCGGTGTGGAAGATAAAGTCTTTCACCAAGAACCTGTATCTAGATGGTCAGTGGGAGGTGGGAAGAGTCAGGCCAGAACCCAGACACAAATTAGAAGGTTCTAGGATACAAACACTTTTCTATAGTTTCAGACCAAACACAGACACCAACATTTTGTGAGCCCTGTGTGTCTAATAGAGCCAGGAACTTGGCCTCTGTTTCTGTCTCTGAGTGACTTCAGGAAAATTTCTACATCTCTAACTTGGGTCGGACAGGTAGATGGGCTCAGGGTTTCCCAGCTCCCTTCCAGCTGTGCAAGCTTGTGTTTCCACTTAACACCTTTTGCTTATCCCCAGGGTGATATGGGTCTGGCTACAAATTCTCCCAGGCCCAGCCACTACATCTGCATGGCCTGGGCCAGGTTGGGATGTCTGAGTCCACTACTGCCACAGCTGGAGTTCTCTCAGGCTTGGGCAGTCTGCTCTCTAGCTCCTCCCCATGTTTGCATCTGTCCTAGGAGGTCTCCCTCTGACCCATTCAGTCACAAGTTAATGAGTGACTTTTCCCTCTGGGGAATATGAGCCCAAGGTGTTCCTGAGATCTCAGGGCTGTGTGGGAATCAGGGGAGGGTTTGGCCTGTTGCAGTCACCTTTATTTTGTTTCCGCACAATCTCCCCTAAAGGTAGGTATGCAAACACAGTCTGGGAAGCAGGGCCTTCGGAGCACACAAGGCCCACACCTTCTCAAGCTAGACTCTCAACCCCCAGTGCTTGTTTAGGATCTATTCAGCTGGCTTCAGCACCCTGGAGCAAAGTAAGTCGCCAGCTGCTGCTTCCCATCAGTGGGATGACTGTGTGTTTTGTCTCCTGTTGACTTAATAGTATCGCCTTGAGGCTTTTAACCCCCGAGACCCAGTTCTGCCCCTTGGAACTGCCTACCACCTCCTTTTCTCTCTGCCTTCAGAAGTCTGCAGACGGAGTGGACCCCTCTGTTTTCTTCAGCCTACCCATCTCAGCTCCTGCAAATACTCCTTTGGAGCCTGGGTCGGCTTCCTCCTCAGCCTCGTCATTGTCCCAGCTACAGGCTGCTATTTGTGGCCCTTTTAGCAGTGGGGTACACCCGATTCTTCTCTGTTTCTTTTCACTCTGAACTTTTCAGGATGACCATTTTAATAAGCCCTCTCTAGTGATCCCCACCAGGCAGATGCTAAGATCCCAGAATCTTGAGACATCTTAGACAATCCTGTCCAGGTGTTTTGTTGTTCGGGTTCAGTCTGCAAAATTGGGGAACCATTAGGAAAGCAGGGCCTAATGGTTTCTTAGTGTCTGTCTGCTTCCTTGACAGATGACAAGGTTGTTGAGATAGATATTCAGCCAAATGTGCTGATTATAATGTAGCCTGGTTGGGGGTCTTTAAACACTCTGCTTTTCTGCCATTTGCCCTCTGCAACTGGTGGGGAGGAAGGCAAGGAGGCATTTTGGGGAGTACTGAGGCAGAAATGGGTGTGAGGTATGCCTACAGTGGGGACTACAAGAGTGAATAAGGCATAGAGAAATACCAGCTCAGTCATCCCTTCCTGTGTCAAGCAATGATGGCAGCAGCCAGTCCTGTTTCTTTAGTTTCCAGGACCTTTTCACTTCCATGGTCCCTCTGTGTTCTCAGAACAGCCCGGCAAAGTAGCTGTCCTGATCCCTTCAATGAGATCTTTGGGAAACCCATCTGAGGTTCAGGAGGAGAAGAGAACAGCTTCCAATGGGGCAAGATTTGAATCCCAGGTCATGACACTCCGCTCTCCCTGTTTTTCTCAAACCACCCCCACACTCAAGGCAGCTGAGGCTGACTCGGCAGCTTCCTCACCACAGAGGAACCTCTGCCTCGCCTGCAACTCTGTTCCTGTGGTAGAAGGAGCAACCTCCAGGGGAGGTGGCCTGGGATTTCCTGTCCTTTATCTGGCTGGACTGACCAAAGACTGGCTTGTCTGAAGTATGTACTTGTAGCCCACCATTTTGCTGTAAGCTGAGTTCAAATCAGGCGGGGTAGGGGCAGGGATGTTGTAGGAAAGGCTTGGCTCTAGACAGCTGGCACATTCAGCCTGTACCTCAGCAAGACCGTCTCAATGGACAAAAAAATAGAGAGACTGAGGACTTGGCTCAGTTGATAAAAAGCTTGCCCAGCATGCACGAGGTCCTGTGTACAACTCCCTGTACTACATAAAACGGATGTGCTGACGCACTCCTGATCCTAGCGCTTGGGAGGCAGAGCAGGAGGATCAGAGGTTGAAGGTTTGTCCTCAGCTACATAGCAAATCTGATGCCAGCTTGGGATATATAGGACCCTGTCAAAGAGAAAGAAAGCAAAGGAAAGAATGGGATGTGGGGAAAGGCCCGGAGTAGAGCAGAGCTCTCTACACAAGGTGTTCCGAGCAAGAGGCTGTTGTGAGAACGTGAGCTCTTTTTCGGTAGTCTCGTACAAAGCCCTGGGTGGTTTCACATCTCTGAGCCTGCGTTTGCCAACAACGAGGAGCCGTGTACCTGCCTCCCAAGGCTGTTGAGTATTCAATCCAGCTATGTAAATAAAGTGTTGGTGCAGCTGCCGCTAAGTAATACTTGGTGCAGCCTTGTTACGTCGCTGTCTTTCACCAACCTGGGGTTATGCAGGGCTCCAGCATACCACCTCTGTACATGGGGTTTGGACTTCCTGTGACTTGAGATTCTATCACATCTAGGAAACTTCTCTTGTAGGGCTTCTTCCTCTGGTCATCTTTGGTGGCATTTGTGACACTGCAACAGACTGTGGTAATGATGATAATGGCAATCATAGTGACCTCTTCTGAATCCTTGACACATTTTTACCATACTTAGCTCCTGTGACGATTCTATGAGGCAGTTAAAGCTATAACATATAAAGAAGATGAGTAAGAAGCAATTAAAGAAAGACATGTCCAAGGTCAGACAACTGAGGAGGGGATAAAATGAGGACCTAGGTGTTCTGACGATACCTCCTGTAACCTTAATGGCAGACTCTTTCTAGATGCTTGGCCTGGAGGCAAGGGCATCGGTTTACAGCGCTCTTCTCCCTCCAAGTGCTCATCATATCTAGAAGCAACTCGTCTTTCTGGGCATTCAATCCCCCAAACCACTGGCCTACTGGCTCTGCCCCCCACCCCATCTCTAAGGTAGAAGGAGGAAAACCATGAAATCTTGGGATAGAGACTGTAAACTAGAGCTTCCCTGGAGTTGAGAAGGGCCTGTAGGAGGGGTTTGGGGGTGGTTCTGGCGTTGGCACTAGGTCTGCTATATTAGCACCTTCTTGCACTGAGGATGGGGAGCAGGGGGCTGGGTGTCATGGGGAAGAAGAGACATTTTAATGTGCTGTCTTGACAACCAGTTGCATTATTTAGAAAGTGTGGGTGGGTAGGGGCAGGGAGAAGGCTGGGTGGATTAACACTTGTGCGATCTCTTCAGCTCATGTGGCCCATGCTTGTATTGGGATTATGTGGGTGGGGGAGTTACCCAGAACATCTAGCCTCCCCACCCCCACCAAGTGTACCCATCTTAGACTCTTTGGGGGTTGCAAGCTTCCTTCCTTAGGTCATGCTAGCTGCCAGCTCCCCTGCTTTGGAGTTTGTTCCCTGTTATCTTGTCTCCAAAACAAGCTTCAGGGGTGCCTCAAAGGATAGTTTGTCTTAATCTCTGCTTTCCTGAGGCAGATGGGCCAGACACCATCTCTGGTCAAATACACTGGGAGAGCTCTGCTTCTGTTGTATTTTCAGACTTTGATGCCTAGCATATGACCTGGTACTCGTGTACCATTACTTGAATACATCCATGGTTCACAGGGAATGGCCTTAGAGAGGAAATCCAAGAGGGACTGAAATGGGAACCCATGGGCCTAAAGGGTTCTGGCATTTAGGCAGGTTCCTTGCTCCATCTGTCCCCCAGTAGAAGATCCCTGCCCATTCACAGCCTCGGGCTTATGTTTGTGCAGTAGTCATTTCTTGCTTTGGACAGGGTTGTTGGGACCTCCAAATGGAATGTGAGATGATCTAGTGCTTTTCCCATAGATGGGAACTATTTCAGGCTAAGGGTTCATACTGGGATTGGGGGGGCACAGGTTGGGGCCAGTGAGATCAGTGCGAGGCTAGTGGTTAGCCCCGTTTTCAGCACCCCAGATACCCAGGCACATACCCTCCAACACGCACACACAGGATAAATGGGCTGTTATCTCATTTGATCTTTGCAAAAAAACATCATGTTGGTTCTGTGATTACAACCCTATTTCAGAGATAAAGGCAGTGAGGCATAGGGAAACTTTGCAACCCAAGGAATACCATCTGTGCAGTCCTTGGGTGGAAAGACAGTAACTCCTCAGTAACTATGACTGTCTGGTATTCATTGCTGCTAATCATTAAATTTGGTATCATCCATATTGCCATTAATGTCCATTAACAAGGATGGAAAGCAGCTGTGTCTTCAGGTTGTCAGCCGTAGTCTTCCCACCTTACCTCACAATGCTGTCCGGGCAGGCCTTTCACAGCCATTTGGAGTTCTCTTCCCAGTGGTCCTGCTGTGGCCCCAGCACTCACATGGTCAGCCCTACCCCTGGCCACGTGCACACCCCAGTCCTCTCTCTGGCTGGCTTCAGGGCTGAAGGGAGCAGTCGTGTCTGCTTGCTTCTTGAAGAGGTCACTTCTTTCAAGGCCCATTTCCTTTCTGTCAGAGACAATTTTTTTTTCTGGATCCCAGGGTGGGGCCAGGCTACTTTAAGGCATTTCCTGCCCAGGAGTTTATATTTGGCTTCAGCAAAAGGAAAGGGAAATAGGCAAGGGGAGTAGGATGAAGAGGTGGTGGCCCGGGGTCAAAATAAGCCAGCACTGAGACTTTGTGGGCCCAGAGAGGGAAGGAAGAGGGAATGAGAGCTCTGAATGTTTCAGGTGAACCTTATTGCCTGTACTTAAGCTAAGTTGAAGAACTAATAGCTCCCCTGGGGTAGAATGCCTCCACCCTTAGGCAGAGCTCATTTTCTGGTCTCCTACCTGGATGTTCCCGAGTCTTTGCTTTCGGGCCCCGGGGCATGGCATTCTGCCAAGCAGTGCCGCCTTCTAGTACAGTGCGTGCTGTAAGCTTCAGGTAGATGCTCCGCTCTGGTTCCTACTGTGGGGATAACAGAAGCTAGAGCCAGATGCAGGGACACTGTTAAGTTGGGAAGCAGAGCTTCCTGTCTGGGCGTTGCCAGAACATTCAGTATCCCTCATCACACAGACAAATAGAAGCCAGTGAAACGGGGCTACCAGTCAAATGGGGAAGGCAGCTTCACAGGCTGATGGATGTAGACAGTCAGGGAGGCCTTGGAGACCGGGATGCTCGCTCTAGCCTGAAACTTGGGTGTCTGTTTAGAGTAGGCCAGTTTCTGCCCTAGGTTTTGTGCAGTGAGGAGCCGATTAGTTTGCAGAGTAGGAGAGTGACTAGGTCAGGACTGGAATCTTTGGGTGGAGAAGCTAGTAGGGTAACATGTTGACAGGGGAGACTGGAAACTAGAGACAGAGAGGGCTGAGGTACTCTAGGCATGAGACTATCTAGAACATAGCTGTGTATGGGAAGCCTGACCATTTAGTGGGTGTGCTTGTTAGAAGCTGATGACTCAATCAGGAGGAAACAGGAGGACAAGGTGTTTGATGGCTTTTGAGGCAAGAACATCAGCAGAGCTCTTCCCTCCCATTCCCCTTTTGGGGTGCCTAAGACCAAACACATCTTCCTCCACAATCCAGGCCAGCTCCTCCCCTGAACCACCCAGTGCCATTGCCACTCAAGAGGTTGGGGGATAGCAACCAGAAGATGAGAAACTAGATTCAGAGAGAGGTAGGGGCTTCCTTAATATTACACACAAGTTTGTAGGGGAGCTAAAACTCTCAAGTGGTTTGCCTGCCCTTCAGGCCAAAGGTTTGGCCCATAAGGCAGAGGAGAGCAGTTCCTGCGGTTCTAGCATTCTGCCTTAGACTAGTTTGGTTGGCATCTCTTGCCTCTAGGCTGGAGACTGGAATGGGTGGAATAGCACATAGCTTATTAAAACAAACATCTTTCCTTGTTGGTGGTGACCTTGTCAGAGCACCTGGGACTAAGTTGGGGACAGGAGCCCTTGGGGGCAAGAAAGCTAATAGAGCAACTGCAGCAGAGCAGGTGGCAGCTTTGACCTTCACTGTCCCGGGGAAACCCTGGGTTGGGTAGGAATGTCAACTGACTGCTTTGGCCCCGCTGTGTCAATTGCTAGCCTAAGAGACCACAGGCCTGGCTGCCTCTGGACCCAGATTCTCAAATAGCCTTAGTGAGCCAGGATTGACTTAACCTCGTAGCTCATGCGAGTCTTCTTATTTAGAGCTGCGTACAGGACTCAAACCAGTACCTTGAGGAGTGGGAGAGGAGCCAGAGCACTGTGCTTGCGGGGGGGGGGGGGGGGGGGGCTTGTGTGATTTCCATATATATTGAACTCCATACCAGAGCTGCCACCTCACCCGCTGACCGGTAAAGTCAAGGGATCTCCACTGACAGAGGTAGCTATGCTTCACCTCACCACCACATTGGTAGGGCTGCCTGAGGTGTCTTGGCAAGACTGAAATTGACCCTTCAGACACCTTCTCCCTCACATCTAGTAGGGATGATCCAAAACGGCTCCAGAAATCATCAGCTGGGAAGGGAATTTGTCCCTGGATGGGAGTCCTTTCAGTAGAGACTCTGAGGTTTATCCCGTGTGCAGGTGCAGACATGAAGGGTCTGAGGGGAGGCACTTTAGCGGCTCTGCACATACACACTAGCTAGCCCAAAACTTCAGTGGCTTGAGAGCTTGCTACCACCCTCTTCCATATAGCCCTCCTAAGCTGTTTGCTTTGTCGGTCCTTTATTTGTGACAGGAAGACTCCAAAAGTATTGCTCACATGGCCCGGGGAGCTTGGCATCCAGCTGCAGTTCCGGCAGAGACTCGGGCTGGCATCTGAACAGGTGCAGCAGGGCCCCAATCCTGCCCTACGACCTAGCAAGCAGAAGGCCAGCCAGTGTCTAGTACTGCCAAAGTAGGCCGGCTGAAGTACAGCGGCCCTTGCTGTGGTGCCCCTCCAGTGAGGTTTGGAATGTGGGATGGGAGCTATTTTTGTCTTGTCTCCCTTCCTCCCTGCTTCTCCTTCCCCTGCCAGAACTGAGTTAGAGTGGCCATTCCAGCTAAGAGCAGCAGTGGTGGAGAATGGCTGTGGATGTGCCGGGCCTTGCACTTGGCAGGTATTAATCCACCTTCTTCCACATCATGGTCAAGAAGGGAAGTCTCAGTGGTTCCAGAATACCCGACAGTTTCGTGAAGACCTTTCTCTCTCTATCCTAAAGAGGTAGGAAAGCCAGCTGTCACAGCATCTCTTGGCCACACCTCTACGAGTCACATTCCTGTGCTAAGCTCAAAGGCTAGGTGGGTAAAGTGTGCCCATAAGAAGGGCATGGAAGGAACAATTGGGGCCAGTGCCAAGGATGGTAGCTTCTGTGCTATAAAGTCCCCTCTCAAGGCCATTCTGTTTTAAAAAGGCTCCTCTCCAGGGGTGGCAGGTGAAAACAGGAAATGCACCTTGGATCAGCCAAGAGAAATGAACTGAGAAATTTTGAGACAGGACTTAGCATCTCCTAGCTCCAGTACAGGACCTGTAGTGATACACAGCTCCGTGGCCTGCCTCCCTCTCCTCGTCCAACCCAGGGCTTCTCAGAGCCTACCCTGGGAACTTACATTGTTCCATAGACAGCACTAACCCAGTACCCTTGGAATATGAGCTTTTCCTCCTGTTCCTACTAAAAGTGGAAGAGACCAACCTTGATACCAGACCCTGCTTGTGAGGCATCCGACCTATGACGGTGGTCATGAGATGCCTAACCAAACAGGAAGGTAAAAGAGGCCACTATGTCTTCTGAAAGACAGGAACAGTCAGCTAACGATTTGATTAAGTGACCTTCACAAACAGCCACAGACTCCTTCCCCTCTCCCCACCATAGGCACTTCTATTAGTGTTTCTTGTATTCTCTTGTTTGTACCCTCAAGGCCTGGAGCAAACTTCGACCAGTGGCTCAAACATGCCTGATTCCGGCCTCTGGAGACCATCTTTCCAGGGCGCGCTCTCTCTCTCTCTCTCTCTCTCTCTCTCTCTCTCTCTCTCTCTCTCTCTTTCTCTCTCTCTCTCTGTCTCTCTCTGTCTCTTTCTCTGTCTCTCTCTCTCTGTCTCTCTCTCTCTCTCTCTCTCTCTCTCTCTCTCTCTCTGTGTGTGTGTGTGTGTGTGTGTGTGTGTATGTGTGTCTATTTCTCTGGCCAAGACTGGTAGGGCAGGAGTTTTTATCTTTCCCACACTCTAGAACCACCTGCAGAACTCCCAGAAGCAAAGAAACAAATGAAATGCAACTTTGTCCCAAGAGATTCAAATTTAATTAGTCAGGGCACTGGCATTTTCCACATCTTCCCAGGAGCGAATGGGCACATAGAGTAGAAGGTGATGGAGAAATCTACCCAAGAGCAGTTACTACCATGAGCAGTAACTAATACAAGACAATTTCATGTCAGTCCTTGGGACATCTGTTTGTTCCCTGCCTCGGTCCCATTATCTTACCTGGCACCCAGGCCTAAGATGGGCTTTTTTTGGTTGAGAAAGAGAAAAAAGAACCTGGAGCCTGGTTAGCTCCTTTGCAGACTACTGAGCATCTCAACAGAAGGACCTTAATTTATGGCAGATACACATGTGAAGAGGGGTACCCATCCCTGGACTAAGGTTCATGCTGTTGGCTGAATGAGGCCTTGCTTGCCTCTTGGAACATAGATACCTGGTACCTTATCTCTTCCTCCTAGTTCTCCTTTCTCATCTCCCTGGAACGAACACAGCATCTCCATGAGCCTTAAAGTCTCAGGAGGTTACAAAGTTCAAACAGCCTTACCCAAACTATCTCTGTGTAATGGCAACTTTCATTTGTCACATTTAAACCCAGCAAAGGAAGACTGTGGGTGTCTGGCTCAGCTGTAGAGAGCTTGCCTAGCCTGGACAAATGAGGCCCTGGATTCTATCTCCAGCACAGAAACAAACAGGAAGAGGAGGGGAGGAAGGAGAGGAGGAGGAGGACCACCAAAGGTTTGATCACACCCGTGTGGTAACCAAGGAAGTTGGCAGCAGACTCTTTTTTTCCTTTTATTGAAAATAGATTCTTTTCTCATACAATATATCCTGATTACAGTTTTCCCTCCCTCTACTCCTCCCAGTTCCTCCCCCCTCCCTTCTCCTCCCCTCCCCTCTGGATCCACTCCCTTTCTGTCTCTCATCAGAAAAGAACAGGCTTCTCAGAAATAACAACCAAGCATGACAAAATAACATATAATAAAATGAAGTAAAACCTATCATATTGAAGTTGGACATGGCAACCCGACTGGAGGAAGAGTCAGAGACCCTCTCATTTTCACAGTTGGGAGTCCCATAAAAATACTAAGCTAATAGCTATAATATACATGCAGAGGACCTACTGCAGACCTGCTTCAGTCTCTGGGAGCTCATATGTGCCTCGCTTAGTCGATTCAGAGGGCCTTGTCCTAACAAGAATCTTTGATCCCCATTGTATAAATGTGGCAACCATAGTTTAGAGAGGGAGGCCATGTGCCCACGATGATTTAAGCAGTAATCAGGGGAACTGACTTGATTAGAATTTCCCCCTCAATCTAGTCGTTGCTGTTAGGCATTATCCTCTTGGGCAGATATTGGTCCTTTTTTCCCTGAGTGTGTGAAATTTTCCGGTGTTCATAGACTGTCAGCAACAGGATGCCTACTTTTCACCTTGATCCCTCCTCTGCATAACATGCTCTGTGCTAAGAAGATCTATGGTATGACTTGTATGCACGGAGGTGCGTATATTATCACTGGCTTCCGAGGGCTTCCGCTATACTGCTTTGTGGTACCCCCTTCTTTTGTGACACTCGGTAAAGGACACTTGTGGGTTGACCTGTGAGCCCGATTCCTCTCTGGAGCTTCCTATTTTCCTGTGCCCTGACTCTGAAGCTTATATAAGTTAGGCACCTCCCCAGGGAGAGAATCTGAGCGTTCATATAGATGGAATCCAGTTTTGGCCAGCTGAATGCTGTTACTGACCTGTCCTGGCTTTGGCCAGGGCACCAGCTGCAGAATACAATAGTTGAAATGGCTGGCCATCCTTCTCTGGAATCTGCACATCTGGACACAGAGGTTAGGGCCAGGGGCTACAGACATTCCTGCCTCACTCGCCTCAGCCTGCCCAGTGTCACTCTTCCTGTTGGGCACATAAGCCAGATCTCGGTCTGGGCTGTGCTGGTTCCAGCCTCAGGTGAGTTGACTTTTATGTAGGTGGGGGTGGGAGGTCACCCCTGGCCTAGTCTGACAGGCTGGGACATGATAGATGGAATAAGCAAAGTACTTTAGTTCACCCCTTAATCACCAAGACATATGTCCCTGACTGCTCCATCTGAGAGGGAGCCTCGGGGCCTCCAGGCCTTCCTGAGATGGTGCATTGTCAGAAGTCAGTGTCCCTGACATCCTGCTCGCTAATAACCCATTACATTCTCTGGATTCCTGCTCTGGAGGGCTGCTAAGGAATTCAGTCCTGAGACCTACCTCAGACTCCTTTGCTCCTTTCTTTGTCTTGCAGCCCCTCCAAAGTCTCTGCTGCTTTACCTCACTTCCCTGGGCCATTTGGCTCCAATTCTGTGATTGATGGAACTCATTCTTCAGACACAGAAGCTCAGGTTGGCCAGGCCATTTTCTTCAGTTCTCCCTTTTATTTGGGACTTTCAAAACCAGATCTGGGAGGGATCACAGTTATTGAGTGCTTGGCATAGTGTGCCAATGGCTTTTCTATCCCCTCATGTTTTACTTAATATTCCTTTTAGTGGAGGCAATAGAGAGATGTGTAAATTGCTCATTGTCAGAGTTGGTGACTGGCAACATCAGGATTTGAACACAGGCCTGTGATTTCACTAAACAAGAAGGAGCAGAAAACAATTTGTCAGAACTGAGAATTGGTTCCTTGCTTGCCTGGAGTCTGAGGACTGGTAATGTAACATCATGGGAACATGGAATTAAATGATCAGAATTGTAGCTTCAGTTATGATATTTAATTCTGGGTTACACTGGATACTTACTCTCTTTATTTTGTGTGTGCTTGCACACTATAGCTTGAAATAATATTAATGCAGGGTTAGTGAGAAACACACACACAGATAGATAGATAGATAGATAGATAGATAGATAGATAGATAGATAGATAGACAGACAGATAGATAGACAGACAGATAAATGTGTTCCTGGCATGCAGAGTACTAGTGACCATACCAAACTTGCTACCCTTTAGAGGTCACTGTCTCTTGTCCTCACCTCTCTGGAAAGTCTGACCTTGTCCATTCTTCAGATTTTTCTTTTTGTCCTAATGACAGGAAAACAAAGCTGGTTGCCATACAGGGTGCTCAGATCCTAGAAGCACCTTCTATTGGGACTGTGGTGAAAACAGAGGACAAGGAAGTGATTGTGGCACCCAGCTTAGCTGTCCTAGGAGACAAACCATATGCTTCAGCTGCTCCCTTACTTGGCATGGGTAGTCCCTTCATCTTTTCCCTTCCTTTGGTCCTGAACCACTGGCCTGGGGAGGTGAATCTTTTACCAGACCTGCATCGCCCCTGTCAGACAAGCTGAGGTACTGCTAGCAGAGTTCCCCCCCCCCCCCCCCCCACCCAGAAGCCTCACAGAGGAACTGCTCTTTGGAAGTTGCACTACAAGGACACACACAGAGATGTGGGTGCACACATGGACCAAGAATCCTGCATGCGTAATATAGGTGCACTATCCTGTTCTGATCCTCGTGGCTCGGAACTGTGAGAAGATTTGGTTGCAGCTGGATGCTGAGTTGATGCATGCACTTGGAGAAATGCACAGATGCTCACCCCTGCCCTACCCGTTTGGCCCAAAGCCTGCCAGCACACCAAAGCTTGCCAGACATCCTCTTTTCATCCCCACAATCCTCGCCTGTGTGATCCTTGGAGGGATTTATTACTATTTTTGATACCTTCCCCACCACACTCTTCTCTTCCTTGTCTACTTGCATTTCTGAATGAGTGTTTAAGAGTCCCTTTTGTCGTCAATCCTGGCTGCCAGAGTCTCCTTCTAGGAGCACTAAGAAGATAGAGCTCTTCCTGTCTTGGAAAAAAACAAACAAACCAGCAGTCTACTTAGAGTTCCTTGGTCAGCAGGGCCACTAAACACACTATAAAGAAATAGAGGGAATGCTGAGGACAAGACTCCATGGTCAGAGAAGCTCTTCTGAGACCAGCGGAGCTTTCTCCTGCCAAGCCCACAATGCCACAGTTGGTGGTTGCAGGATCCCTCACCCTGGGCAGTACCTTGGCAACGCCTGCATGGGGAAGAAGTAGCTGCTGCTGCTGCTGCTGCTGCTGCTGCTGCTGCTGCTGCTGCTGCTGCTGCTGCTGCTGCTGCTGCTGCTGCTGCTGCTGCATAGTCTCAGGACTCTGCTGCTAGTGACCAGGAGGGTCTTTTCTGTGTCTCTGGTCTGGCTGTCCATTGCATCCAGCTTTGTCAGGTACTCCCAGAGCAGAAGAGAAAGGCCAACCTAGCTATTATCCTCCAAGACCCCACAAGCAGCGCTGTGACAGCCTGAGGTTCGACACTGGAGTGTTCCACAAGTAGACTTGAGGCCATAAGGAGAGGTAGGAGTGTCCTTGGAAGTCCCCTGCAGAAGGAGGACTGGACATTAACGAGTAGGTGGGGAGGGAAAGCACCAGGGTAGCTGCTGTCACAAGGGCTGGAAGGCCAGAGGAGAGTCAGACCTAACTTGGACCAGGTCCGGCACTACCACTCTGTCAGCTGTGAGACTGTAGGCAAGTCTCCTCTCCTATCCTGTCCACTTTCTTCCCCCCTTCTCAGTGTCTCAAGCCCAGGCTGGTCTTGAATTCACAACCCGCCTACCTCTACCTCCTAATTCTGGGATTATAGGTGTGTCTTGTGACTGGCTTTAGTCATTTCCTTTCCGAGTTTGTTAATATGGCAGCTACAGTGAGAACAGTCAAACCTTCACAGGTGATTATGGCTGAAATGAGATTTGCCTCTCAGCGGGTTCGGTGATGGTAGCTGTGTTAGTGACAAATGAAGCAGAAAGTGCTGTTGGACATCTCATATCTCCTAGCTGAACTAGGATGCTCTCCCTAGGGCTTGGAAGACTGGCAGTTCTAGCAGCTGATGGTGGTGGTGTGTTTTGGGCTAGGGCATGGGTGGGGAGTGTGGGAGGGATTTGCAACAGGCTGGGAATGAGGTTCAGGAAAGCTGTGGTTGACACAGGAAATTGAATCAAGGGAGCAGAGGGTGCCTCATTGGTCAGTTGCATTGTGTCTTCCTTGTGATTCCTGAACCATCAGAGCTAGGTATGCTTGCCTACTGGACGTGAGGCAGTATTCACCCAGTACCATGCTATTCTTTTTTTCCCTGGAGTTCACTTTGTAGACCAGGCTGTCCACAAACTCACAGAGATCTGCCTGTGTCTGCCTCTCAAGTGCTGGGATTAACTCTGCCTGTTTCTTTTCCTCTGTTCTGTTTTAGAAGTGGAAGCCAAAAAAGCATGTGAATGGCTTCGGGCAACAGGATTCCCTCAGTATGCTCAGCTTTTTGAAGGTAAAGCTTAGTTGTTCTCCCTGTCCTATTCCAAAACTTGCTTTCTCCTACAGCTCTTCATCTGCAAAATGGGTAGAATACATGCTCACTGCAGCCACACAAAACCCCTGTGTCTCCCGATCCCCACCAGCTGTGCAGGGACTGCACTCCTGAAGCTCGGGACCCTTATGGGAGTGCTCTCATCAGCTTCCAGCTCTGGTGCCAGTTGTGTCTTAGAGACTCACTGTGTGTACCCTGATGACAATGGGAAGGAGGAATTGTGCATCCTTGTAGCTCATGTGGGACCCCACTTTGCCCATGGCAATAACCTCATTTCTGTTTTTCTTCATTTCTCTTCGTTTTTCTGGGTTTTGTTCTTGATGCTTGCTCCCTCGTCCCTTGTTGCACCCTGGCTTTACCCCTACTTCATCCTGTCAGGCTCACACATGACCTCCATGGTCACTTCCCAACCCTCATTTTACTCTTTTCTCTCCATAGTATTCGGCACTGGTAGCCACTCCCTTTCGTCTTCTGAAATACCTCCGCCTACCTCTTCATCTCTGGCTGCTGCCCTCTGTCTATTTGCTGACTCTGCTTCCTCTAACTGGCATCTAAATATTAGGGTATCCCAAGGCTCAGTCCAGACCCTTTGCTTTCTCCACGTTTATTTGCTCAAAGATGCTCATTCATCTTTCCTGTGACAGCTTCTGAATGGGTCTGTCCAGACCTCGTTTCAGAGCTTCTGGTTCATCTAATCAGCCACCAACTCAAAGTCTAGCAGGTGCCTAAAACAACTCTGTCCACTCTGTTGCTCAGGTTCCATATAGCCAGGAGTTACCCTTGA
Organism: Arvicola amphibius; assembly: GCF_903992535.2. Lineage (NCBI taxonomy): Eukaryota > Metazoa > Chordata > Mammalia > Rodentia > Cricetidae > Arvicola > Arvicola amphibius. The sequence continues at coordinate 57,285,806 of NC_052065.1, forward strand.
ATTCCCTTATTCCCTGTGGCTAGATGTCCTGCTAGTCTTTTCTTCTTCCAGAGTGAATGCATTCCATAACATCTCCACTCCCAGGCCTGCTGCTATCTACCACTGCTCACACAGACTAATGCACCAGGATCCTTCTTTGAACTCCATGCTTCGCTTTCAGTGCCCCAGACCTGTCCACCACAGTGTGACCACATGGCTCATGTGCTTTGATGAGAGGAATATAAGTACAAATATTGCACCCTGCCTGACCACTGCTCTCCTTTATTGGCTACACCATTGGCTCCCGTCTACTCCTTGCTCCCACCCTGGTCTCTCCCTCATCAGAACCTTGGTATTTGTGTTATTTCTGTCTGAAACTTGTTCTAGTTTCTTTGCTTAGCCAGCTTTTTCTCAGCCTTCAGGCATTCTGTCTCAGAAATCTCACCCAGAAAGGCCTGGTCTGACTCCGTCTCATCAAGTAGCCATACCTGCCCCACCCAGCCTTTATTTACTCTGTCACCCTGGATCGAGTTTGTCATGGCGTTTGTGTTATCTGTGGTCTGTGTATTACTTACTGCCTGTTACCTGTGTGAGTGTAAATTCCTTGAAGGTAGGGACCCCAATTTCTTCACTACTACCTTGCACAGTACCTGGCATGAATTGGTATCAGTATCAGTTGAATGAGCAAATGTGTTAATGGCTTTACCTTTCTCTCCTCTCTCCACTTGTCTTCCTTTTTGCTTTCCTTTCCCTGAGTCCTGGGGAGAAGGCTCCCACTGCTTTGGATAGACACTGTATAGCTACATGCTTTTTCCCTCTGACCTCGCTCCCCCTTACACCCCATAATTTGCCTTGGACCTGCAGGAGGTCACATGTCTGAAAGTCCAGAATTCAAATGAAAGAGAAGAGCTCAAGTTGGATGTTGGCAGTAATTGAAAAGCTCAGGCCTGTTGTCTGGTCTTGGACATACTTTACACGGTTCATTTCAGCTCAGACCTCCTAGACTTCTCTGGCTTTTCCCTTAATTACCAACTCTGACCTCTCTAGGTTCCCTCAGGCTCATTAGCCTTCTTTCCGTGCTACACAATACCTGAGTGTGGTAGTTTGAATGCAATTGTCTCCCATAAGCTCATAGGGAGTGGCCCTATTAGGAGGTATGACTTCGTTGGAGTAGGTATGGCCTTGTTGGAGGAAGTGTGTCACTGTAGAGTCAGGCTTTGAGGTCTTATATATGCTCAAGCTGTGTCCAGTATCTTAGTTCATTTCCTGTCACCTGCAAGATATAGAACTCTCATCTCCTTCTCCAGCACCATGTCTGCCTGCATGCCTCTATGCCCCACCATGATGTTAATGGACTAAACCTCTGAAACTGTAAGCCACCCAATTAAATGTTTTCCTATATAAGCGTTGCCTTGGTCATGGTGTCTCTTCACATCAATAGAAACCCTAACTAAGGCACTGAGATAAGCAACTTAAAAAGAGGGGCAAATTTGGCCTTATGGTTTTCATCCATGGCTGCTTGGTTCTGTTGCTTTGGGCCTGTGGCCAGATAGAATGTCATGGTGGAAATGCAGAGTGGAGGAAAGCTTCATCCCTCATGGTGGGCTAAGAAGGGAGGGCTAGGAGGGATAGTGTGGATAGGAGGGAAATTCTAATAGCCATTCAACACTTTAACCTTCCCCTGGGCCCTCCTTCCTAAAGGCTCCACCATATTCTGGGCCCCTGCCCCTGGAGACTTAAGCCTTCAACCCATGACTTAGACTGTTAGGCATGGTTCTCAAGTTCTGAGTGGTTCTCAACCTTTATAATGCTGTGACCCTTTAATACAGTTCCTCATGCTGTGATGACCCCTAACCATAAAATTATTTCATTGCTACTTCCTAACTGTAATTATGATTCATAATGTAAATATCTGGTATGTGATCCCTGTGGGTCTAAGGTCTAAGGATTAGAGAAACCTTAAGAGCCAAACCCTACCACCTCTCTTTTATTCCTAGCTTTCCCTTTCGCTTTGGCCCTTGCCTTCTTGCTTCCTTTCTTCCTCACCCCAACCCTCTGCAGTTGAAGGGTAACTGGAGTCATTTCTGATCCCATGCCAGACTCATCTTTGCTTCTTTCCCCCACACAGAGGGTGTGTTCCCCCTGGATATTGGCTCTGTGAAGAAGGACTACAGTTTTCTGGACCAGGACTCTCTGGGGGCCCTGTGCAGGTAGGGGATTGAGGGCCAGGCCTAAGAAGCCTTGGTCCCAGTTTTGTGCTTCTTCGTGGAATGGCAACCTCTTTGTACCTTCCATTATAGGGGAGCATAATTTATCAATGGGGCTCATTTTCTGCAATCCCATTGCTCATTGTGATTACTGTGTCTCTCAAACTTTCCTCTACCCCCGTCGCTGTAACTAGAAGATCCAGATCAGTTCTTGATTCAAATTTCTCAAAGCATTCTTTGGCTTCATTCTCTTTCTACTTAAACCAGCTCTGATGTTTCCTAAGGCTAAACCATGATTTCTCCTTGAATCTATTAAAGTCACCTTGCTGGCTAGCCTCTGTATTCTGCTCCTCCTCCCATACAAAGCTATCCTCCCTATAGCTACCAGAATCAGTTTTTTTTAAAACTCTAGGTGGGTACTTTCCCCTCTTTAAAATCTGCCACTGCCTATATGCAAAGGTACAAAACCTTTTCAGCATGATGTTGCCATCCTTCTTTTGCCCTCCTTTAACTTTGATCACATCCTCTCCCACGAGTTTCTTTGCTGACTGACTGTGCCCTTCTTTACCTTGTGACAGGCTCCTGTAGAAGTCTAGAATAGGTGCCCCTGCTTCTCTTATCCTCAGAATGCCCCCTCTGCTTTCCAGGAAGCCTTCTTTGACTGTACTGCATCTCTTCCTGAAAGTTACGGGTCTCATCCTCTGTGTGTCTCTGTGCTTTCCGCATGCTCTTTTCTCAAACTGATCCCACCTGCAGTAGTTTGTTTCTATATCCATCAGTACCTGGAGGACAGTGCTTTAATCTCGCCAGCACCATGCTTTAGACCATGGGAAATGGTGGATGGCATCTTGAAAGTGTCTCGGTAGGCTATGCCAACCTCTGGGGAGTTGGGAACCTTGGGTGAACACCTACTTTGTGTTGCAGGAGGCTGATGACCTTGAACAATTGTGCTTCGATGAAGCTCGAGGTTCATTTTCAATGCAAACAGGTGAATCCCGGCAAGGGGCGAGGTCTGTGGTCTCCCAGCACTTGAGAAAATCCTAGAACATGCATTTGTGAACAAGCTCCCTTATCCAAGGAGTTCAGGGTCTCTAGCATGGGGGGTGGAGATGCAGAGATTTCCTATACTGCAGGCCCTATGAGCTCAGTTAGGGTTTTGAGGAGCTTCCCCTATAGGACCATGTGGGAACAAGTACCCTGGCTCATACCTGACCCCACCCCCTACTCAAACCACCACTCCCTTCCGTTGTTTGTCAATCACATGACACAGTGATAGCATTCTTTAGAGAAATGCACTCACTTAAGAAGAAAACCACTACTGTTCTGTTTGTCATGGCTAAAATTCCTTGAATGGGAGAAGAGACTGGACAATGTGGCAGAAAGATCATGGCCTCTATGGTCTTAGAAGTCAGGGTTACCACAGCCTTACCACCTAAGATCTTACTTCCTTGGTCCATAGCCTCATTTTCTCCATCACTACAGTTAAGGGACTGGATTCATACCTGTTTAAAGCCTTTCCAACTTGTCCATTTCTTATAGAAGCCATAAGGCCTCTATCTGTACGTGGCCTTAAAAGTAAGCCTCGTGGCTTCATTGTTTCCTGGGGACAAGTCCTGTTGGTGTCCTCTGGAGCTTTCCCCACCAGAGGCCTGCAGTCAGGTAGGATAGCCACACTGACAGATCACTGGCCTGGGGGCATTTCTGTCACTGAGTACTAAGTGCCCTGTGTGCGTCTCAGTTTCCTCACCTTGCCAAGGAGAAAATGGATCAGAAAATCTAAAATCCTCTCCAGTTCTTAGAGAGCGTTATTTTAATCTAAGACTACAACCTATAAATATTTAAGAATCTCTGCCACTGACATAGCCATGACAGTACATGATGCTGGGCAAATAGCTTCTGATTTGTGGGATTTCCTGTCTGTGAAATGGCGGTAGCGGGTTAGATAACCATTATCATACATCTAGACTGGCTGTGAGTCCTGGTTTCCTACAACACCCCCAGAGCCAGCTTTCCATTCGCAGGCCAGGCCCTCTCCCAGAAAGCAAAGCTCTTCACCCTGCTCCACCCTAAAGCATTTGGAAGCAGAGTAAGGCACAAGCTGGTACTTGTCTGTCGGGCTTCTGTGACCCCTCTCTATGATGCCTCCCCAGGATGAAGACTCTGAAGAGGAAGAACAATGCACCATCAGCAGCCACTGGGCCTTTGAGCAGGAAAGCAAGTGTGGGTCTCCCATGGGCTCTTCTGCCCTGCTGGCCCCACCAAGCCCTAGCCTTCTGGGGACCTCGAGCTGTGAAAGTGTCCTCACTGAGCTTAGTGCTGCCTCCCTGCCAGCCATCTCTGTGAGCCTCTCACCAGAGTCAGCAGACCTGGCCTTGCTAGATCGTGTCGCCATCCCAAGTAACCAGCCCTTCCTTAGTCCCACCCAGGGCCAGGAGGCTGCTCAAGACAAAGTAAAGAAGCATTATTCTCGAAGCTTCCTCAAGCACCTTGAATCTCTAAGGAGGAAGGAAAAGGGTGACAATCGGCAAACAGAGCCTGAGCAACGCCTGGCCACTTCAGAAAAGGCCACCAAGGCTTCTTCTTTCCGCAGTTGCCGTGGCTTTCTCTCAGCTGGATTTTACAGGGCCAAGAACAGGGCCACTACTTCAGCCCGGGGCAGAGAAGGTGAGACGCAGAAGGCCTGGGAGGCTTGGCCCATAGCCACATTCCGGCATCCTCAGCCTGTTCGCCGGCATGACTGCCTGGTGCATGTGCCCGGAGACCATAAACCAGGCACATTCCCTCGTTCTCTGTCCATTGAAAGTCTTTGTCCAGATGATGGCCATCACCTGGCAGATTGGAAGCCAGGTAGGTGCTGGGGCTATGAAGGGCGCCGGGGCTCCTGTGGTTCCACAGGCAGCCATGCCAGCACTTACGACAACTTGCCTGAGCTGTACCCAGCTGAGCCTTTCCAGGCCGAGGCTGAGGCTGGAGATGAGGAGGGCGAAGGCAGTTATGCCCATCTAGATGACATCCTGGAGCACGTGTGGGGGCTGCAGCAACGGGTAGAGCTCTGGTCTCAGACCATGTACCCGGACCTGAGGCCTGGAGATAAGGAAGAGGAAGAGGAGGAAGAGGAAGAAGCTGCTTCATCCATTGAAATTGCCACAGCTGAGGTGGAAGGCCAGGATGAAGATCTAGCCCAGGCAGAGTCTCAAGTCCTCAGAGAGTTTCCACCCCAAGCTAAGGAGGAAGTCCCACTGATAATACTGGCTCAGGCCCCTGCTGTGGTAGAGCCATTGGTACAGGCCGAGGCTACGGCTCCAGCCCAGGCCCAGGACCATGAGCAAGAAGCAAACTTGGCTGCTGAGCCTGCTTCTGCCTCCAGCCTGTCTGTGGAAGAAGGACACTCCATTTCTGACACTGCTGTTTCCTCCAGCGAACTTGACAGCAGTGGCAACTCCATGAATGAGGTAGAAGCTGCAGAAGCCCAAGCAGGACTCCAAGCATCAGTGCCCCGTGAGCGACGTGATTCAGGTGTTGGGGCCTCACTTACCAGACCGTGCAGGTGGGAGTTTGGGGTAAAGATGGGGGTGGAGTCCCTTCTCAGTCTCTGCCTTCTATCTGTCCTTTCCTAGTCATAAAGCCCAGGGGAAAGTTCGGTGGGGGGGCGTGGTCAGGAGATCATTTCCAGACAGCCTGTCCCAAGAGAAAAGGAGACAGAGCTTAAGAATGTGGAGCCCTGAATGCTCAGTACAGGATCTAACCGTAGTGTGGCCTTGAGGAAATGCTGCCTCTTCTGGCCTTGCTCTCCTCATCTTAGCAACAGGGGTGTTAAAGATGACCTCTTTGCCTCAGTTTTGATGAAGAATGTTTCTTGCCACAGTAGCCTTAGAACAGGTAGAAACCAGTACTGCCTTTTGGGGACTAAATGGGTCTGAGCTTGGTGCCATCCTCCATGAGAGCTTCTTGAACCCTTGATGACCTAAAAGCTGAAAGCAAACTTTTGCCATCCCAAGGCCCCGTAGTAGTACTCAATGTGTCTCCACCTCCCTGTACTTCCTTTCCTTGGGGATAGATAAAAAGGAGCCAAAAGGACATGCCTTTTCTAAGGGTTAGCAAAACTGTGTCTCTGATGCTCTTTGCCCCTCTCACCTCAGGAAACTCCGCTGGCACAGCTTCCAGAACTCCCACCGCCCCAGCCTCAACTCAGAGTCGCTGGAGATCAACCGGCAGTTTGCGGGCCAGATCAACCTGCTTCACAAGGGCTCGCTGCTGCGGCTCACTGGCTTCATGGAGAAGTACACTGTGCCCCACAAACAGGCCTGGGTCTGGTGAGTGTCTCCTGAGCCATGCAGAACAGAAGCTATGGACTTTCCTAGGCTCTATGTCCTGGGATCACAGCCCAGAGGCAGGATATACAGGCAGGCTGAGCCCACAGGCCAGTGGAATGATACTGTTCCAGGAGGCTGAAAGGGTCGTGTAAGGATAGATGTGGTCTGGAAATCCCCAGGTCTTCCAGCTGTCCTTTCTCCATCCCAGCCTCCGTGCCACCATCAGTGAGATTGTCCTAAAGTACACTTTGGTGGTCGTGTATTGAGTAAATAAGCAGCCTCATGGCTTCCCAGTGTCAATTCCTTTCTCTCATGATCCTCTCATGTCCTGGGGTGGCCCCGTCCTTCTGGCTCTTTTGTCAGCCTTTCCCAAGCAGGGTCATGATCGCCTGTGGGACTCGTCGCTCTTCTCTTGAGTGTTTTTTGCCTCTGCACTTGCTGTCCTCTGCCTTTGCCTTATTGCTTCCGTGGGACACCACTCTGTCCTGCAGGAGTCGGCTGACTTACCACCTCCTCTAGGAAGGCCTTTCTGACCTAGTAGGTGTATTTTCCTTTCCTAGCGGCTCTTCCTCTAAGTTCAAGACCTACCGCTGGCCACATGAATTATCGATGAGGGCACCTTTGTTCCTGTGGCTTCTGCAGGCTGAGGCTAAAGCAGATGCTCACTGAATGTGGCTTCCGAGGACATACTGTGTTTGCTACTCCTCTCATTTCTAGATGATTGATAGCCTTCAAACCGAGATCTCCCTTCCTGATCGCTTGTTAACCCCCAAACAGGTCAGTGCCCAAGTTTATGAAAAGGAATAAGACCCCAGACTACCGGGGGCACCATGTATTTGGAGTACCACCCCTCATTCATGTGCAGCGCACCGGCCAGCCTCTGCCCCAAAGCATCCAGCAAGCCATGCGCTACCTACGGAGCCAGTGCCTAGATCAGGTAAGTAGTCCTCAGGAAGCCTGCAAAGAAGTGGCGTTGGGAGGTGACAAGGCCCCAGGCTGACTGTTCTGCCCTCCCTCTTGGGTTGGACTACTCTCCAGAAACCTTTCCTTCCCTCGCAAGGCTCAGCAGGGATGATGCCAAAGCTCCCTTCCTTTCTTTATGGCTGGAGCCTTTTGCCCACTTTTGGGGCAGCTTCTTCCTGCCCCCGGCTTTGCAGTCCCCCTACTCTCAGGACCTGCCTTAGCCTAAGGCCACCTGTTCATTCTCATCCCCATGACAGCTATCTTTCTCTTTGGCACCAGGCTGTAAACAACTTTCTCTCTGGACTTGCTGAGCCCATCGGGAAGCCTGCCAGGCTCCCTGGTCTCCAAGATGGCCTATGTTCCTGCCACCCCAGTCCTGGGCTGCCCTCACAGTCTCCCTTCTCCTCTGCATATCACGTTATTCCTTCCTCTCAATGGGTCAGGTGGGCATCTTCCGCAAGTCTGGGGTCAAGTCCAGGATCCAGAGCCTGCGCCAAATGAATGAGACCTCCCCTGACAACGTCTGTTATGAGGGCCAGTCGGCCTATGATGTGGCTGACCTACTGAAGCAGTATTTCCGGGATCTGCCTGAGCCCATTTTCACCAGCAAGCTCACCACCACTTTCCTGCAGATCTATCAGCGTAAGTCCCCTGTACCCCTCCTTATCAATCTGCCATGCACTCAGCCTGCCTGATCCTGAGGGCTTGTGGGAAGCAAACCTGGAAGCTGGCCACATAAGCTCATGGGAACATTCACTCTCTGAATTTGAAAAGATGCTTGGAGAAGGGACCACATTCTACTCTCCCTCAAACCCATTTTTGGTAGGGTAGACTGAGGCCCTGAGGAAAGGACCTTCCAAAAAGCTGCCCTGAATATCAGAGCAGTGCTTGAGCTAGCCGCCAGAGCCCATCCTGACCCTTTTCTTTGGAGACTGTCGGGCCTTGTACATTCTGGAAAACAAGAAGCTTGCTGCTGGTGCTTCTGGAGAAATAAAGAAGGCCCTTCTGCCCTTCCTGTCCTGCAGTCCTTCCCAAAGAACAGTGGTTGGCAGCAGCACAAGCTGCCACCTTGCTGCTCCCCGATGAAAACCGAGAAGTGCTACAGACCCTGCTCTACTTCCTAAGTGACATCGCCTCTGCCGAGGAAAACCAGATGACAGCTGGCAACCTAGCAGTGTGCCTGGCACCCTCCATCTTCCACCTCAATGTCTCCAAGAAGGACAGCCCTTCTCCCAGGTGAGCCGGGTAGCGCATGCAGAGGCCAGTCCCAAATTTGGCTTCCCAGGACGTTCAGCCTAGGGGAGCTATTAATGCTACCCCCACCCTTGTACCAAGGGGTTTTAGCCTTCCACACTGTGAAGCATGCCATTTCTAAAGGGCACCAGGTGACTTTATGGTCAAGACTGGCAAGCTGGCTTCCCAAGAACTAAGAGGCAGCTCTCACTCATCTTGTCTGGCACCTTGGTACCATCCTGCTCTTTGCCTTTCTCCCTCCAGGATCAAAAGCAAACGCAGCCTGGTTGGTCGGCCAGGCCCCAGGGACTTGAGTGAGAACATGGCTGCCACCCAGGGCCTGTCACACATGATCAGTGACTGCAAGAAACTTTTCCAGGTGAGTCTGGCAAGGCCATGGCACCTGATTGTGAGAATTATCAGCCCTCACCTTTGGACCCTGTATCAGGTTCTTAACCTGTGGGTTGCAACCCCTCTGGCAAACCTCTGTCTCCAAAAATATTTGCATTACGATTCATAACAGTAGCAAAATTGCAGTTGCGAAGTAGCAACGAAAATAATTTTGTGGTTGGGGGTCACCACAGCAGGAGGAACTGTATTAAAGAGTTGCATCACATCATTAGGAAGGTTGAGAGCCACTGCCCTACAGGAACAGAACTGATAGAATGAATGTGTGTGGGCATGTGTGTGTGCATGCGCGTGTGTGCATGTGGCTTATTAGAATGGCTTACAGGCTGTGGTCGGACTAGTCCAACAATGGCTGCCTCCCAGTAGAAAGGTCATAGTAGTTGTTCAGTCCGTGAGGCTCATCTTTGATCTCTGCTGGAATCCTAAAATAGGTTCTAATACCAGGGAAGGGATGCCTCAGCAGCAGGAGTGATAAACTTGCCAGCAAGAGTGAGGGCAAGCAGTGTAAAAGCAAAAGGCTTTCTAACATGTCCTTTCATGTGGGCTGCCACCAGAAGGTGTGGCCCAGATTTAGGGTGGGTGTTCTGGCCTCAAATGGCCTCAATTTAGGGTGGGTCTTCCCACCTCAAAGGATCTAGTAAAGAAAATCCTCCACAAGTGTGCCCAGCTGCTTGATTTTTAGTTGATTCCAGTTTTAGTCAACTTGACAAGCAAGATCAGCCATCACAGCCTCCAAGTCAGGCAGAGGCCCAGCTTGTCACATGCTGCTAGGCTCTAATTCATGACCCTTCTTAATCAGTTTCTTATCTGTCCCACTGCAGGGCCATTGCCGTGACTCTCTACTGTCTTCTTAACACTGACACTTGAGGGGTGCTCTGCTCTCCACAGCACCCACTCAGTGTGTCTATGTGTGTGTGCCCTTCCAGGTGCCCCAGGATATGGTGGTGCAACTGTGTGGTTCATATAGTGCAGCTGAACTCAGCCCCCCCGGACCAGCTCTGGCTGAGCTCAGGCAGGCACAGGCTGCTGGGGTGAGTCTCAGCCTCTACATGGAAGAGAGTGTGCAGGAGCTGCTTCGGGATGCTGCAGAACGCTTCAAGGGTTGGACCAATGTGCCAGGGCCCCAGCACACAGAGCTGGCTTGTAGGAAGGTGAGCACCCCACTCTTCATCTTGTTGTAGGCTGGGAGAGAGTCCTGGGTCTGCCCCAGAGAGTTGCTCTGTCAACCTTACCAGGCCTGTGCCTGGTACTTGGAAGATGGCAGCCAGCTGCACAAGTGTCTGAAGGAGCCAGAAACCATATGAGGCCAGTGCATCCCTCTGTGGACACCTTCCTGAGTTCTCTTCCACGGTTCTACTTCAGACTCACCGCCACCACGATAGCTCCCTGAAATGCCTGGGTTTCCTTTGGCCCCGAACAGGCAAAGCCCCTTGTGATACCTCCACTCTCTGTTTCTGTTTGTGCTGTCCTGCTATCTGGACTGACTTACCCCCAAGTAAGACCTCTCCCAGGCCACATTTAGTCATGGTCAGAGCTGGAGGTGGCTCCTAACAGTGCCCCTCTGTTAGTAGCCTTGCTGTTTCCGGGATGTTAATCTTGAATGGCATTTTGAGCCAGGTATTTTCTGTGATAGAATGATCATGACTGACTTTCACCATGGGCTTAAGATAGAGAGCTGGCAAAGAATATGGCACATGCAAAATCCTTTGATGGCAAATCCATTCAGGATAATCACCCCCTCTTTTCCTGCATCCAGAAATGTCACATGTTGTTCCCATTATCATAGGCCCAGTAAGCATCTAAATGCGTGGGATCCATCGTTGCCTTTTGCTCTAGAGCAGGCTGAAGAGCAGATATGTGAGAAGGACAGAGAAACAGGGGTGTCTGCCTGTTTATCTGAATCTAGAGCTTGTCATCAGAGAGGCCTAGTAGCTAGGGAGTTCTAGGCTCGTTAGCCTGAGGCCTGGCCTGGCATGAATTTGGAGTGCCCTCCCCTTGCCAGTGTTCCTAACCTCATCCCTTTTGGCTTGTAGGCACCAGACGGGCACCCCCTGAGGATGTGGAAGGCATCCACAGAAGTGGCTGCCCCTCCAGCTGTGGTTCTGCATCGTGTGCTGAGGGAGCGGGCCCTGTGGGATGAGGACCTACTGCGGGCCCAGGTGCTGGAAGCCCTGATGCCAGGGGTGGAGCTGTACCACTATGTCACTGACAGCATGGCACCCCATCCTTGCCGTGACTTTGTGGTGCTCAGGTGAGGGGCTACTGTTACCACCCTGCTGTGCTTCGGGGACCAGAAAGGTGGGGCAGGAGCCAGCAGCAAGGATCTGAACATGGGGTCTGGCTGTCCGTGTTCCAGGATGTGGCGCTCAGACCTGCCTCGTGGTGGATGCCTCCTTGTCTCCCAGTCCCTGGATCCTGAGCAACCCGTGCCAGAGTCTGGAGTGCGGGCCCTCATGCTTACTTCCCAGTACCTCATGGAGCCCTGTGGCCTTGGCCGCTCTCGCCTCACTCATATCTGTCGTGCTGACCTCAGGTACCAGACTTGGGCTGCTTGCCTCACACTCTTGGCCCTGAGTCCATCCCTTGCCTCTGCCCTATGTCAGTGAGCCCCATTGTGGAAGAGAGTTCCTTTCTTCTTTCTCCCTGACAAAGGCCCCAGTGGAAACCCAATTTCTCATATCTGCCTACCTCTTCCTCCCCAGGGGCCGTTCTCCTGACTGGTACAACAAAGTCTTTGGGCACTTGTGTGCCATGGAAGTGGCAAAGATCCGGGACTCTTTCCCCACACTTCAGGCAGCTGGCCCTGAAACCAAGTTGTGAGCCTTAGACTGGTGTTGCCTAGGCCTCTGCTACCAAAGAAACGAATGGGAAGAAGAACGGAGACAGCCCTAGGGACAGAGCCAGGCTCAGGTGGCCAGCTGCCTGTCAGATTACATCCTAATGCTAGTCTGCACATGCACAAGGGAACAGAGTGTATCTCCACCCACCTTCACCCCCATACTGCATTCTGTTCTCACAAAAGAAGAGAATCTTCTTAGTGGCAAGAAGACCGCTGCTGCCCACCTGACCAAGGAGATATACCCTACTGTATCTCGATCTCCAGCAGCTGACAAGGGGAAGAAGGTGGAGAGCATTGTGCAGCCTGGGCTCTCTGCATACCAAGAAGCCAAGCCATCTTGCTTGCTGCTAGGGTTCTTTTGAGTTTGGATATGAGGTTCTGATACTGCCTTTGGGGCCAACATTGACCCTGAATACAGGTCTGGAGCAATGGCTGGGGTACAGCACAGGAAAGCACCAATGATCACAATCCATTTTATTTCTGTAAACATGATGCTGACTTTTATGAGGCAGGTTGAGGATGGCCCTATGGGCTCATACTAGGTAGGTAACATGACGAATTGGGATAGCTTGGGATATAAGGGTGGAGAACCTTTCTTTCTCAATCCCCAAGACACCAATTAACCATACTCCCTTGCTTTGGTCCACACTTGCTTTGTTACTCCCTAGAGTTGTGGGCAGCCATTGGCCACTCATGGCCATAGCTACAGGTAAATTAGGTCATTCCCACGACACAGGCCAGGCCAAAGCTGATAGTGGCAGCAAGATGTACAGATGTATCTTCATGCTTTTTGCCCATGGTGGGTGGTCTATAAAAACTATACTGACCTAAATCAAACACCCTGAACAAACACACAGGGCTTCCCTTAGCCACCCAGGCCCTGATTCCAGCCCAATCTATCCCACCCAGTGGCTATGTTTGTTCTGATAGAAATCTAGCAACCATTCGGAGGACAAGTGGTGCTTTCTTTGTCTTTGGCTAAGTAAACTGGATTGTGGTGGGTTTCAGCTATCATTGTAATGTTTATCTTGTTTTTCTCTGTACCTATAAATACTGTACAGCCAGAATATATATGTGTATATGTATATATATACATATGTATATATCAATACATATACACACATATCTGCATGCACACACAACAACTCCCTCTTGAGTACATTATAATCCCTGGGTGGGAGCAGGATCTGGAGGGCCTGGGCTACGACACTTCTGTTCCAATGAGAGAGGAGATGTGAAGAGCAGGCCACAGCAGTTCCCTCTGCAGAACAATAAAGCATGACTGGAGATGCGCACAGCCTCTGTGGATGTCTTTTTGCTGAGACAATGGGCTGGGCCTGGGGTTGCAACCATACCCATAGGTCACAGATTGTGAGCATTTTCCTTGCATTCTGCTGATACCAACACATGGTGTCAGGACTTGGGATAACACCACGGGAGAAAGGGAAAACCTCTTGTCTTGGGAAGAGGATTGGGAAGGCAGGCAGGCTTCTGGAGAAGCCCAGGCTCAGACACAAACTTCAAATTCCTATGCCTAGGCCAGGGTCCTGGATTTGAGTACCAGCCTGCACCATGACCTCAGGAGTCCATAATATCTCTAAAGAGGAGTGTTCCGGGCTCAGGTCTCCTTTCCACTCCTATGCAGCTCGGGCAAAGCAAAAGCAGATGGGATGCAGTCCTCAGAGGCTTGGGAAGGGGTCCTGTGCCACATACGTAACACTTTAAAAGAGGGCTGGGTGCCTTGAGGCTGCAAAGCATTGGGGTGTCTAAGCCACATTCTGTTTGAATTTCCCAAAGGAAAGACCTTGCATTTGCCATTTTGTTGTGGCCATAAAACTTTTAAGCTGTGGGCTATGGGCCTGGACCCTCAGAGCTGCTGTCATTTGGGGCACTCTGTGGGGGGGGGCTCTTTTCCACCCTACTTCTGCTACTAGCAGGGGATGCCAAAAAATCAAAGGTGCCCAGGGCTGCTGCTGAGGGTCCAGGAGACGGTGGGATTAGTCTAAGAGGTTGTTTCAAGATTAAGGGGCATGCAGTTGTTTCAGGGGTGAAGCCTCAGGACTGGGATTTTCATGGCCTGAATGCTGGTAGACAAAGAAGAGTGTGTTGGTTTCCTTAAGACCGATGGGAGTTTTGTAGTTCATGGTATTCCATATGTAGTAGAAGTTTTTCTCCAGCTTCCAAATTTGATCCTCCCTGAGTCAATATCACTTCAAAAGGAAAAATGAAAGCAAGATATGTGAATTCCATTCAAATCAATAGAAGTGCTCAGATTACTCTTTCCTCTCCAAATGAAATCTTCAGGTCCACCTTCTTAATTTTATCTTTTATTTATTTATTTATTTATTTTGTTTTTTTTTTTTTCAAGACAGGGTTTCTCTGTTTATCAACCCTCGATGTCCTGGAACTCATTCTGTAGACCAGGCTGACACTGAACTCTCAGAGATCTGCCTGCCTCTGCCTCCCGAGTGCTGGGATCAAAGGTGTGCACCACCATACCCGGCCAGCCTTCATACTTTATTAGGACTGAATCATAGGGCTGGACAGACTCTCTGATGAAGCCAATAGTTATGATGATGGTTTTTCATTATTGATATTTGTACTTCTGCCAAAAGTGGTCAACACAAGTAATCCTGACATGAGACAGGAGACAGAGCGGTGAACGTTTATGTTCAATTCCAACATGAATTTCTGGGTTCTAAGTTCAAGACAAGACTCTTCCCAAACCTGGCAAATCTAGAAACATTAGCAGCAGAAGTAAAACAGGCAAGTGGGGGCAATCCAAAAGGAAGTAGTCAGGGTCACATCTGCCATCGTAGAAACAAGACAACACCGTGTGGCATCCAAGTTTTGATGCAAAATGGTGTGGAGCAACTATGGTAAACCAAGTCATCCCTAGAGTTGACGCTATACAACTGTTGTCTATGTGAACTTCTTAACACATGTCCTATACATGGCACACAAGAAAATCCGGCTTTTATCCTCCCTCTCTATGAGATCAATACTGATGTCACTGAAATAACATTACCAAAATATATGAAGTACTACTTACTATACATTGTGTATATTAAAAAACTGTCAATCTAGAAAGGAAAATAAAGCTAACTTCTAAGGACAGGTCTAAAGAAATTAGTCGTGCATCTTAGACATATGAGCAAGGCAAGGGAATTTTGCAAGCACCATAATGTGCTTAGGCTAGTCAGTGGGAGCTATGACATCATTCAAGGAGAGAATCTGATGAGATGGCCAATCAGTATGTAGCCTATTCCTGAGATAAATGCTTGTTAAATGGCACACCACTGTGTAGGCTTCGGAGTCCTGTAGCATTTACATTTACCCAGGAGTACTATTAGCTGGCATACGAAAGTCCTGCTGCCTGTCAGAATTCATCTTCATCAGAGCTCCAGTAGGGATCTCTGAATCATGCTTTGTCACACAGCTGGCTCCCTGAGTGTTCAGGTGGGAGTTCTTTGACCCGCATCACAACCAGCCACAACCAAAACAGACCAGGGTCCCCATCAAGTCTTCTCTATAACCTTCTTCATTGTCTTCTCTTTCTGTGTATAAAAGCATGTCTTTGGTCTTTCCTCATCAGTGAAACATGGGACTTTGGAAGTAAGGCAGGCAGGCAGAAAAATCAGTCAGCCTCTGGCTTTTGTGGGCACAAGAAGGTAGCTTTGGGCTGGGAGGCAGCATAAACAGGAATGGATTTCCAGAACACAGTGTGCCTTATCAGGCCATGAGACAGATAAGGAGGAGAAGGCAGGCTCCTGGAAGGACCAGACAATCCACCAGCACTCTCTATGTGGCCTCTGATGCCCCGAGCTGGCTGCCAGGGTAGAGGGAGTCCCAGGCAGGCCCTGATGCTTCAGCAGAGCAGGGGTGGTGAAAAACCTGGGAGCTCGGGTGCAGTTTCACATCGACACCCCTCCCTCTGTGGCTTGAGGCCTTCTTTGTGGGTAGTCATGGGCCAAGTAACCCAGCTAGCTGTGGTCCAGCTGCTTAGCCAGTCAGTCTCACGCCCAAGTGTGGGCTTCCAGAGACGCTCATATTTACTAGGCACCCACGCTTTTGATAGGACCTGTGACCACAGGGAGCACTGAAGCTAAGAACGTGCATTTCTGGCAAGCTCCAGACTGGTGCCAGGCTGCTGGCTCTCCCGTGCTCCTTTGGTGCCCTCTGATCCAAGAGTCCTGGAGGTTCATGCTAATGGCACTAGTTCCTATGAAAGTGAATCTAAAGGTGGTGACTGAACTCCCTCTCAGGCCCATGCGCAGCCTCTTAGGGCCAGCGGTGGGAGATGGAAACCTCCACATCGTCACCCAGTTCTAGACACGTGACTTATTATCTAACCCTCAGAGCCTGTGAACTCTCCTCTGCACACGGAGAGGACACGGCCACATGCACAGGTCATAGCGGTCAGCTGCTCACCCAGCGCCCACCAGTGTTCTGTCCCTTGCTGTCGGTTTGTCCTCCTGATGCTACCTCAGGTCTTCCTTTGTTACTCGGCTTAGGTTGTGAGCTGAACTGTAGCGGGAAGGACTTTAGAAGAGGAGGAATGGGTGCCTGTTCTGGGTCCCCTAGTGTCGCCCCAAACTGTATCACCCTTCACCCACCCACCCTCCTTGGGTGGTCTTCATTGACAGTCGTTTTACCAAGTTCATTCATTCCCTTCTAGGAAAACTGCATGAGCTTTCAAGTAAAATTCTTCTAGGATTCTGGCAGGTAGCCTGGGAGGGTAAGTGCTGGCAAGGGACCAGACTGCCAGAGAGGGCATTTCCACCAAGGGGGACAGAGCTTACGCCTTTCCCAGCTCTCATGCCTAGGTGGGAACATGGGTGCAGAGCCTTAGAGCCACAGCTTTGAGGGTTCTCGGGGAATCTAGACATCCAGTCGTTGACATGAAATCTACCTGTTAGTAAATGGTTCAGTGAGCTAGATGAGAAATTCAAGTTCAGGGTAACAGCTAGTCATTCACGCAAGCATGCTTGCACGGAGGCATGCACGCCCCCCAGGTTGCATACTCAGTTGCTGGACCACTGTTGCAAAATGGCGTGGCTGACACAAAAAAGAGGACTTGCTTCCTGGGCTGCCCCTGCAGCTGCCCCCGTGATAGAAGCAGCTGGAGTAAGCAGGGCTCTGAGAGCTGGGCTGCTGAGTGGAGAGGAAGCTGCAGCCTGGAGCCAGCTAGGCTTGGTATAGTCCACAAGAGGGCAGTGGTACTCCACGGGGAATGCGGCCCACAGGAGCCAGGAAGCTGCTGGAAGTAAAGCCCACCCTCCAGTTACTGCCTCCTAGACATTTCAGGGTTCTCTGGTCTCTAGGCCTTACCCTTCCCAACTTGATCCCAACCTTGTTCCTTCCCCCTTCCCACTCAGTTCTCCCCAAGCCCTTAAAATAAAGAGGCCTCCTTTCATGGGGGCCAGTAACTGCTCCAACAAATATTTACTGAGTGTTTAATATGTGACAGCCGCTATTGTCATGACCATGTATAGACCAGGGACCGATGAACCCTGTACTTGCTGAACAAGCATTCTACACGAGGAACAAATATAGTAAGTCATCAAAACAGTGAGTGCTTGAAAGTGACCAGTTCTTTGGCCAAGAGTAAAGCGTGAAAGAGGCAGGCAGCAGAGAGTGTATTGTGCTTCCACTGATTCATCCATCTGTCCATCCATCCATCCATCCATCCTTCATCCATCTACCCACCCATGCACTCAATCTTCCTCCCACCCCACCAGCCATCCATTAAACGATACAATAAACCATCTGTCTCTCCATCCATCCATCTACCTACCTGTGCTGGCTAGTTTTCTGTCAAATTGACACAAGCTAGAGGTATCTGAAAGGAGGTCACCTCGATTGAGAAAATTCCCTCATAATATCCAGCTGTAAGGCATTTTCTTAATTAGAGAGTTAATGGGGATAGCCCAGCACATTGTGCATTGTACCATCCCTGGTGGTGGTCCTGGGGAGTATAAGAAAGCAGGCCAAGCAAGTCATAATGAACAAATCAGTAAGCAGCACTCCTCTATGGCCTCTGCATCAACTTCTGCCTCCTGGTTCCTGACCAGTTTGAGCTACTTTCCTGACTTCTGTAATGTGCAGAAGCAGAAGCCAAATAAATCCTTTCCTCCCCGACTTGCTTTTTAGTCATGGTGTTTCAGCACAGCAATAGAAATCCTAAGACATTACCCATTCAATCATCGTCCATCTATCCATTCCTCTATCCATCCATCTATCCATTCCTCTATCCAACCATCCATCCATCCATCCATCCATCCACCCACACACCCACCAATTCAGTTGTTCATTTATCTACTCTGCTTTCTCTTCTACCCATTTCTACCTGCGCCACTTCTGCTTCAATCTGTTAGATGTTTAGAGCTGTCTCGGGCATTTCTGTCCTCTGACCATCATTTCCTCTTCTTTCTGCCAACTGACCACCAAGCTGCCATTTGGGACCGCACAATGTAGCCCTCCCTGCCCACCACATTCCTCTATTTCCTTTTCTTCTCTTCACTTGCCATGTAGTAGGCACAGGTGGAGGTAGGGTTTGTATTGAAGTCAGAGGATCCAGTGCTCAAGGCTCAGCTTGGTCACTTTATAGCTATGGGACTCTGGGAAAATTATCCTTTCAGTGACTCAGTTTCCCCAGACATTGGGGAAGTTTCACAAGTAAGCTAAACAGTGTGTTGTGTTTTTGCATAATGCTATCAGCCTGTCCACAGCTAACTATACGTTTAAATATATTTTTATATGTTAATTTGTGCCTATTATAGTTTTTTGACAAGGTCCTATATATCTTAGGTTTGCTTTGAACTGTGTATAAGATGACCTTTAATATCGGATTATTCTGCTTTCATCTTCCTGATGCTATGATTACAAACATATAGAATACTATACCTGGCTTTATGTGGTGCAGGGGATCAAACCCAGACTCTAGAGCACATTAGGCAAGCACTCTACCATCCAAATCCTAATGGAAATCAAGAGGTTACTGAATCTTAAGACCTCTTCAAACTTCACCCCTCTGGTAACACTCAGCTCAAACATGTCAACACCTTGAAGTCATCCTTTAAGCTTCAGAAAATGGGATTACTCCTTTCTCCGAATAACCATAGCAATCTTCATCTTTATCCAGGTCTCCACCTTCCTTGTGTCCTTATTCCCTCTTAGGATTCTTGAGGTACCAGTCATTTGATCACATATACTTAATCATATTAACATTTAACATTCGCTGGCATTCAATACATTCACATTGCAACTAATCTCTCTCTTTAGTTTCAAAACCTTTTCTTTCCTTTTTGTGTGAAAAAGTAAAAAAAAAATAAACAAACAAAAACAAACGAAAAATACACCCATGTCCTTTAAGCAATCACCATACATATCCTTTTCAATGGCAATCATTTAAGCACTTTCTATATCTAGGATTTGCCTGTTCTAGGTATTTCATATAAATCAATCAAACAATATTGTTTGATTACTTTTTTAAAGTTGGTTTCTTTTACTCTTTGTTCTTTGGGGGCCCGTCACCCAGCTCCCAAATAAATACACCTATGAATACCTAGCCTTAACTTGGTTTGTTTCCAGTCAGCTTTATCCACTCTACCTTTTCTCTGAGCTTTTATCCTTCTCTATATGTCTTTCTTCCCTTCTTATTCCATGTGAGGCTGCGTGGCTGCGTGGGTGGCCCCTGGCATCCTCATCTCCTTTTCCTTTTTTCACTCTTCCTCTTCTTCTTTTCTCCTATTTATTCTTTCTGCCAGGCAGCCCCGCCTATCCCTCTCCTGCCTACCTATTAGCTATTCAGCTCTTTTTTTTTTTTTTTGTTTTTTTGAGACAGGGTTTCTAGAGCCTGTCCTGGAACTAGCTCTTGTAGACCAGGCTGGCCGCTATTCAGCTCTTTACTAAACCAATCAAGTGTTTTAGGCAGGCAAAGTAACACAGCTTCACAGAGTTAAACAAATGCAACATAAAAGATGCAACACATGGTTGTAGCATTAGACAAATATATTCCACAGCAAAAACAAATATAGCACATCTTTAGCTAATATTCCACAGAAAATGTGAGATTGTTAGTCCTCTTTCACTGAGATTAATGTTTTTGTGCTCCACCCAAATGATAACATGTATTTATTTATGTATTAATTTATTTCTGCATTCTGTCTCTTTTTTGTGAATAATGCCACTATACACACTTGTGACCTGATATTTGAGTGTCTGCTTTAAGTTTTTAACCCAGAAGTAAAGATCTGTGTTAAAACACAAATAATCTGTGTTTAACAGTTTAAGTAACCACCAAGGTGTTTTCTGCAGTGGCTACACCATTTTACATTCTCAAATCTCCTATTTCTCCGCATTCCCCATTTTTATAGTCATCAGAGCAGGTATGAACTTGTACCTCCTTATGCTTTTGAGTGTCTTCTTAATGATTAATTATGTTGAACATGTTTTCATGTATTTGTTAGCTACTTGTGTATTTTAAGAAATGTCTATGCATGTCATTTGTCTAGTTTTGAATTGTGTTGTTTTGTTGAATTGTAAAATTTCCTCCTTTGTTCTAACCACTGTCTTTATTAGATATATAAAGCATAAATATGTTCCCAATTTGTAGGTTGTTAACCTATGTGATACTGTCCTTTAAAGCACCAAAATTTAAAAGTATAATGAACTCCAATTTATATTTCTTTTCCTTTGGTTGTTCATGCTTTCTAGTTTTAAATGTAAGAGGTTTTAAAATCAGAGCAAGTGTGCTGATAGGTACCTGTAATCCCAGCACTTCAGAGACCGAGGCAGGAAGACAGGTTTTTCTAGGTCAACCTGGGCTATGAAGAAGTCATCCTTTACGCTGGCCAAACTTCTTCCCTTCTGAGACAGAAGTCCCCGTCTCAGATGAAAAGAAAAAATTATTTACCAAATCGGAAATCATGGAAGATTTACTGTTGTTTTCTGCTGATATTTTATTTTTATTAGGTCCAAAGGAAACTCCAATTCTCAAACTCCTAAAGGCAGTCCAAATATCCAGAAAAGGGCTCAACTTAGACTGTAGAAGATTTCTGGTGGAACTTGTGAAGCCAGTTCTTCTCTGCCAAAAGGAGTCCTTTCCCTTATCACAACAACAAATGGCTGCCCTTGGTGCTTATTAGCATACCAAAGTGATGTTGACCTCTGGCTCCTTCAGTAGCACAAGTACCTGTTGGACATTTCCCAGTCCATGACAGCCCTTCCTACCTCGTCTCCTGCCCTAAACTCCCTGCAGCCCACAAGGTTCCCTTATAATCCCCACCCCTTCTCCCTCCCTCCCTCTACCCCTGCTTCTCTTCCTATGTTTTCTCTATTCTTTATCCTCCACAGCTCTCCCCTCTCTCACAGATAGCTGTGTTCACATCCAGTCTGTTGGCCATGTTCCATCTACTTCTTTCTCTCCCTGCTCTGGAATCTTCCAGATAGCTCTGGCTGTACTCTT
Organism: Arvicola amphibius; assembly: GCF_903992535.2. Lineage (NCBI taxonomy): Eukaryota > Metazoa > Chordata > Mammalia > Rodentia > Cricetidae > Arvicola > Arvicola amphibius. Next base: position 57,307,217 of record NC_052065.1, read on the forward strand.
CCTGAAATCCACAATAAAAACCTTCCCACAGAGTGGTCTATGCAACAGCGTGGTCCTGTCATCTGTTTACATAACTTTAAGTTCATTTCTTTTTTTTTTAGAATTTGGAGTGAGGTAGTAATTCTATTTCTTTTTCTGCCTGCGGTCACTGTATTCCTGAAACATTTGCTGAAGAAACACTTATGATTTATTAACACATCGAGTCTAGTTGGGTTTTACATGTGCTAGTCCCATTCTAGCTGTGTGGCCTCAACTGAAGCTTGCCACCTGTTTGAGTCTCTCTCCCTTCATCTGGAGAGAGGAGTGGCCAACAGTGTATCTCCCAGGATTGATGTGAGGATTCTGTAGTGCTTGAGAAACCCGGAAATGGCCCCCTCCGTCTTTTTTTGTTCACCATGAGCATACCAGCTCATTTCTTGTTTCTTGGAAAAACCCAGGAACAAACGCAAGGGACCACTAGCATGATGATTTCTTGTATTTCTGTCTGTGACTCCCTCCCTCCTGGAGTTAAGGGAGTAAGTTAGGCGTACAGGCTACATGCTGTCCCCTCCCTATGGGTTAGAGGGATTGTCAGCAGCGAAAAAGAGTTGTCTCCTCACAGAAACAAGCCTTTCAGGTTGAGCTGACGCTTCATTTAGACTTTGATGTGCCAGACTAAGGTGCTTTTCAGAGTAAATGCTGGAAGTCTGGAGGGCCAAGAGCGCTGTCAATTATCATCTTCCCAGCTCATGCACTACTGAACCTTTTTACAACTTGAAGGTTTTTTCAGTGAGATGCCCAGCAGATAAAGGCACTTTCCAGACAAGCCTGAAATCTTAGGTTGGCTCCCCCGCATGCAGTAAAAGTGGAAGGAGAGCACCGACTCCACAAAGCTGGCTTCCGACCTCTATGTGCCTCCAATAATGCACATGCAGACAAAGTAAGAATTAAAATGATTTTTTGAAAAAAAATGGACTTGATGGCTCGGATTGTTGGAAGTGTGTGTGTGTGTGAAGGAAGGAACCTAAACCAGCTGCTAGAGTTAGTTACCCTATTATATACCTGGTTATCTGTGTTTATTGTGAGTTATTCACAGTGTCCAAGATATCGAACAAGCCAAGATGTGTGTGTGAGGGGGAGGGTGAGAAAGAGGGAGGGGGAGAGAACTTTATTCAGCTCTAAAGAATAGAATTATGTCACTTTACAGGTAAAATAGATGGGACTAGAGATCCTAATATAAAGAAAACACTGCAGACTTGGGAAGACAGATGTCTCGTGTTTTCTTTGATATGAGAATCTAAATCATAAAAGGAATAGTGAAAATACAATGGATACTATTTGGGAGGAGGAAGGGAGGAAGAAGATCAGTGGGAAGGGGTGCGGACAGTAATGAGGGGTGATATGATCAGAGTACATGTATGAAAGTGTCACAATGAATCCCATGAGCTTTTACAATTAGCATAGGCTAAAAAAAACCTGGTGGTTCTAGAAAGGGGCAGTGATGTAGGCAAACGCATGGTACTTAGCAAGTGGGAAATACGAATGGAGATGAGTTGACTCTAAGCCTCATGCAGCCTTCCCTTCAACACTGCCTTCTCCGAGAGGCTTTCCCATCTCAGCTGCTGGTGCTGCTGCTGCAGCAGCAGCAGTCTCTATGTCTGGGAATTTAGGGGAGTAACTCTTATCCCTGTCTGAAAATTGGACTTGCTTGGAACTTCTTCCCTCTCTCTCTCCTTTCCTTCCTTCCTTCCTTCCTCCCCCTCCCCCTCCCTCCCTCCCTCCCTCCCTTCCTTCCTTCCTCCCTCTCTCCTTCCCTCCTTCCCCCTGTCCCTTCCTTTCTTCCTTCCTCTCTTCATTGCGTTTCTAAGACAAGACCTCAATATGCAGTTCAAGCTGGCCCTGAATGCAAGATGCTCCTGTTTCAACTTCTCCAATGATGGATGAATCCTTTTTAATATAGATGTCTGGGTGTCACCCCCAGAGACTGAGGTCATTGGACACATGGAGGTTTCAGAGCTCCCAGGGTGATTCTGATATGGTGTCAGGCTTAAGGACCACTCATCCAGCGTTTTCCTGACATTGCTGATGGTTGCAATTACCTGGGCTCTGCCTCATGCCCACCAGCCCCCTAACTTGGAGAGCTGTATATTTGCTAAGCATCCGGAGGGATGTTGAGATCAAAGGCTTTTCTCATATGCATCTTCTGTCAGTTTCACCATAACCTGGGAGGAAACAGGTCAGAGCTTAGCAGTTGCATTTGTCAGCTAAAGCTCTGGAAGTCTAGCAATTTATCCACAGATATCCAATGAGTGCAAGAGCTAGGGCCAGAATCCAAAGCGCCTGACTCTGACACACCACATGTCCTAAGCGAGTCTTCACTGTCTCGGCACTGGAAAACAACATTGTATTTTTCCCCCTCAATCTTGCAAGCTGCATCTCAGAGAAATGCTGACCTTCAAGGAAAGCCTGTGATTCTTTCATCCTCCCTGATCCTCACCAAGCTGCAAAGGTCAGAAGGCCCATGCCGTCTGGGACCAATGGGGATCGTGGGGAATCTTACCTACCCATTCTTTATCATCGGCTAACCCAGCCACTCTAGGAGCTTCTGGTGGCCACTCTGTTCCATGCTGACCAACACATTGAACTCCTGGCTTTAAAACCTCAGTCCCTTAGTTGTTCCCGGGCTCTGGACCTATGGACTGAAAAATGGATCCCTATTCTCTCTCCCATAAATGAGCTCCTCCAGTCTCTCTCCAGAAGCTCTCAGCAGTGACATAGTTGAGCTGTGAGGGTCCATATACTTATTCCAGTGTATTCTAGTGTGTGTGGGAAAGTAGTTTTGGATGGGATTAATATGTATTAGTAAACTGAGTAATGGACTAGCCTCATTCAACCAGGAGAAAGCCTGACCAACCAGCAGGCCCCTGAGACAAGGAGAATGCTTCCAGCTAGACTGTGAAGCTGGCCATTAGTCTTCTCCAGCCTTTGAACGTGAACAGAAATGTGAGTTTTTCTTGGGTATTGAGTCAGCTGGCTCTTCTAGGTCTCAGTCCTTTGCCCTAGGACCGGAACTCACCTAGCCTAGGCTTCCAGACGGCAGCTACAGAACTGGAGTCCGCACAGTCTCTCATGACACAAGCCAGTCCCTCCTAACAAATCCTCTGCTTCCTGTTGGCTTGTCCTATGTGTTCTGTTATTCTGAAGCTCCCGGGGCATATGCCAAACCACCCGTTTCCTCCAAGACCTAAGACCTTTGCTGAATTAGCAGTTTCAGGATTTAGAATCAGGGGATCAGATTCTGGTTCTATCACTACCTTGCTCTGCTGCCTCTGGCTTCAGGAGATAAGTCTATAAAGATAAAATCAACAGCACCTGACCTCCTATCCTGCTGGACAATTGCAGGCAGCCATGTGACAATGACGCACTCATAGCAAATAGAAATTTCCACCTCTCTACCCGCACCTTTCCATCAAAAGACAGAACCCTCCCCCCCACACACACCTTTTTCTTTCTTTTTATTTCCTGGCAGAGCAGAAAGCAGTCTTGAAGCTGGAGGGGCTCTGGAAAGCTTTCCTCCTGTCTTAGTGGGCAGCTGTGGGCTGGGGCTTTTGTCCTCAGGGTCTTAGTTTCCTGTGATTATAATAAGGAGAGCGGCTCAACCGAACTGGAACACAGAATCAGAGATAATCGCCTCCCAGAGACTTGAGCCTAGATGGCTTCAAGCTCCAACTCCCAGGAGTGGTTGAACTTTGAGTCTGGCAGGTGGTTCTGACCCTATTAGTCAAATCAAATCTACCTAGCACCATCACCCCTTTCGAGAACAGTTATGAATGTACCTGGCAGTTCAGCTGTTTGACTCATAACCCTGTGCATGGAAAGTATTTCTAGATAGCTTGCTTACCTTTTGCAGGGCTACCATTGTCTTCTAATTGTCAAGACTTCTTTCGTGGATGTTCCTTACTAAAGAGAGACCATCGGTTAAGCATACAACAAGGTTGTTTGTGGGTCCTCCTTAACGTCTTCTCCTTTTGGTCTTCTGCCCTTTGTAAAATACCAAAGTGTATGATGTCTTCAATAATAGGGTCTTATAATATAGTACTATTGAGCAACTAAAAGGAATGACAATAATTTGTATTGTTTGGGGGGACCTCAATGACCAACACCTCATGAGGAGGTGTCATAGTATAAACCATGCCAGATCCCCCAGCTCTTACCTTTAAGCTACCCCATCTAGGGGTCCTCACAGAGATCTCATTTTCCATTCTGTGTTTACTTAACCTCCCCATCTCTCCTCAAGGCCCCACAAGAGGAGCCTGACTTAATTTGTATTGGAAATGAGGGTGGCAGTGAGGAATGCTTCCCAGATGTGCAATTGATCACATGGACGCTTTGGTTAAGACATTAGGATGAATTTCCTGACAGCGAGAGCTGTAAAAGACAAATAGAGAGGGCCAATCTGCCTGAGGAGGGGGGTGTCTCCTCTCTGTGTCTCTGTCTCTGTCTCTCTCGTTTACTCTCTCGTTTTCTCTCTCTCTGTGTGTGTGTGTCTCTCTCTCTCTGTCTCTCTCTCTCTCTGTCTCCTTTTTTTGTAGGAGCTCATCAATCAGAGGTACAGCAAATGTCTTCAGATATGGCCCACTGGTAATCACCAGTAGGGGCAGGGAGGAGACCTGAGAGGCGTCTTTTGACTTCTGCGTCTTTGCTATCCTGTGGCCTCACAAAACTAGGCTTTTCCCACTCTGGATGCAACATTGGGGACTCATGACTATTTCATCCAGTGCCTCAGAACTATCCCTCAGGTTTCAGACAATATGAAGTTCTGTGAGTACCTGGCTCCTGTATGGTTCACGGGCTGTAGCAGACAGCTGAAGAGGCGTTACCCAATATCTCCGAAGAGATGAAACTGAAAAGGCCAATGGTCAATCAAGAGTTGAAAAGTACCTTCAGTAAGTAGTCAGGGGCAGTGTTACACTCCCCCAAGAACGAGCAAAGGTTCCAGCTGGACCAGTACAATGCCTCTGTGTGTATCAAGATGCAGAGAAGACTCATTTCCCCAACTGCAGGGCAACTTGGCCTGTGGGTGCTTCTGAGTACCTGTGAAGGAGAGAGGCTGGAGGGGGGTCTTGAGCTCAGAGAAACATGTACCCTCCCCACATATCTGGTCAGCCTATTCTTAGGAAGAAGAGAATACCCGCCCCAATCCCCAGGCCCCATATTCCTGTTTAGAAGGCAGGTCGTTATCATTACTCATGGCAGTCTGGGGACTGCTGTCCCCAGTCCTGCTCTTGCTCCAGCAGTCAACACTCTGCAGAGCTGAGTACAGAGCCAAGCCTCCTACCCCAGTAGGTTACCTTTTTCCCTATAGGACAAGGATCCAAGGAAAGAAAGCCCCTGCACCAGGTATGCAGAGCAGGGCCACAGGGTCTATTACCTTGCCACATATATGTCCCTTTGTTCCTATTCGTGACACTGATGACACTTTGATTCAATTCTGGATGAGGGCTACAGAGTGGCGAGTGGCTGGGCCCCCAAGTTGCCGCACTAGCTCTCCTTCCTGCATCTGGGTTCTAAGCATAGTCAGCCCCAGCACCGTCTAGGCAGGCAGGTCTTCCTGCTGCATGTGATGCCCTAAGAGCTGCACCACTGCCTTTATAGCAGGACTCCTGTGCCCTCCTCTCAGCGGGACTCCAGCAGAGGGCGAGTCTTTACAGCTCCCGCGAGCCAAGGTCACTCCTCCAGTCAACCAGACGGTGAAGGTGAATGGGCCTGTGTGTCCATGCGTGCCTCAGTGCCAGGGGGTTCTCTGGGATGCTGTGTGAACACATGTTGGTGTGGCATGCCTTGCACGAGCATACTCCAGCACGCTGTCACACCAAGATCTCTTTGGGGACCATGCTGCCGTCAACACTGAACCTTTGCCAGATGGCCTTATTTTTATTGTCAGGTGCTGTGCTCTTCTGGCAGCCCCAAACAGGCCTATGGATTCCTCAGTCCCTCTATCAAGCCCTATGAGGGCGAAGGTCAGCCACAGAGTGAGGTTAAGTGGCGAGCTGGAAATGTCCTTTTCAAATCGTGCTGGATAATAATGCTCGTTTTGAAGCTGAAACTTTAATGGTTTAATTTTAAGCCTTATAAAAAAATCTCTTTGTGTGAAAGCCATCTCATCAAAGCCGTCAGAACACAATGTTCCTTGTGTCTAAATGGATGCATCAAAGCAGTCAGGTCAAAATGCCATGTGCTCTCTCTCTCTCTCTCTCTCTCTCTCTCTCTCTCTCTCTCTCTCTCTCTCTCTCTTTGTGTGTGTGTGTGTGTTACTGCATGTGCCTGCTTCCAAGCATATTAGGGAACCACAGAGTCCTTTTTATGAACATTTGGAACAGCCCAGATCTCTGTTGTACGCCTGTGGGATTTTGTTCAGCTTACACCGAGTATGTGTGTGGAGAGAGCTATGTGCCAGCCTTGCCTATAGAAATAGCCTGGCGGAGGGGTGTCGCCCTATAACTTGACTCTACACTTCATTGTGGCAAGGAAAGGAGGCTAATGCACTGGAACAAGAGTTGCTATTTGCCTTTCACTCAAGTCCAGACACATCTTCGCAGTTCATCATTTCAGGGCCGTCATGCAACCAGCCAGGCTTTCCAGCAAATTCCCTCTAATGGGAAGCCATCAAATGCTTCATAAAAGAGAATGCTTGAAGCCCCATTAGGAAGAAATTAATTGTCGACTGTGGGTTTCATGGGACCCCCATCCTTTTAAGGTTTCAGGTTGGAAAAAGGCCAAAAACACAGCCCCACCGCCATGCTACCACACAGTTGTCTTAGGCAGCCTGGAAGGGGTCAAGTGAGGAGACTGGAATGGGACTGGGACTAAGCCCGGGGTGGCACAAAGCTCTGGGAGCAACCAACCAATATCTGATTTGACTTAAGGCACACTCCTCAAAATGGAACCCATACGCGACACTACTTGGGTGACCGAGAACCTGAGACTAGATAGCCTAGGGACCTAGGGTAAAACCAAATACAGCTGTTCTTAAAAAAAGCAAAACAAAAGCAAAAAACATAGCAATAAAATGACTCCTGATGATAGTCTGCTGTAATCAGAGACCAGTGCCTGATTCAACCGTCAACAGAGAGGCTTCCTCCTGCAGCAGACGGGAGCAAAAACAGAGACCACAGCCAGACGTTGTGCAGAAAGTGAGAGACCTTGGACCACTCAGCCCTAAATGGGATGATGTCTTATTCAAATCCCTCCCCTCGGAGCTTAGGAAATTCCACAGAAGAAGAGGCGAAAAGAGTAAGAGCCAAAGGGGATGGATGACACCAAGAAAATCAGGCCCTCTAAATCAAATTGACCAAAGTTCATATGAACTCACTGGGGCAGCAGGCACAGAGCCTGCACGGGTCTGCACCAGGTCCTCTGCGTATATATTATGACTCCCAGTTAGTGTTTCTATGGGATTCCTGAGTGTATGAACGAGTAGGTCTCTGCTTCTTGTGCCTTCTCTTGGGCTGATTTCCTTCTGTTTGTTTTGTCCAATTCTGATGTGTTGGTTTTTGCTTTGTCTTATTTATTTTAATTTATTATTATCCCTTAGGAGCTTGTTTATTTTCTAATGAGAAACAGAAAAGAGCGCATCCTGCTGGGAGGAGAGGTGGGGAGGAACTGGGAGGCACACAGAAAGGGGAAACCATAATCAGGACTATTATTTGAGGAAAAAATTCTATTTTCAATAAGAGAAAAAAATAATTTTAAAACTTTCTCAGCACATTATTCAAATTATGGATTATAAAGTTTCTCATAAACTTTCATAAAGTGCTAATAGCAATAATATAAATAATTTTTTTCAAAAAAAGAGAAAAGGACTTAGCAAGTATCTGTGTTATTATAACAAAATAGCACAGAGTGAATAATTCACAAGTAATAGAAATTTATTTCTCACATTTCTGAAGGTTTGGGAGTTCAAGGACAAGGCATAAGCAGGGTCGGTCCGTGGCTGGTGAGAACTGATCTCTACTTCCTAGAAAGCACCTACTTGCTTCATCCTCCAGACTCATGTTCTCAAGTAACAGAAAGGATGGAGAGGCAAAAGAGCATGCCTTACATATTCAACTCCCACCCCTTTTTATAAAGACCTGTTCTGTCATGGGGATAGGGCCCTTAAACTCAAGGGTATCGCCTCTTAGCATTCTCGCACTGAGGATGAAGTTTCAGCCTGAATTCTGGAGGGAACATTGCCCGTTCAATCTACAGCAGTGAGCAATGGGGTTACAGGTATTTGATGCTGGATGGCTATGTGGGTGCTGGGATCTAAATTCTGGTCCTCATGATTGCACAGCAAGTGCTTTTAACTGCTGAGCCATCTCCCCGGGCCCTTTAGACTGCTTTGGTTAGTATGAATAATTTAACAGCATTGTCTTCCAGTCCTTGGGCAAGGAGTATCTTTCCATTTGTGTCTTCTCTAATTACTTTCATCTGTTTAGCGCAGCTTTCAGTAGGGGGATGTATTTTGGCTTCTTGTTCATTTCCAAATGCTTTGTTATATTTGATGGCACTTTAAATTAGGTTTTCTTTATTTACCTTTTGATAGTTCATTGTTAGTCTACAGAAATAGAACTGAATCCTGTATGTTGACATTTTCTTCTGGAAATTAATTTGTTTATCAGTTCTACTATTTTTTGTTTGAGGGAATTTTTATGTTTTTTTATATATAAGATCACGTCAAGTGTGAGCAGAGGCAATTTTATTTCTTCCTTTACAATTTGAATGTCATTTCTTTTGTTTGCTTACCTAATTGTTCTGGCTATAGCTGCCAGTTGTATGTTGACTGGAAGTCATGAGGGTATGTACCTTTGCCCTGTTCCATAATTTAGAGAAAGTTTTCAGTTTTCACTGAACGTGATGACAGTTGTGGGCTTGTTGTATGTGACCTTTATTATAATGAAGTACATTTTATTCCTAACCTTTTGAGAATATTTTTACCAGTTAAAGAAATTGGATTTTGTCATGAAAAAAAATTATTTAATTTTCGAAATTAAAATATAATTACATCATTTCTTACCTTCCCTTTCCTCTCTCTACCTCCTTCAGAGTCCCCCCACATCCTCTCCAGTTTATGGCCTTTTTTTCTTTGTGATATGTGTGTGTGTCCATAAACATATATGTGTGAATATATAAATACAACTCAATCCATATAATGTTTTTTTTTCAGGACTGAGCAGTTGCTATTGAATAATCAACTGGGGGAGGCCTAGCCCTTAGATAGCTATTTCTCCCATTCTCAGCATTCCTTAGTAACCTGCAGTTTTCTTTTGTGTGTGTGTGTGTAGGGTAGAGGGAACCCTAAACCTCAAGATTTCCCCTTTACATATTAGTATGTCTATTAATGTACTTCTTCAGTTTCGTTGATCTTTTTTTTACTATTGTTTTCCTAACAAGCTTGTATGTGTGCACATGTACAAGCATGCAGGCGTGTGTGTGTATGTGTATGTGTGTGTTGCTGGAAATGAAACCTGGGGCTTAATGCATGATATGTAAATAATCTGCCACAGGTTCCATCCTCAGATTTCTACTGAGTCAGTCGCTGTGGCACAGGCATGTAACTCTAGCTGCTTGGGAGATTGAAACAGAAGAACCACACATTTAAAACCCTGCTGCAGCCTACAACTTAGATTTCAACTTAGTGCACACATGTCTCCATTTTGCTGTTGTTAAAGGACTGGGGAAATAATTCATTTGTAGCATGCTTACCTAGTGTGTGAGAGGTCCTGAGTTCAATTCCAAGCATCACCTAAACTGAGAGAGGGGTGGGTGGTGTGGGAGAATTGTCTGTATTCTGTCAATCATGTTTTAAATAAATGCTGATTGGCCAGACAGGAAGTATAGGCGGGGTGATGAGAACAGGAGAATTCTAGGAAGAGGAAGCTCATTTCCTCCCAGTCCTGCCCAGATCACAGAAGAACCAGGATGTGACCTACCTGGCTGAAAACGGTACTGAGCCATGTGACTAACAGAGATAAGAATAATGGGTTAATATAAGCTACAAGAGCTAATAAGAAGCCTGAGCTAATGGGCCAATCAGTTTTATAACTTATGTAAACTTCTGTGATTTTCTTTGGGACTTTGCTGGCTGTGAGAACAGGGCAGGACAGAAACCCCAACTAGCCTGGCCCTCATGTTACAGGTAGGAAGGAGGGAGGGAGGAAGGGAGGGAAGGAGAGATTATTGCTGCACTACTGCTTTTATTGTATCCTGTAAGTTTGCCACATTTAATTTTCTTTTTCATTTCTTATTTTCCTAATTTCTCCTTTGATTTTTTTCCTTTGGCCTGTTGGTTATTGGAGAGCATGAGGTTAGACCAGCCAGATGGCTCAGCAGCAGAGGCACTTGCTGCCTGATGATGAAAGCCTTAATGATTTGAGCTTGAGCCCCCAATCACACATAAAGTTAGGCGAAAAGAACTGACACCATAAAGCTGTCCCCTGCCTTCCATATGAACACCATCAGCATGTGTGTGTAGGAGGAGGGAGGCTACTTGTTGGTTCCCGACCGCCTGGTTAGCTTACATCCAATAATAATCACACAAAAACTGAATTAATTAAATCACTCACTGCTTGGCCAATTAGCTCTAGCTTCTTATTGGCTAACTGTTACATCTTAATTTAACCCATCTCTATTAATCTGTTTATCACCACGAGGTCATGGTCCACCTGCAAAGTCTCAGCACATCTATCTCTGGTGGCAGATCCATAGCGTCTCTCTGACTCTTTCCTTCTCCCAGCATTCAGTTCTGTCTTCTCCACCTACCTAAGTTCTGCCCTATCAATGGGTCAAGGCAGTTTCTTTATTCATTAACCAATGAAAGCAACACAGAGACAGAAGGACCTCTCACACCATGCATGCCACCCTCTCCCACGGTGAAAGCACATGCACACAAATAATAACTTTAACTTCAAAAAGATTATTCGGTTAGTTGCATGTAATTGAGTTTCCTGGCTTTCCTTCTAAAGTTGATATGTAGTTTCAGTCTATTGTGGTGAAGAAGGAGGAGGAGGAAGAGAAGAAGAAGGAAAAGGAGGAAGAGGAGAAGCAGCAGCAGCAACAGCTATTTGGTATCACTAGTCTTCTTCAACTTGTTAGCAGTTATCTTTTGATGTACCGTGCAATCTGTCATCTAGTGAGTGATCCGGATTTACTAAGGGGAATGTGTATTCTGTCGCTGAGTGATGTGTTCTGAGTATATCTGCTAAGTCCATTTATTTTCCAGCATTGTAAAGCAGAGATCTCTTACTGGTTTTTGGTGTTGTTATTGCTGCTGCTGCTAAAATGTACTTTTATGTGCTGCTAGTTCTTCCCAAAGTCTGCGAAAGTTTGTTTCCTATATTCAGTGCTTTGATGTTAAGTACAAACAATTATTATGTGTGTTTGGAGAATTAACTCTTTTATCTTCATATCATGCCCTTTATCTTTTGTGGCCTTTTGTTACTTAAAGCTTATTTTATCCAATATACTTACCCCTGCTTTATGGCTTACTATGTTCATGAAATAACTTATTCCATAATTTACTGTCAGATTGTATGCATACTTAAACATAGAATGAGTTCCTTGTAAGTAAAATATAGTTAGGTATTGACTTATTTAATCCATTAACTTAGTTCAAGTTTGTTGATTAGGAGTTTGATGCATTTTCATTCAAGACAGTGACTGACAGTTAAAGATTTAGTATTGCCTGCTGTTTTCTGTCATGTAGTTCTTCTTCCCTCCTCTTTCCCTCTTCTACTGTATCCTTATGCTATTGATGTCAGAATGGATATCGTTTCCATTGTGTGCTCATTAATACATGGCTATAGTTGCAAATTTCTTAATATTTTGTTTTAAGCTTCCATTCTGTAGTTAACGGATGACTTCCCCAGTGCTATTACAGCCTTGGAGTGTGCTGCGCTCGTCTCTGTATTAATCTTTATGGAATCTGACAGTTCTATATGCTTTCATTTTGCTGTTTAGCAGCTTCTCGTTTCAACTTCAAGAACTCTCTTTAGCATTTCTTGCAAATCTGGCAAGTGGAGACAATCTCCTTTGGTTTTGGTTGATGAAGGAATGTCCTTATCATTCACGTACTTGGAAAGGACAGTTCTGCTGGCTCTGGAGCTGCGGATTGACTATGTTTTTCCTTCAGGACTTTGTATTCCCCATTCCTTCCCAGACTATAAGGTAAGTGCTCCCCATTAATGCTTTCATATTCTCTGTCATTGAACTTTAAAAACCAAATAAAAAGGACATGGAAGTAGCAGGGGCATTTTGCTGGTGGTGGCAGGGGGTAAGAGCGTGTAGACTGTGAACAGAATACATTACATACATGCATAAAATTGCCAAATTATAAAATTTAAATCTATCTACATGAAAAAGATATAGCATTAGTGTATCTAAATATAGTTTTTTTCTATTTCATGAATCTGAATGCCAACATTCCCATCTACATTTGGCAAGTTTTGAGCATTAATGCTTTATATAATTTTTTTGCCCCCTTTTTTTCTCTTCCTTTTATTTCTTGATTTCTATGATGTATACATTGGTTCACTCTATGGTACCCCATAAGTCCTCTAGAAGCCCCTCCATTCTGGATAATTTCAAATGAACTGTTTCCACGGTCTCTATTTTCTCTCTTCTGCTTATCATGTTTGATGTGTAAGCTCTGTATAACTTTTTTAGATCAGTTATTCTTTAGTTCAAGAATTTGTTTTTTTCATAGTTCCAATCTCTTTGCTAATATCCACAGTCTACTCAAGTATCACTTCCTGTTTTAATTTAGTTAGCAATTGGTTTATCCTTGTAACTCATGGTGCCGCTTTCATATGATACTTCTGAATTTATTTTCATAAGACAATTCATAGATTTTCATTCATTCTTCTTTATGCGGCTTCTCTCTCATCTTCACAAGACTGCCTCTGTCCTTTTCAGTTTGACTTGCTCTTCTAGCTCTCTCTTGGTGTTACCGTGTAATGCCTCCTCTATTCCAACTCTTTCTGCTGAATTCCTGTCATCTTCTAAACATGCCCGCTCCCCGGTGTCTCTACCCTGAGTGGGTCATTGCTGATAATTTTATGACTGTGTTCTACTTTCTGCTGTATTTTCCTAGTGTCTCACCATCCTGCACGATCCTAATCTTTCTTTGGCCTTTGGGCCTTACCAGACCAATCGTCAAATCTGGGCTTCCTCATTTGCTACCACTGCAACTGACCTAAGGAGGCCTTCTTAACTTCTCTGGGTTCCAGCTTTTCTCAGCTTCACAACAGGGTCACTAGTAACAGAACTGCTGCAAAGGGTAGATGAGCCCATGCAGATTAGGTTCTCAGCACAGGGCCGAGCATCATATAAAAAGGTTTGTAAATGTGGAGGCAGTGCTCGGCATAGTGTAGGCATTAAATGTTAGCTGCTCTGATGCCGCTCACCTTTTGGAAACAACTCAGGTGGGTTTTTACAGGGAGTACAGAGATGGATCTGACTCCCAAGATGGGTGAAGACAAGAGAAAAGGCACTTCTTTCTCACCCACCCTCAGTCCTGTTGCTTCAGCGTTGACTAATTTCCCACCTACCCAAAACTTTGAAGTCACCCAGACAGTATTTGTCCAAATACAGCTTCACTACTAACCAAATATAACTAAGTATAAAGGGCAGGCTTTGTTTCCACGCTGTCTCTGGAGCCTGGCTCTAAGATGAGGATTAAAAGGGATTGCAATCATCTAATAAGAAAAACTGGTGGGGAGGTTACGTTAACCATACTGGAGAGTGCTGTTCGGGTTTTTCTTTTTCAGTTTCTGAGATGCCACCCTCTTTACCTGAGCTGTGAAACTTATGACCTTTGTCAGCACAACTTCTTCTCACCCCCCCCCCAACTTCCACCTCACACTCTGCCATCTTCCCCGTTCCCCTCCTCATAAAGCTGTCACAGGCCAGGACACAGCCGTTTCCTGTACTTGTTTGTGTTTCTGTTTTTCAACGACCTGGACAGTGTGTCCCAGTCCATGGACAGCCTGAAACCGCCACTGATTCAGATGTCCTCTGGCCCTGAAGGTAATTGGAAGGAGACCAGCCTCAAGAAGGGAGAAGGCTGGGAGCCATAGGGTTCTCCCTGGAGCTTCTTTCATGCCTTGCTTCATCCCTTCCCACTCAGGTGCCATAAATCGCTCTCAGCTGACAGCAAGAAGCTTGCCCAAGATCACTGGAGACAGCAAGAGGCCCTGACAGGAATCTGCTTGCACAGCCTCTGGACTACAGTTGAGAAATGAGGAGACTACTTCGAACATGCCTGCTCTTGTCTGATCTTGGAACCTAAACAGAGTGGGGTCTGGTTAAGACTTGGAAGGGAGAAATGAGAAGGAGTGTCTGTACTCTAGTGAGGGATGCAGAGAATGCTGAAAGAGCCCATGTGCTTCCTGTCCCCAGAGTGTGGAGATAGACATGTAGCTGTCCTGGTGTATGCCCTTCTGCCCACTAAGCAGCAACGCCTTACTCGTGCATAGCCTCTGGGTGAGCTTTGCCAGGTAAAGTCACCACTGAACACGGTCCAGCACAAGAATGTTAATTTATATGAACATCAGAAAAAAATCATGTAGAAATAATCAATGCAGAACGATTGATGCTGGCTGAATAACACTTACTTTGTAACAATGCAGTTATAAAGTGCATGTTAATATTATTGATGAATGAAGGGGGCGTGAAAGTAAAATGACCTAGGGCCTGAGAAAGTTCATCTGTGACCACTGGACTGTGTGGCAATCCCACGTCCGTTACTCGCTGCTTGGTTTTTTTTGAGGTATTGCAGCAGCCCCAGACCAGCTTAGGGCCCTTCTTGACAATAGCTAGAATCCAAAGGCCATCTCCAGAGAGCTTTCTGGGGTGGCCTGCGAAGAAGGACAGCAGCCTTGATGGGGCAGAGCAGTGTGCACACAGCAGCCCCGTCCCCATTCCGTGCTGTCTGTTTCCCGGCGCCAGCTAGCTTCTGGCACCCTTGGTAAGATATAGTTCCCCCATGTTCAATAGCTCTCACGGACCACTTTTTGGTCACCTGCTCTTGCACCCCAATCTAGAGTCTTCAAGCAGAAGATCATAAACTCTTCCCCACCTTTTGCACGGGGCTGCCATGGAAAGAAAGCAGGCTGGAGGGGCGGGTGCCAGGTCTCTTAGACCAAGTGAAGGCTGACACTTCACAAGTGAACTTCGAGATTGGCAGGGCATTCTCAGAGAAAGAGCAGGGGATGGAGCCTGGCACGCAGCAGTTCTTAATATCCATGTATTCCCTCATGTGCAACAGAAGCATGGGTGCCATCCTTACCCACCATTCCCTAGGTTTGTTTCAGCCCTGTTCTCTGCTTCCAGATAACCGCTCCTAGCTCCTGTTCTGCTACAACTCTCTGCCTCCCTTGAGTCTGAGTGCATGCAACCTGCCACAAGCACCCTGAGCAGAGTCCACAGGCTTCTCTACACAAGACCTTGTGCTGGTCGCGCCCATATGAGACAACACTTCCCGGTGCCTATCCTTGATGCCCATAGCCCAAGACATGACATGACATTAGAGTACTAAGGGATCAGGGGGGAATTGATCAAGGAAGGTTGTCTAAGGCTTGAAGAGTGTGGGCCCTACAATAGGGTGAAGGAGGCTGTGTGAATTATGCCAGAGATTCTGTAGAGCAAGACCCTAGAGTGAATGAGGCAGCATGGTCAACGGGGATTAAATGCATGCTTTATGCCAGGATCATAGTGGGCAACCTGTTAGGTGTCCATGCGTTTTATGGAGTCTTGCCAACACCCTAAAAGTCATGTACTCCTCTGCCCGTTTATAGATGAGAGAACTAAGCTGCCGAGAACAATGCCGTCTGGACAAGTTCTGGCTGGTAAGAACTGGCAGAAGCAGAATGTAAACACATCTCAAAAGTGGCTCCAAATGCAATTGGTTGGGCTTCCTACCTCATTGCACTGGATAGGGTAGAAGACTCAGGATTGAACACTAACGGCGCCTGATTCCAGATGTTCCCAGGCTATAAGAAGGGTGGTCATGAGTTGTGTGGGGTTTTCCCCCAGCATTGAAAATTCCTTCTCAGAGGGAGCTAAGTGGCTCCTGAAGTCTTAGGAAGTAAGTGAAACTTACAAGGCTCAGGAAGTAAACAAACCTCACAAGTCTCAGGAAGTTCCAGAAGGTTTCAGATTACACAAGCCCCTCCCCCTCCAAAATTTATAGAAGAAAAAAATAACTGCTTGGGAAAGGAGATATTCTGACCAGCAAAACTACCTGTTACACAGTAAAAGAAGGCTCAGGGGTGCAGCTTTTGGAGTATTGTTGATTTCCTGGATGAGATTCCTGGCAATGCAGCTGCCTTTGAGTCGTCCATGCTCCTATAAGTACAAGGCACCCATATTCTTATAAGTAACCCCAATAAAACTAACTACCGACAAAGCTACACATGGAATTATTTCTTGGACCAGTGCTTGGTGCTTTATCTGGACTGAGTAGAATTTTGTTCGTGTCTTCCCTGGAAATGCACACATTATATGATGGTTATCTCAAGAAACTTAACTTGAGTGTGTGGGGCGGATTGGGTATAAGCAAGATGGAGCCCCGAGGAAATATGAAATAATTAATAGCCATTCGGACAAATCAGGTTCATGTCTTTCTGGAAGCCTCTGTGATAACTTCAAGGTGGAGAAATGTTTGAGGTCAGTATCATCAGATAGGTGTGGCTCCAGGAGGCCTTAAAATACAATAACCTGTAGGCATGTTGATAACACTGTGTGATAAACATCATCCATTGCTAAGTAATAGGTGCACATGGCAAGCCTTTTTTAATTCCTGGGGGGAACTGAGCCTCAGACTGGTTAGGTTGTTCAGAGCCCCAGACATAGGGCCTTCTGCCTTCAAGACAGGTTCATGCCTCCACCTGTGGCAGATTTCACCTAATACGTGGCAAGTGAAGAGAAGAAAAGGAAATGGAGGAATGTGGTGGGCAGGAAGGGCTACATTGTGCGGTCCCAAATGGCAGCTTGGTGGTCAGTTGGCAGAAAGAGGAGGAAATGATGGTCAAGGGCAGAAATGCTCGAGACAGCTCTAAACATCTAACAGATTGAAGAGGAAGCAGTGCAGGTGGGAATGGGCAGAAGAGAAAGCAGAAGCAGGAACAGCTCCCAAATACAGAAGGAAAGGAAACAGAATAAGTGAAGGAAACTCAGACACTGAGAACGGGGGCTGGGGACAGAGAAGCTGTGGATGGAGAACAAGCATGACTGAGCCAGTACCTCATGAGGCCCCATCTCATCAGGGAACCTACTGACCTCTCCAACCTGCCCATCCCTCTTTCCCCTTGACCTCTGGACAGCAGCAGCCTTGTTGACTGCTGGTCCTTGAAAATGCTCACCCGTTCCCACCAGGACCATTATGACTGCTCACCACTTCCGCTGCCCAGAACCCTTCCACCTGCGTCTCTGCGTAGATGACTTTTTCCTTCCTGGAGTAGCTAACCTCCTCAGAGACTTGCTTGCTGACCACCCTACCAAAGTAGGCATCTACCCAGGATGATGTCACCCTGGTTAGTCACCTTCACAGCTCGTAGCTAAATACAGCTCGTGCATCTGCTTGCTTATTCCCTACCTTCCTCCAGTCACCGTCCCTGGAGAAATCTTGTGAAAAGAAAGAAAGAAATTTGGGTGAAAGGATGGATACGTGAATGAGTGGGTCGGTGGATGGATTAGTTGCTAGAAGGCTGCAGGGACAGATGGGTAGATGGATGTGTGAATTGGTAGATGATTAGATGGACAGATAAATGGATAGGTAGGCAGACAGACTGTTGGTGGATGCACAGGTGGGTAAATGAACAACTGAATGGGTGGGTGGATAGGTGTGTGGATAAATGGATGGATGGATGGATGGATGGATGGATGGATTGGATGAAGGATGGATGGATGGATGGATGGATGGATGGATGAAGGATGGATGGATGGATGGATGAATGGATGGATGAATGGATGGATGGATGGATTGGATGAAGGATGGATGGATGGATGGATGGATGGATGGATGGATGGATTGGATGAAGGATGGATGGATGGATGGATGGATGGATGAATGAAGGATGGATGGATGGATGGATGATAGGTGGATGGATGGATAGATGGATGGATGGACAGATGGATGAATCAGTGGAAGCACAATACACTCTCTGCTGCCTGCCTCTTTCACGCTTTACTCTTGGCCAAAGAACTGGTCACTTTCAAGCACTCACTGTTTTGATGACTTACTATATTTGTTCCTCGTGTAGAATGCTTGTTCAGCAAGTACAGGGTTCATCGGTCCCTGGTCTATACATGGTCATGACAATAGCGGCTGTCACATATTAAACACTCAGTAAATATTTGTTG
The DNA here is from genome assembly GCF_903992535.2 of Arvicola amphibius. Taxonomy (NCBI): domain Eukaryota; kingdom Metazoa; phylum Chordata; class Mammalia; order Rodentia; family Cricetidae; genus Arvicola; species Arvicola amphibius. Next base: position 57,325,598 of record NC_052065.1, read on the forward strand.
GAGCAGTTACTGGCCCCCATGAAAGGAGGCCTCTTTATTTTAAGGGCTTGGGGAGAACTGAGTGGGAAGGGGGAAGGAACAAGATTGGGATCAAGTTGGGAAGGGTAAGGCCTAGAGACCAGAGAACCCTGAAATGTCTAGGAGGCAGTAACTGGAGGGTGGGCTTTACTTCCAGCAGCTTCCTGGCTCCTGTGGGCCGCATTCCCCGTGGAGTACCACTGCCCTCTTGTGGACTATACCAAGCCTAGCTGGCTCCAGGCTGCAGCTTCCCCTCCACTCAGCAGCCCACTTCTCAGAGCCCTGCTTACTCCAGCTGCTTCTATCACGGGGGCAGCTGCAGGGGCAGCCCAGGAAGCAAGTCCTCCTTTTTGTGTCAGCGGCTTCCCACCAGTGTCTGTGTAGTGCCTGTGCCACCCACCCAGGCCACTTCCCACAGTGCGTGTGCACAGCTGCTTTGTGGGCACCCAAGCTCAGGGGCCAATGCCAGTATGGGTAGTGCTATGAATTATGGGTGATGGTGAGTGGCTGGTGACACCAGGCATAACCTGGGCCCAAGAGAGATGGGTGCCTAGCCCGACTCTAGAGCAGTGTTTGTCAACGAATGACCCTTTCACAGGGGTCACAGATCAGCTATCCTGTATGTCAGATATTTGTGCTACAAATCATAACAGTAGCAAAATTGCACTTTTAAAGTAGCAAGGAAAATAATTATGTGGTTAGAGGTGACCACAGCATGAAGCTGTTGCAGCATTAGGAAGGGGGGGGGGGGGGGAAACCTCTGCTCTGGAGGATGGCCACGCCATTTTACAACAGTGGTCCAGTGACTGAGTGTGCAACCTGGGGGGCGTGCATGCCTCCGTGCAAGCATGCTTGCGTGACTGACTAGCTGTTACCCTGAACTTGAATTTCTCATCTAGCTCACTGAACCATTTACTAACAGGTAGATTTCATGTCAACGACTGGATGTCTAGATTCCCCGAGAACCCTCAAAGCTGTGGCTCTAAGGCTCTGCACCCATGTTCCCACCTAGGCATGAGAGCTGGGAAAGGCGTAAGCTCTGTCCCCCTTGGTGGAAATGCCCTCTCTGGCAGTCCGGTCCCTTACCAGCACTTACCCTCCCAGGCTACCTGCCAGAATCCTAGAGGAATTTTACTTGAAAGCTCATGCAGTTTTCCTAGAAGGGAATGAATGGACTTGGTAAAACGACTGTCAATGAAGACCACCCAAGGAGGGTGGGTGGGTAAAGGGTGATACAGTTTGGGGTGACATTAGTGCACCCAGAACAGGCACCCATTCCTCCTCCTCCTCCTCTTCTTCTTCTTCTTCTTCTTCTTCTTCTTCTTCTTCTTCTTCTTCTTCTTCTTCTTCTTCTTCTTCTTCTTTTTTGTTTTTTTGTTTTTTTTTTTTTTTGTTTTTCGAGACAGGGTTTCTCTGTAGCTTTGGAGCCTGTCCTGGAACTAGCTCTTGTAGACCAGGCTGGTCTTGAACTCACAGAGATCCGCCTGCCTCTGCCTCCCGAGTGCTGGGATTAAAGGCTTTTAATTCCTCCTCTTCTAAAGTCCTTCCCGCTACAGTTCAGCTCACAACCTAAGCCGAGTAACAAAGGAAGACGTGAGGTAGCATCAGGAGGACAAACCGACAGCAAGGGACAGAACACTGGAGGGCGCTGGGTGAGCAGCTGACTGCTATGACTTGTGCATGTGGCTGTGTCCTCTCCGTGTGCAGAGGAGAGCTCACAGGCTCTAAGGGTTAGATAATAAGTCACGTGACTAGAACTGGGTTGTAGTGATGGGCTGCGGGCAGGCCTGCTTTTCATCTTGCCTGGCTCCCAGCCACCGGCTAGCTTATGCCTCGAAATAACAACACACAAACTGTATTCGTTTAAACACTGCCTGGCCCATTAGTTCCAGCCTCTTACTCACATCTTGGTTAACCTATATCTAATAATCTGTGTAGCACCACGAAGTGGTGCCTTACTGGGAAGATTCTAGCATACGTCCATCTTGGGCCGGAGCTTCATCGAGTCTGTCTCAGAGAGCATGGCGATTTACTAGCTTCCCTTCCCAGCATTCTGTTCTGTCTACTCCGCCCACCTAAGGGCGGGCCTATCAAATGAGCCAGGCAGTTTAATGAATGAAATCAACACAAACAGAAGACTCTCCCACATCACTGGGTGACGTTGTGGAGGTTTCCATCTCCCACCGCTGGCCCTAAGAGGCTGCGCATGGGCCTGAGAGGGAGTTCAGTCACCACCTTTAGATTCACTTTCATAGGAACTAGTGCCATTAGCATGAACCTCCAGGACTCTTGGATCAGAGGGCACCAAAGGAGCACGGGAGAGCCAGCAGCCTGGCACCAGTCTGGAGCTTGCCAGAAATGCACGTTCTTAGCTTCAGTGCTCCCTGTGGTCACAGGTCCTATCAAAAGCGTGGGTGCCTAGTAAATATGAGCGTCTCTGGAAGCCCACACTTGGGCGTGAGACTGACTGGCTAAGCAGCTGGACCACAGCTAGCTGGGTTACTTGGCCCATGACTACCCACAAAGAAGGCCTCAAGCCACAGAGGGAGGGGTGTCGATGTGAAACTGCACCCGAGCTCCCAGGTTTTTCACCACCCCTGCTCTGCTGAAGCATCAGGGCCTGCCTGGGACTCCCTCTACCCTGGCAGCCAGCTCGGGGCATCAGAGGCCACATAGAGAGTGCTGGTGGATTGTCTGGTCCTTCCAGGAGCCTGCCTTCTCCTCCTCGGTGTCACTAACCCACTGGAAGTTGACGCTCACCCTCTTCCTCTGGGCCATCCCTGTAGTCGTCCTACTCTTGGGCAATTAGTGAACCTCCTGGGCAGAAGACCAATCACGCCTGTGTCTACAACCCATGCTTCTAAACTGTGCACTGCAAGCCCACCCTCTGCTTTAAAAAGCCAGAGGCTAGGGCTGGAGTGATGGCTCAGTGGTTAAGAGCACCGCCTGCACTTCCAAAGGTCCCGAGTTCAATTCCCAGCAACCACATGGTGGCTCACAACCATCTGTAGTGAGATCTGTGCCCTCTTCTGGCTTGCAGGCAGAGTATTGAGAATATTGTATACATAATAAATAAATAAATCTTTAAAAAAAAGCCGGAGGCTAACTGCTTTTTGTTTTTTGCTTTGTTTGTTTGTTTTGCAAGTTCCTTTGTCCAGGAAAGGCCAAAGGCAATCAAGAACAAGTAGAAGCAGAAGAGCAGCGGGAGGAGATGGTAGAAGAGCGAGACTTGGGCATTCCATCTGTTTGGATTGCGGCAAGTGGTGGTGCAGGCTGAAGTAGCCCCACCTGAATCAGATTTGTGAGGAAGCAAGACCCATAAGTCTCTGTTGGACCCTTGAAGAGACTGGGGCTTAGTGTCACATTACGACATTTTAAACAGCTTATCTGCTGTAGTAAGGAGTCTGCCCTGTTCGGGTACTGGAGGCTAGACTCCAGCACAACAGGATTGCCTGGTGAAGTCCCAGGGGAGGTAAATAGGTTATGGGCATGAAGACCTCGTCAGTGCATTGCTGTCGCTATTTCAGGAGTAGTTACTGTGAGAGTGACATACACAATTAGCCGCCTGTTTGCCCTCCCCTCTCTCCTGCCACGTCGTGATGGGTTTTTCCCATTCAGCCCCACTCCCTCGGATGTCTCGGCCTCCCATATCCTCAGCAAGTCTCTCTCATTGTGTCAGACCCAGACAAAAACTATAATGAGACCTCATCACTTAAAGATGAGTGCGCCTGGGTTTCTGATTGCCGGGGGAAGCTATAGCAGGTTAGGTCTCAGGAAAACACTGAAGACTCCGCCCCGGCTGTCTGGCTAAGACACCACATTCCAGAGTGGATGCTTTGGGTACTCAAGTTGCCATTGCTTTCTCTCTATCCCATTCACAAGTACAAAATGTTTCCATTGTAGCCACACATCAAAGAAATGTCAGAATTCCTTGACCTTTGCAGGAGAGTCTCTATTATAACTCCACTAATCTGACCTTTGTAGAACACAGCTGTGGCAAGAGACACTCCCAGGTTTGCAAATCATTGAGCTCTCTGTTCTCTTCAGGAAAAAATTTCCAGGGCATCCATGACTGTGACCTCCATCCTTGACTCGCCTGCCTGACCTCTGTGAAGGAATACGAACTGACGAGCAGTATTTCAGAAGCTGTATCTGAATTTTCTCACTGAATTCCCCTAAGGGCTCTGCAAGGGATCTTATCTAACCCCCTCCCCTTTGCAGATGGGGAAACTGAGGCCCAAGGAAGAGAAACTGTGCATAGGGACACTAAGCATTAAGGATAAATATGGTAGCATTGATTCCTGGTTAGTGCTTCCCTGGGGCTCTATTGACCATTACACACACCTTTGGGTGGTTTTTCTGCTTCGCTTTCCATTGTCTTTAATTGAGATTTTTGTCCCCTCATCTTCAACGGCAATCAGCCCGGTTACTGCTGAAGACTGTCATGATTGGCCCTTTCCATACTGCTTTGAGCCCCAAGTCTTACTTCATACCCTGTGAGCCTCGACTCTATTGTGTCAGTCATGCGACATCAAGATCTTGCAGAAGCTGTCTCTACCACTTGCTGGCCCTGTAACCCTGGGCCAGGCACCTCACCCAGCTGATGATTTCTGGTCCCCAACAAGGTTAGACTCTTCCTCCAAGATAGCATCTTAGATAACATCTTTCTTCAAGGTGCGTGGAGACATTTAGGGAGGAAATGAATTTAATGTCTTCAGCCCTGGGAGCAGAATGGCTTCACTGAGAGTTAATTTGGATTTATTGCTGTGCCCTTCCAATCACCACTCTGTCCTCTTCAAACAGGCTGTGAAATGGCAAGGCCGGGGCCCTTGGATGTCCTGCCTCTAAAGTATGGAAGGAAGGGAAGCAGTCACATATTGGTGATGGCTCCCTGCAGCCCTGGATATCTCTCTCTCTCTCTCTCTCTCTCTCTCTCTCTCTCTCTCTCTCTCTCTCTCTCTCTCTCTCCTCTCTCTCTCCTCTCCCTTTCCTCTTTTTCCTCTTTCTTCCTCCTCTTCCCCTCCCTCCTCCCTTCTCTCCTGCTCTCCCTCCTCCTTCTTTTTCCCCATTCTCTCACTTTTTGCCTCTCCTCTCCTGTTGTTCTTCAACATACTCTGGTGGCAGGGTCTCACACTGTAGTCCAAACTGGGCCGAAACTCCCCACTAAATAGCCCAGCCTCACCTTCAAGTTGTGGCCATCCTCCTGTCTATGTCTCCCAAGTGCTGAGATCACAGGCATAGCTGCCATGCCTGACTGAGTTCCTTCCTGTTAGAGACTTGACAGCTACCTTGTGGGGCAGTGCCATTATCTCCTCATCATAGCTGAAAATTCTAAATCCTCACAGTAG